>NC_064614.1:972005976-972309006 GCF_023898315.1 Schistocerca nitens | reverse complement strand
GAGAAATCTTCTGCACTTGGATGGGCGAGAACTCGGCGAGCTCCATTCATTCACGACACGTGGAATGTAGAGGTCTACTTCTGGTCAACTGCAGATTAAATCAGTAACGGTGCTGCATGGCAGGCTGGTTAAAGACAGTGTGAGGGGTCTTTCAGTCTCTAATTTTATTCTGTGAGAATGCTCTGTGACTCCCATCCGCATAGAGATGGATCGTAAATTATGCACTATGCTCGAGCTGTTAGAAATACGTAGAGTGCTGTCTTGTATACTTGATTATGTATATGTTCGAGAATTAACAATGAATGAACATACTGCACAGTCATCCATCTACATTCACAATGATACTCGCAACGATGCTACGATGCTGAAATTTGGGCAACATGCTGTCGCATCGTTGGTAGCTGTTGAAATTACTGTAAAATTGCTAAAATTGTTCACGCTATCAACTGTGATGCTTATTATTACAGTTCATCGATGGTGTCTTTTCCATCCCATCTGTCCACTGGTACGCTGTTGGTTACCACATAATGATTGACTGACATCGCTTGTTTCAGTTGGAGAAAGTGTTTTGGTGGAGGGGCAACACCTTCTGGGGATGGCTAACACCGAAATAGTGATCGCATACTTGACTGAAATATGAGGAATCAGTTGAAACAGAATGCAGAGCCATCAGCTATTCCGTCAGTATGACAGATAAGTTTAAATGTAGAGGTCATCAGTCACCTTTGGAATGCAGTTTGGAAACTCTCCACAATACCACAAACTCTTCGAGTTTCCTTAAGTTGTAACTGTCTCTTATTTTAAATCGTCCAATGTGTGTGGTGTGTTATGGTAACAGCAGTAACAACATGATTTATACCATGCTACGTCTAGTTTTAGTGAGAAAGAATGGATCACAATATGTTAATGTCAGTTTAGAACCTGACACAGACCTTGAGTCGTGGCGGAAAAAAAATGTATGGCAGTGTACACAGCGTGTTACAGCGAAAAAACTACAATGTTTCAAACAACAATACAGCGACACAGTGAGGGTCTCTTTGACTTGTAGTATAATTTGTGGGATACGGTCATCCTCCTACAGTACATGTGTTGAAACTTTTAACTGGTCTGTGCAGTGGATCAATGCCTGTATATTTAATAGGATCATCACATATGCTCGATGCTGGCATGCAGATGGTATTTGTTTTCGGTATATGGGAGGAGAGAGATGTGGTATACATCTTATCAAGTTCTCTATCGGATGAAGTTAGGGGAGCTTTTATAGTTTCTAATTTTTCTCTGTTCGATGGTTCAGGATAATGAAGAGACCATGTTGGGCTGATAGACGTGAATGGGCCCTGATGGGTGCGAATCTGCTTCGGACTGTAGTATCTGTATGTAGTTTGAGGATGCACTACAGTGCAGTAGCAAAATCCTCGTCCTTCTCCCAGTTCCCATACTGTCTTTTGTACTATCTAGTGCTGCAGGAACAGGCTTTGTTTGGCACTGACCTTACATTTCATACACTGATGGAAGGGGTATGACAGTTTGCTTTCCACTGAATGGTCAAAACACGGACCTAACTCAGGTCACTCTGTTTGTACATGGGTTTCAGAAGGCGGTGGATATGGTTCTCTCTGACTTCCGCTCAGTTCCGACCTAAATTGGAATGATCACATACACAAAGCTGCAGAAATTGGAGCAGTTACAAGATGTGTAGGGACTACTGGAAACCACACCGGAATTTTATTGTAGCAGACAGGTTCAAGAAAGGTGACTCGTTTCAAGATATGAGAGTTCCAGAAATATGATTTACCAGTAGCTGTAATCATTAAAGGGCTTCTCCAATGGCCGGCCGCGGTGGTCTCGCGGTTCTAGGCGCGCAGTCCGGAGCCGTGCGACTGCTACGGTCGCAGGTTCGAATCCTGCCTCGGGCATGGATGTGTGTGATGTCCTTAGGTTAGTTAGGTTTAAGTAGTTCTAAGTTCTAGGGGACTGATAACCACAGCAGTTGAGTCCCATAGTGCTCAGAGCCATTTGAACCTTCTCCAATGCAGGTATGTGGTTGAATGGACAGACTTGATTCCCATTCACAGACATCCTTTCTAGCAGATAGCGTAACACTAGAGACCTGAGAAGCTTCTGTACATTTCTCATGACCTCAATCAGCACACCATCTACTGTTTGTGATCCTTCTCAATCAACCATCACCTATAATCCAGTGGATATATTGTGGGACATCTGACATGGTATCAAGACAGAATGTTACAAATACCGGAGAAATATCTAGCGGCGGCATGAGGGAGTTGCAAATAGTGGTATGATACCACGTTCCTTAGCCAAATCAATTTTAAAATTCAGCAATTTTATCATGAGGTTGCACCGTGGGCTACATGTAACTGCACAGCTTGTCTGATAATATACACTGCTACGATCACTGTCTATATTCAGTGTCGTATTATTTGTCTGGAAAAGCCAATTCATTCTGAGGTAATGCCATACCTCTATTTATATAGCCAGTATAGCTTTTAACATGGATACTTGTGTGCACCTGTAGAACCATGACCGCTTGTGACAGTAATATGGTCGTGGTTTTTAATATCTGTCTGTTTGTAAGACGATTAGGTCTCTCTTTCTAATACAGAGTTGTACCACTCGCAAGAAAAACTTATGAGTCATGTCCACCCATCGTTGATTTTCGGTCAGTATTACTTCGGATCGCCAGCAATCAGCTATTGGCGAAGTATTATACTTAGTAGTAGGGGATGTGTGATGGGCTACCCTTGATCATCAGGCTTATAATGTACGCGTTTGTGTTTTCGAATGTGCAAAGGAAGTCCTAAGGAAGGTGTGGATTTGATGTGGAATATTGTGACAGCAAAGGGAAGAGTATGTCAAGTCATAAGAATGGTACAGATATTTCTATTTCCAGAGCCACACCCATCAGCAGGGTGTATTTCTGATACTTTGCTCATTGTCGAATGTCGTTCAACTGAGACCATGATCATAATACTTAATTGTAAGTACAGTGATAAAATATATATGCAGTCGGTTTCCTAGAAAGATTCTGTGACTGGGGGTGCGTGCCACGCAGTGCCAGTGGCCTGTGGCTGGAATGATTCACGTTTCTGGCTAACGATAGGAGCTGTCCGAATGGAGAGAGACCTGTTGGGGGTGCCGGAATGTAGCTGACTTAACGATGTCGTCTCTAGACGGCCGAATATCGAACTGACACTTAGTTTGTGTGCTGGACAGCTTTCCTGATCGCATGGAAATTCGAGAATATTCAATATGGACGTGTGGTTGTACATTTCGCGCCTTTATTTAGTTGAGAGAACATCGACTGTGGTTTGCGCGTCTAGCGGGTGAAAGACAGGTGGATGACACGTTTACTCGTTCTCTAGACATGAGAAACGCCTTAGTTGACTTTGTAAATTATAAGGATGGTTTGGAATCTGTTACATCACCGAAATCGGTATTCGTGAGTGGAAATATCAGTTTCCTCTATTCTTTTTTTCGAGTTTTCACATAAAGGTGTTTGCAAACATGACAAGTTTCTAGTTACTCAATGGTTTACAGCGTGCTACACCTAGCTAAAGTATTGCGTTACTAGAGAAAGAATTTCCAGTCGATATTTTCAGAATTATGTTGCGCGAGCAGTACTGCTATCCAAACGATATTGCCATGTGCTTGATATCGAGAAGTATCAGCTAAATGGTAGAATATTCTGGCAAAACATATGTGAAAGTACATGTGTTCTTGTACTCCCAAGAGTCTGGAGATTAGTGTAGAAACGAGGTCGTCTTTGTACAACAGTTCGGAGAGTGACTTCGGTCCACCGAGGGTGCTCTAGTCATGCATCGGAAGTGGATGACTGGTGACTGCCGGCTGCAGGAAAATATCTAGTGCTGTGAGGAGTATATTTGGTGCTGTCTGTCTTCATGGTATATGTACAAGTATCAGGCAGTCGATAGCAAAAGGGACGATTTGTACAGTGCAGGATACGAATTGTATGTTTATACATCGACACAGTACACAGTGATATATTGCCAGGTTGGAGATCGGTTTCATGCTCTAATATTCAAGTTATCATCCTCGGTGGCAGAGCAGTGTAATAGAGTAGGAATCTTTCCGTATATGAAGATATGTAGGGCACTTTTGCAGGGTTTAACTGTCAGTGCAATATGGCGAGCTGTACAAAATAGATTTTTGCCACTGAAAGTCTTGTCTGCAGAAAACAATGGCGGACGGTGGTCCCACACCAGCAGCAGTTTGATGGGTAAATTCAGTGATGAACGGGCTGTCCCATTAGGATAGCTAGGGACAAAGCAGTCGATGTTATTCAGCAACAGATTTCTATTGTGCGTTCAGAGGGGGGGGGGGGGAGGATGTGGCTTTTATTTACATAGATATGTGACATCAGTATAACACTGAGAAACTCTTAGCCGCTATACAAGCATCTCACAACACTGGGTCCACACCACAGCTATGTGTCATTATGCCAGAAACGGTGCCTAGGTGAACACGTATTCCATCAGGGATTTCTTAGGTGTCTAGTGTGAAAGGGATGCCACCGCCTCATGCTTGCAGGACCCAAACGCACACCAGTGTGTGACATGGCAGCTGACGGCCACGTCATTACTTCGTGGGAGCCACCAGTGCATCCTGACTTCTGGGAGCGTTTGCAGTAGCGTCCTGTGCAGTCCAGTGGATGGGATACGGCAGGCAGTGCATGTGCGTGTTGGAGTTCTTTGACATCAGTATAACACTCAAAGAACTCTAACTGTAGATGAGACTTTTATCTGCTGTCTGCCGTCGGCAGCAGTGGTGGCCCACGGCAACGTAGATGCATGCGCATGTTGGAGTCTCTGATAGGCTACATTGCGGGTGATGATAGTTCGAAACTGTTTCTTATGTGAAATGAGTGTTTGTGCACTGCATTATTTTTGGCTGTTTAAGTGTTGTGAGTGTGTTGGTATAGTGTTACAAATCCATCATTTTTTGATAGTTTACGAGTTACTTGCTCGTCTGTAAGCTGTGTACTGCATTATTTCGGTAATTTACGAGTTGTTTGCATGTCTGAACATCAGTGTACTGCATTGTTTACGAGTAATCTGCTGGTCTGTAAACTGTTTATTGTGACCGCAAGCACATCAGAGCAAGTGTTTTGTATCAGTGTAATAAAGGTGCTATATCAAATCTGTCCCTAAATAAAGTGTTCAAAAATAAAAAAGTAGACTCGTTTCTCTCTCCAGCAGCCCAGCACAGGCTGAGTCCTTTTCCCGCCATTTTTCCCCTCCAGACCGCTATCTTGGGAGGGCCAATGGCCCCCTGTGATGGCGTTACTTTGTACTAGGTCAGTTGGACTCTGGACCTCATGGTAGACACACTGGATGGAGCTACTGCCTCAAATTACTTAAATAAATACTGCATGCAAAATAAAGACTTAGATCCATCCTATCCAGCAGCCCAGCACAGTCCGTGTGGTTTATACACCAATTCCTAGGAAGAGGTGGCGGTCGGATGACTTCGGATAGTGGAGGTAGCACAAGTGACCTATTTTCCCACTATTTTCTTAGGTTAGTGGAGGTAAACCAAGTGACCTTTTTTCCCGCCAAAATTTAAACTTCCCACCATTTTCTTGAGGCAGGGAGGGGAGGAGGTTAGGTTTAGTTAATCAAAGTGATATCTAAAGTGCACCTGTAGCAGCGAGGGGGAGGGGAGTGGGAGGGGGTGGGGGACAACAGGTTAAGGACCTGTCAATCAAAAGGAAGGATTCTTTCTGCAGAACCACAGGTTAAGGACCTGTCAATCAAAGGAGAACAATAGCTTAAGTACCTGTCAATCAAAGGAGAACAATAGGTTAAGTACCTGCCACTCAAAGAAGAACAATAGGTTTCCCTGAGTCCATATGTGCGCCTGATGTAAAACCGATAATTGGCTAACATATATGGAGTATTTTCGTCCTGTGTTATACGTAAATCCAATGGAACCGTTTCGATACAAACTCTCACAAAAAGAGTTTAGATTTACAGTGATACAGGTACTTAGTTGCAAACCACTTAGTTACAAACCGGTGACGGGGGCGATTGTTTCCACTGTTGTTCCTGAGCGCATGAGCGTTACCACACGACCTGGAATTGGTCGAACATAATGATGTAGATATATGTAAAATGTTTTATCTACATTGTACCCCGCAAGCCACAACACAGTGGCAGAGAGTACTCGACGAATATCATTTTACGCCTACGTTATTACTGTCAAAAGTATTATACGAGTAGTATGGAAGAGCAAGTAGTGAGTTTCTTGAGTCGTCACTGTAGTTATGCCTACGAAATTTAACACTGCGTTTTTGCGTCGTGCACTACGTCTTCCCTGTAGCAACTGGAGATTGCCGGGCTTTTATGTGGCACCTGAACAAATCTGAAAAAAGTTATACTGCTGTTGTTTGAAGTTTAATCCTATCTACAGCTAATAAATCATGTTAAAGGATCCGAAGTGACTGTTAAAAACGTAGAATCAGTCGTTTGTTTTGCTTTTCATGAGTGTCTTTACAAGTTTTGTTTATTTTACTCTGATCATTACTTAATTTAATGACTTCATCCCTAATTGACAATACAAAAGTACCTTGAGCTTGCATGAGATAATTTATTTTCGCTACTTCATCATCAATCTTATGATTAACGTCTTGCTTACACTCATCCAATTTTTGACCCCATTCTTTACTTCATGTTCAATTCTTTTCTCATAAGCCCATATTCTAGTTTCATGAGAATCAACCCTGGTCTCTATGTGCTTAAGCTTACGATTAATTTTTGCTATCTCCTCCTTTGTTACTTCTATTTTATCAGCAAGTAAGTTTTGCCCTTTCTTTAATTCTCTTTGACCTTATTCTATCTTATTTTCTAGCCTTAATTTTAACTACTTTTGCCCAGTTACTAACTCCATTAATATTTCAACCATACTTTTATTATTGTCTTGTGTAGGCAATGTATCAGCTGATGCTGATCCATGGCGAAATCTACTTGTTCCACTTCTTGATTGATTAGTAATGGCGGTGTTAATCATCACGTCAACATCACCATTCACCTTATTTAACTTATCATTAGCATTCATGTCACCTACGTCAGAATGCACCTCTCCAAACTCGTTATTGCTACTATTTGAAGTTATGTTTTCATGGAAAACTTCAGTTTCTATATCATGTGATTCTGAGAAATAGCTATCATCCATTTGGTTTTGTATACTTTCCTCTTTACTTATATTACTAATTTCATCTGGCATGCTCTGTAATTTGGCTCACCTCTTCAGTTTCATTACCCTGAGGCTGCACTGCCTGTCTACTTCTAATATTGTACCGCGTTTCGCTTTTCCCCGACCTTTTGTTATTGAAGGAATGATTACGAAACAATTTAACAATGTTCTTGAAAACCCTATTGTTAATACTAGTTTCCTCTCGCTAGCTGTAAAGTGATTGGCGTATATTTCTCCATGGCGATGCTGCTGCTCGCCACGTTGTTTTTGTCGTGTTTGGTGTCTTCGGCTGCCGTAGTCAACCACAGACGCCTATCTCTGCCTTTCGCCGCTTGCTGACGTTGGACTGCAGCTGGTGGAGGCGACAGGTGTTGCTTCCATGTCATCCGCCTCGCCTATTGTACGATACTCTGCTAACTGATCCATGAAGCGTTGTTTTCGTATTGGTGAAATAAAACGTAAACCCTCTGGACGCGCACACACTTATAACTGTACACTTCAATTTGCGTTTTCGCGTTTTCACTTTCAACTACGCGTCGCGGATTGATTAGCGGCATTTAACTTTGTTGCCTAACAATTCAAAAAAACTTACAAAAGTTCTAGTAGAATATAATTTCACAGTTCACACAGTGTGGCTTTTTATCTTTTTCACTGTTCATACATTGCTGATCGGTCGTTTTATGATAATCATTATAGTCCACTGTTCTCATTATGATTTTCTCGTCTCACCCAGTTCACAGTTCTCGTTGACGGATAGTAACATCTTCTTTAAACACACGTTTCGCCACAGGGGATGGCATGTATATACACTCCTGGAAATGGAAAAAAGAACACATTGACACCGGTGTGTCAGACCCACCATACTTGCTCCAGACACTGCGAGAGAGCTGTACAAGCAATGATCACACGCACGGCACAGCGGACACACCAGGAACCGCGGTGTTGGCCGTCGAATGGCGCTAGCTGCGCAGCATTTGTGCACCGCCGCCGTCAGTGTCAGCCAGTTTGCCGTGGCATACGGAGCTCCATCGCAGTCTTTAACACTGGTAGCATGCCGCGACAGCGTGGACGTGAACCGTATGTGCAGTTGACGGACTTTGAGCGAGGGCGTATAGTGGGCATGCGGGAGGCCGGGTGGACGTACCGCCGAATTGCTCAACACGTGGGGCGGGAGGTCTCCACAGTACATCGATGTTGTCGCCAGTGGTCGGCGGAAGGTGCACGTGCCCGTCGACCTGGGACCGGACCGCAGCGACGCACGGATGCACGCCAAAACCGTAGGATCCTACGCAGTGCCGTAGGGGACCGCACCGCCACTTCCCAGCAAATTAGGGACACTGTTGCTCCTGGGGTATCGGCGAGGACCATTCGCAACCGTCTCCATGAAGCTGGGCTACGGTCCCGCACACCGTTAGGCCGTCTTCCGCTCACGCCCCAACATCGTGCAGCCCGCCTCCAGTGGTGTCGTGACAGGCGTGAATGGAGGGACGAATGGAGACGTGTCGTCTTCAGCGATGAGAGTCGCTTCTGCCTTGGTGCCAATGATGGTCGTATGCGTGTTTGGCGCCGTGCAGGTGAGCGCCACAATCAGGACTGCATACGACCGAGGCACACAGGGCCAACACCCGGCATCATGGTGTGGGGAGCGATCTCCTACACTGGCCGTACACCACTGGTGATCGTCGAGGGGACACTGAATAGTGCACGGTACATCCAAACCGTCATCGAACCCATCGTTCTACCATTCCTAGACCGGCAAGGGAACTTGCTGTTCCAACAGGACAATGCACGTCCGCATGTATCCCGTGCCACCCAACGTGCTCTAGAAGGTGTACGTCAACTATCCTGGCCAGCAAGATCTCCGGATCTGTCCCCCATTGAGCATGTTTGGGACTGGATGAAGCGTCATCTCACGCGGTCTGCACGTCCAGCACGAACGCTGGTCCAACTGAGGCGCCAGGTGGAAATGGCATGGCAAGCCGTTCCACAGGACTACATCCAGCATCTCTACGATCGTCTCCATGGGAGAATAGCAGCCTGCATTGCTGCGAAAGGTGGATATACACTGTACTAGTGCCGACATTGTGCATGCTCTGTTGCCTGTGTCTATGTGCCTGTGGTTCTGTCAGTGTGATCATGTGATGTATCTGACCCCAGGAATGTGTCAATAAAGTTTCCCCTTCCTGGGACAATGAATTCACGGTGTTCTTATTTCAATTTCCAGGAGTGTATTATGTAACCTTTGGAAGTCAGATCTGGAAGCTGGAGAGATCTGGAGGGATTGAATAAGAGTCGTCTCTAACCGTTCTTTCCACCAACCTGTAGTCTTCTAAAGTTGTGTCCCCAGCGCGGAAGACATCGTCGGTCGTGGGATCTTCTTCGGCGGGGGCTGCAATGCTGTCATCACGATCCTGTGAATATGCGTTTCGTGGCATGCCACTTGCCCACGTTAGTCTCTGTATCTAGAGAGCGCTAGATCTGTAGTATTGACAATGATAGTAGGCGACAGTTCTCATTAATGTCTCCTGTTTGATTATTATTTAAATATTCACCCATTTCAACACTGTCTTTCACAACACTCGACACAGCTTTGTTAATTGTACGGCAACTTTTCCATCCACTTCCGACATAGAGTGCGACATGTCCGTCCCTCTAGAACGCCCGAAACAGAGATACATGTCCGGCTCTGAAGAACGCCCGTAACAGAGTGACTAGAGCAGCCGAAGTACCTCATCTCCCAGGAGCGCCAAAGCGACCTGAAGGTGTGCGAAGCACTTCGGTTCCAATATCGTTGCTCTTATGTTTCTCAAAGCTAGTCAAATTTAAGAAACAAAAAAGATAGACTTGTAGGGTAACCATGAGAGATCGTCATATTAAAACTGGGTTAAATACAATGGAAAGTATATAAATAATAAATAAAAGAAGTTAGGCGTTTTGTCAAGCTGTATCAAGGTGAGATTCTAGCAAAATAAAATACTACGCCCTCCATACACTGTAGGACGAACCTCCATCGGCGTGTCGGTTCATTCGACGACTTGCATCATTCGAAACTGGGCAAAACTAGGCAGGTTCGCTCCGTAGACGTCTAGTCAGCTAATGTCTAGTTTATATGTTGTTTGGTCACTGCTACAGTATCCATAAACGTTGGAAGGAGCGGTGCAGAATGAAACAAGTTTGCCGGCCGCGGTGGTCTCGCGGCTCTAGGCGCGCAGTCCGGAACCGTGTGACTGCTACGGTCGCAGGTTCGAATCCTGCCTCGGGCATGGATGTGTGTGATGTCCTTAGGTTAGTTAGGTTTAAGTAGTTCTAAGTTCTAGGGGACTTATGACCACAGCAGTTGAGTCCCATAGTGCTCAGAGCCATTTTTTGAAAAAAGTTTGGTCAGGCTAAGATCAGAATATGCAAAACAGATTATAGGAGATGTTGGGTTGTAGTAGTTACCTAGGTGTTGAATGATTAGTACGATATAGGAAAAAGTTAGAGGGCAGCATCATACCAGTCTGATAACTGAAAAATAAAATGTGGGAAAACACGTAGCCTGGTCTGGATGCCACGTTAAGCTGTTGCTACCACTTTAAATGGCCGGGTAAGGATATCAAGGGCAGAACTGCTCTAGCAGGCTTAGTAAACCGTTGTGGTGAGCAGTGTAGTTTTCTGGTTAATGTTTGCTTTCAGTCTTCTTATAAATTACTTAGTGCCTCATCCCTATTCTTTAAATAACGCAACTCCCATGTATAAACTTTCTTCAAACGTCGGATTAACTTTGCAAATGAGTTGACGTGTTAAATAAGCTACGTTGAGAATGTAAGAGAGAAGTAGTTTGGCGAAGGTTTGAAATTATGTTTCAGGTTTGTTTTAAGTCACTAAGTGCCCTCATTCTCTGACTCTGGATGAATGAATTCCATGTAATTCGCGCCCTCAAGACATAAGCATACACATTTCCCATCTCTAATATTAGTATTACTGTATTAAACCTGTAACACAAGATTAAACCTTTTAAGGAGCAGAGTGCGACAACATTTAAATTTTTATATTAGACAAATAGTTGTATGAACTTCTGAAAATCAAATTTTTGTTGCCCCCGGATGCCGTAAGGTAGACAACCTGCAACCCGCTGCACCGAGTTAGGCGTTCAGTAGTTATTAAATTCTTGGTATCAGAGTGAATGAAAACTTTTTCTAAACCTTTGAGTGGGGATCATCTTCTGAGTTGTAATTTTAACGTCGCTGCTTATCATTCAGTGCTACACCTCTAAATTTGAATATTGTTGTATAAGTATGTTGTAAAATCTTTGCAAGGTGGCAAGTGGCGCAAATAGGTAACTGGCACACAGGATAAGCTTCGTATCCCTCTGTCAAAAGCTCTTCATTTTGCTTAATTCTCACCACTGCTCAGCCTGTTGATTCATGTATGGAGATCAACACGACTTTAAAATCAGTAAAAAATTTAAATAATTCTGTTTTATATGACACGATTTAAAGCACATGGAAAAAGACAGTCAAGAATCTTATTGCTTGTAACAATCAAGCGATTACTTTCTGAATGCTACACTGCCGACCAATGCAAAGCCGTAAGAAACGAAACAACAAATGCAAGATATGCTCTCCTTGTGTTGACTCACTTGGCATAAAATGAATGGCTCTGCCTACTAGCCGGAAACAAGAGACAAGACACAAGGCACAAGCGTCTGCGTGCCAGGGAGAGGTAAGTATCATGAAACGATTGCTGAACAGAGTCCAATCCCGAATCCACTCCTGATTTTCTTTCATACTGTTGAACTGGCATTGCTTGACTCATTGATATTATCACTTGTGTGCAAGGGCGGGCAGCGACTGTAGTTATTCGCTAAAAGTGCTGGCAATGGAGGTCGGATCCATCACTTACAGAATATGACTGTGACTGAAAAAATTGCACATCAGAAAAAAAGGGAGAACCAGGACAGCGGATTCAACGACCTAACACAATAATAAGCCAGACATGCGGGAAACAACAAAGTCGTATTACACTGATACAAAACACTCGCTCTGATGTGCTTGCGGCCACAATAAACAGTTTACAGCCAGCCAACTACTCGTAAATAAAGCAGTACACTGATGTACAGATATGCAAACAATTCAGAAAACGGTAAGATGCATGCAGAAAGGGAATCATTGGCAAAGTACAGTGATGTTCACTGTACAAAACATGATTCGTGGGAATCGTTAACGGAAATTTTAATTAAAAATAAAAAAATAAAAAAGTAAAAAAAAATTAAAACAGGGTCTGCCACTGTCGAAAGCAAAGTATTCAGCAGACTAATCAATGGCAATGATCCTAGCCTCCTACTGATATGAAGAGCACGCTTGAACATACTGTACGACTAATGCCCAGGACAGAAGTATTGATAAATAGTGGGAAGGAGCAAAGGAGGCGTAGCAAGGATGAGAAGAGAACTCAAATCCCGACCTAGGTTGTTTAGCACATCTTGGCTGAGAGCTCTTGGGAGTAAGTGACATCATCTGGCGTTGCAGGAGCTACGGCCGTGGTGAATTACTAACAACACTGCGACGCTGTTGATGAAACTAATATTCTGTAAAACATGGCTTGACGCGAAGTGGAATACTTGATTTCCTCGAGTCGCCACCACTTGATACAAATGCGTATCAGTTTGTGAAGGAAAACAGACCGAAATTGACTGTCTATGCTAATGCCTCTTGTACTAACGGTCCATCTTCTTTGTGCTGTGTAGAACGAATCATCTACACCAAGATTCGAACGAAGTGCTGGCACAAAGAAATAGTGGGACGAGGAGCGCTCACAGCTTCATTAGCTCGGTTTTCGAAAAACTGGAGACTGCGAAAGTCTGCATGTTACGAACACTGTAGCGACACGGGATCAACGACCATAGATACGCTCTGGACCCGGCAGGAACCATTAGAACTGCATTCCGTTGTGGCTGGTGGAGGGGAACTTTTAACGAAGTAACCGCACCCAAACAGCGCAATGGCTGCTTTTCATTGTCCATTATTTTGTACATTTTAATTAAACAACTAACGACATAACTTTGAAACATTGGGTACAGTGATACCGAGGGTATTGCTGATAGCTCACCTTGATTGATCCAACGTAATTGAGACAAAGTTCGACTTTAAAGTTTCAAAGAATCTGAAGATATAACTTAGACAGGTACTTACCTTCAATTATTACTGATTAAATGATGCTTTTATGTAAGGGAAACTGTCGATATTTGAGGGGCTGCAATACGTCTGTACCCTATTTCCGTTTTATTATCCTTTAAAGTTTCTTGTTCTGTTTTTTCAGCTTTTCCCTCCTCTTAATTCACCATGCCTTTTCCCCTTTTCTTTTTCCATTCGTCAATTTTTTTCATTTGTCACAAAGATGCGACTTCGTGGAAAACGGCGCAGAGGGGACTCGCTCCCTGCTGCCGTACCCTAGTTACGCAGCTGGAGGTGGCACCGACTGAGAACTACGAATGGGCATCAGCTGCGTATCTTTTTGAGCTATACAAAATGCAAAGTCGACACAAAAAGTCCTCATTCACCCTGGGAAAGGCCATCGCAGCCGGTTCTATGGAACTACTTTCGACGTCGTCCTCAACAATAGTGCGTGGACCACGTGGCGGACGCTCTGCACTCCCGCGGAACATCGGCGTGCCCTGGTCTCGTCGCGGCTCTTTTCAGCCGCGGTTTTTGTCCCGCAGGACGGCTGTCCTTGTCGGCCGGTCCGTCCTTCTCCCAGCACTCCCACACGCCTCCCTGTGACCCTCCTCCTTTCACAAACGAGCGCAACTCGCTTTCGAAAAAATAGAAAGCTTTTTCTGGCAGTACCTCCCCCCGCGCGGCGGTAACCTTGGCCAGAGAATAGGGGAGCCGACCGAGCCCGTCCGCCGGGCGCAGGTAGTGCCCGACAATGCCGCCCACTGCTCGTGTTATTCACCCACATGCGGAGGAGGGGGGGGGGGGCAGGCAGAACACCCCCGCACGGCAAACAAGTAGCGCATCCTCGAGGTCGCACGATTTTACAATTCCGTGACCAGCTTCAGTCTGATTCAAAAAGGTGGCGGGGAAGGGGGGGGGGGGAGGGTGTCAGGCAGGCAACAACTTGGTTAAATTTTTTATTTGTCCATACTGATAGCCAGCAATACTTTGGCCGTTCACTTAAATAATGTAATGAAACACCTGCAGCCGTCGTTTTGATGTTTTTTATTATATTACAACCAGTTTTGGTTACTTAGCACCCCATCTTCAGGCGTTAACTGACGTTGAGTGGGGGAACTCCCATCCTATACTCGAACCCATCAGTGGCCAGCATCTACGAACTGGCTTCCACAGAATACAGTAACAGCATTGTTGTGTCTGCAACATTGCTGTTACAGTATTCTAAGGAAGCCAGTTCAGAGGTGTTGGCCGCTGAAGGGATCGTAGATACGTTGGAGTTCAACCCCTCAGCGACAGTTAAGGCCTGTAGATGGTGTATTGAGTCGCCGAAATTAGGTGCAATATTATAAGAAAACATCAAAACGACGGCTGCAGTTGTTTCATGTTATTAAGCTAGCTAAAGATCCCTGCCGTCACCCCAACTTTAATCGTTTCTTTTATACCAATAAAAATGTTACGCTATATTGATAATTTTTACTACAACTAAATGAAACACAGTTTTCGTCCCATACGCGTTTTGCTTTTATTCTGTGCAAGGCATCTTCAATGGCCTGCAATATTTACATATTTTTAGTATTAAATTTACATTTTGGGGAAATATATATGTAGGTCATAAACAGTTCTGGTGGTTGGCTTTTCTATGGCTTAGTATTATTTCAAAATCTATTTACAGGTTCCATGGATTTTTGACGCTGTTTTTCTAATGATTGCCATTTGCGTCTTTAGTTTCCCACACTTCACAGCAGTAGGAACTGAAAACTTGGTTTGATGCAACGATTTGGCTTGTGTTACCGACTGTCGGATGTTATTGCCAAAGATCGAATGTTATTGCAAATTTTGGAGGGTAATTTTTGAGGTATCTCTGTGTTCTGTTTGGTATGTGTTTGCATTTGTGTGTGTGTGTGTGTGTGTGTGTGTGTGTGTGTGTGTGTGTGTGAGTGTGTGAGCCTTTGTGTATGGGTGTCCAGAAGTTAAAAGGGATAGAAAGAGAAAGAGGAAGATATGTATTTATTTAAATGTGACAAGAAGGTAGTTTTTTTATCTTTATGAAGTGTAGTAGGGAGTCTGTGCTGATGTGTGTTTGCTCATTTATCACATGTTCGTTTCAGCAATGACTTTATGGATATTGGAGTTTTGTTGCCTTTGTGTAAGGTATTTGTCGTGGTTGTTTATCCTCATTACTTTCACATTTTGTTCCATGTTTGTAGGATGGTGGTTATGGTGTTTTAAGTGATCTCAAAATGGGGAGTGGTTTGTTTCGTACTTCGAACACCTGATGTATTCTTTGTACCACGTTTTAAAATTTCTCCATGTCATGCATATGTATACAGCATCACAACTTTGTCATTCAAGTTTATATATTCCTGATTCTTGGATTTTATCCCCCTTTGTTGTTGGTTGGCTTAAGTTTGATTGGAGGGTTTTCACAGTTTTACGTGCTTTTTATAAGCCCTCCCTCTTCAGTATCTTTGCAACTTTGTGTAAGTCATAGTGCACCACCAGCTTCTTTTCTGTGTGATGTTATCATTGCCTGTGGGTGTTGAGTGTATTTGTGAGTTTGCAGCTTGCGAGTTATCTTGTATTCTGGAAATACGTTTGTTTTATATTTGTCTTTTTATTTTTTGATTGAATCTGTGTACTACATGTGTGTCATACCCATTGTTCCTACCTTTTTGTATGACTGTACTCATTTCTTGTTGAATGTGATGCTGTTTAACCTATATAACATTTAGTGACATCTCCAATATCAGGAGCAGTAGCAAACATTTTTATCAGTCCTCTGGAAAATCAGATATTTGAAAAAATAACCACTAATGAAATATTTAAAATCATATATTGGTGACGAACCTATAACAATTTGAACGCTCTATCCCAATGTAATAACGTTAAGGAACGCGCTAAGTCATTATTTACTAGCAACTATTAAGTGGAAAGGAGTAATCTCCGTATATTCAGCAACGAATAACAACAATAACAACGACTAAAAAGTAAATGACAAATAGTCACAAACATTCA
Organism: Schistocerca nitens; assembly: GCF_023898315.1. Classification (NCBI taxonomy): domain Eukaryota; kingdom Metazoa; phylum Arthropoda; class Insecta; order Orthoptera; family Acrididae; genus Schistocerca; species Schistocerca nitens. Next base: position 972,292,600 of record NC_064614.1, on the reverse strand, counting down.
TGATATTATTTCTTTAAAGTCATAAAAGGATAAATCTATCTAAAAGCAAAGACATTAGACTACGTAAAATGGAAGACAAATGTTTGAAACTTTTATTACCTTAACAGTTAATATTGCATATACGAGAAGATTTATTTTCGGTTAATTCCTGCCAAACTAAGCTTGTGCGTGGGGTATGTAATGGGACGCGAAATTAAAGCGTCACCCATCCACAAGGATCAGCTCAGTTTGCAGGTATATATAAGTTTAATTTAGTGTTTTGTTTATGTATTTGTAATATTTTGTTATGTTTGTAAAATATTTAAAGTTTTGTATTTTTGTTTTGCATGTTTCATGTTTGGAGAGAGCAGCGCAACTCGAGGAAACAGCATCTTCACTGCCGGAACCAGAAGAAAATTGCTGGCCACTAGACGTCGCGGGTCAATGGCCAAGGAGCAGCAGAAGATCCTGTGACCAGGTTGTTGCGTCGAACCTCCAACATTCAAATAAATAAAAATTTGTTATTTTCCATTGTAATGACGTCACAGAATGTTTAGTTCATGTTGTAATTTTTGTTCAGTTCTGTTTTGTCGAGTCTGATGTTCACATCTGTATGTAGCATATACGAAGACAATAAAACAGTGTATGCTCTAAAGCTTAAATACGTGTTCGAGAATTGTTTATGAAGAGTTATATTGAGGAAGAATTATTACTGAATTTTTCCAGGATATTAATTTTCAGAAGAGTTTGATTTCGATTTTTGAATCTTAAAGGTTTTACAGTCTGATTTTAATATGGGGAAAATAAGATAACTAGCAAGAATATAATTTTTAAGAAGAAACAAACGACATCTAAATTTCAAAAGTTTGCGCAAACCAGATGGACTTAGTGACGTGGGGGTTGGGGTTGGTTTGGGGAAGGAGATCAGACAGCGAGGTCATCGGTCTCAGCGGATTATGGAAGGACGGGGAAGGAAGTCGGCCGTGCCCTTTGAAAGGAACCATCCCGGCATTTGCCTGGAGCGATTTAGGGAAATCACGGAAAACCTAAATCAGGATGGCCGGACGCGGGATTGAACCGTCGTCCTCCCGAATGCGAGTCCAGTGTCTAACCACTGCGCCACCTCGCTCGGTCTTAGTGACGTAATTTTGCACAGTTTCGTTCAAGAATCTTTTATAGAGAACTTTAAAAGAATTTAAATAATTTTTTTTAAGTGCTTTGTAAACGACGTAGGTGACGAAGTCTGAACATGGTCATATTTCAAACAAAAATCATTGAGTCATACGCGTCGTTACACTACATCTCATCTTCGGCCTGATGACGACGACAGAAACAGGCTGCCTAATTGTTCTTAAATCCATGCACAATGCCTCGTTACTGCATCCTGGCTGTAAACTGCGGAGTGTAATCTGACGGCGGCGTGGAGGATGCGTAGGAGAAAGCTGCCCTCAAAAAATGGCTGACTGTTCCCTGAGAGCTGATAGCAACACACTTAAAAACGTATATGCAGTCACTTTACAGCGCTGTTTTCCACAAATAAATACTGGTTTTGCGAAGTAGGGAAAGTTCTGTTGTGCTGCACTAGAAGTCAAGGAAATAGCTTTTGCTGTCCTCCAGGACCTGGAAAGATAAAGGCCTTTTCATTTTAGCTACTTTAGGGATTTGCTTTCATGGAATGATGGAATGAAGATAATGAAATATGGTGAGCGGCACGCTTGTTGTTTTCAAATGTGGTTGTGTTGCCTGCGTACGTGGGCATTACAGCCACTATCTTAGCAATAAAAGTTTTGTTTCTAATTGACTGGTCAAAATGCAGGTGGATTTAATGCTTCGGTGAAATCTTCTCGAAGTATCTCCGATGAAAGCATTTAGAGATTGCAGCTTGCTTATATTAAGGGATATTGGTCCCCAGACCAGCGGAACCGACGGAGAACATCTTTTTCCTTTTTACTTCGTAGCTGACTACGGTCATGTAAGCGATAAATTATTCAGACTATATTTAAAACTGCCTAAAACACGAATCATAGTAGCATGTGAGACATCCACAAGGAACCCTTCCCCTAATAATGCTTTTCTCAGTTGTCTCACCATAAACAAACGAGGGAGCGACCCAGTGCAGATTTCATTTGGAGGTCTGCGCAGCGTATTCTCTTTCTGAAATCTACAAGATGAGAGAAATATCTCACTTTTGCAAAAAGGCAGCACAGTTACTGCGTTTCTTCTTCCGCACCTCCTTTGGGACAGACTATTTTTTGGATAAAAGATGGACCGAATAAATGCATCCTTGGTGGCACGCTCTTCGTTGGTTAACGCAGAAGGGCAAATGTATCAGTTTAAGATAGAAAATCCCGAGTTGCAACAAAAACGGCGTCATGTCGACTTTACCTATAAATATACACGGTTTTGTAATATTGTCATTTATTCAGCAACTTGATTGAGGTAATACTGAAGGCTGTAGTCGAAGGGACGCTGGAAGGAAAGCATCCCGGAGCCAGACCTAGGTATGAGAGTGTGAAGCAGTTCGTCGCTGATGTGTGATGCAACAATTACCTTGGTAGGATGAGGGCAGCTGGCAGGCGACAGGAATGGAGAACCGCTTCATCAGTCACAGGTTGGGTGACCGAAACAACAAGAATCTGAACAAGGAGCTGCGTTCACAACAGCAGTTCTAAGTGGCGTCTCCCAGTTTATTATGCATGCGTCACATGGGCACACGTCACCCAAAGTTCTGTCGACGAAGTTCACTCATTTGGAACAGTGTCACAGGCAGCGAGAATTTTTGCTAGGAAACCCACTTAATTCCCGACAAGACGCGCTGTCACAGTTGATATCAGTTGCTCATCCCATCCATGTAATTTATAGATTTCGAAGAAAAGTATAGCGTGTTTTTGTTTTTTGAATTTGTGCTTATGGTTTAATTTTTCGTTGACGGTGAGTATATGCAGACAGTACGGAATCAATTCGGGGAAGGGCTTATCAAAGGGAAGCGGATGATTCCACTGTATCTTCGATAACAGTAAAAACTCAACTTGGCCTTTTCTTGCACGATATCGTGCGAACCATGAAAGAACAGCATCAGACATCTTCCATATTCCTAGACGACAGGAAATCGTCCAACACACGGTCACACGCCAGACTGTTATCAGGAGTCCAAGTGTGCGGAACACAGTCTCAGATATGTGACTGTGTCTAAGAAGTTTTACTAACTGAATTCAGTACGTTGTCCTGGACGCCAGATGTTCATTGGGGAAAGGGTTATTGTCAGGAGTGCCCCGGGGAAGTGTGATGCCGTACCTATTGTGCTCTACATACATAAAAGATCTGCCGGACCGGGTGAGCAGTAATACGCGGCTGTTTTCTGATGACGACGTAGGGTAGGGGAAACTATCATTTTTGAGTAACTGTAAGAGGACACAGCGTGAGATGGACAGAATTTATATCTGACATTATGAATGACAGCTTGTTTTAAATGTATAGAAATGAAAGTTAATGGAGGTGAGTTCAAAAAGCAATTCTATAATGTTCGAATATAGTATTTGTGACGTGCTGCTTGATTCATTCGTGATGTTTAAATATCTAGGAGTAAGTTGCAAAGCGACATGAAATGGAACTAAAACGTAAGTCTGAATGCAGCGTGGGCCAGTTTTTGACATTTATTGAGAGAATTCTAAGGAAGGTAGCACATCAATAAGTAAGGCCCCATACAAAGAAATGGTTCAAATGGGTCTGTGCACTATGGGAATTAACTGCTGAGGTCATCAGTCCCCTAGAACTTAGAACTACTTAAACCTGACCAAACTAAGGACATCACATACATCCATCCCCGAGGCAGGATTCGAACCTGCGACCGAAGCGGTCTCGCGGTTCCAAACTGTAGGGCCTAGAACAGCTCGGCCACTCCAGCCGGCAAGGCCACATACAAATCAGCCACGTGACCCATTCAGTGCGGTAGCGTTCTCGCTTCCCGCGCCCGGGTTCCCGGGTTCGATTCCCGGCGGGGTCAGGGATTTTCTCTGCCTCGTGATGACTGGGTGTTGTGTGATGTCCTTGGGTTAGTTAGGTTTAACTAGTTCTAAGTTCTAGGGGACTAACGACCTCAGCAGTTGAGTCCCATAGTGCTCAGAACCAACTGATGACCATAGCTGTTAAGTCCCATAGTGCTCAGAGCCATTTGACCCATTCTTTACTGCAGGAGTGCCTGAGAGCCCCTCCATGGTGATTTAGAGTATCGCACCAATTCAAAGGCGTACTGCTACATTTGGTACCGGTGGGTTATGGGTTCGATCAACACTCGAGAATTACGAGATACTTCGTGCTCTCAAAAGGGAGTCCCTGGAGGAAAGACTATTTAGTTAGAATGCTCGTACCCGGATTTCAACCATTTTATGTGCACCAGCTTATCGAGGGAACCAATTTCATCCCTGTATACCGAGCCCATAGTCAACCCGTTTCGACAATTTTCTCCTGGACGATGCACCACTAAAGTGAACTTCAGAGAAATTTTTCGCCTCTTAGCAGAAATAGGCCGGTTGTGTAGTGCGTGGGGAGTATACAGACTACTATCGGCACGCTGCTGAAAGTAGCTCGGGCCCGCCGGCTGCAGGTCGTGAGGCGCTAAGCGCGGTCAGCTGCGCCGGCCGCATCAACTCGTCGCTCGCCTCCTTCCCAATACGGCACTCCACAACAGAGCTTTACGTAACGGGCCGGTGAAAGTTTCGCCTCGTTTCCCACCCGGGACGAGACTGTCTCTGTTGCGCGGTCCGTTCCCCAAGCAGAACGCAGGCGTTGCTGCCCCCCCCCCCCCTTACCCTACAACACTGCCACTTCTACACGTGGCCACCGCATCGTGAATCGCAACGAGCACCGACGAGGCAAGTTTAATTACTCGCTGCTTTCAATGCGTTACATTCAGTGGTTAAAGAAGAGCACGTCGAGGCATCCTAACTGACATTTGGGGAAGACAGGGTCGTAAATATCGATTAAACTTTTTGAGGACGTCATAGGCACCTTTAGCTGCATAAACTGTCTACCACATATATTATTTCTCAAGTCATCATCGATTTTTCTCAACAAATACAAATCGTACAGCAATGAACGAGGTATCGTTAGAAAGGTTTTAACCGGATTCTGACATGCCATACTGATTTTCGCTTGAAAACAACTGGACTGGCAACCAGTTGCATCCAGTAGAATTCTGACATTCATTAGATCCGTCATAATTACCGCCACATGAACGTATACTAAAGAAAACCACTACTGTCGTGTTGATAACAAATCTGAACTCTAAAGAGAACATAATCAATGGAGTATGCATGGATGTAATAAAACTCAATGAATTTTTTTGTAATGCTCCGCTGACAGAAACCGGAAAACTGTCGTAATACTTAACACCATATTATCCTAGTATGCCTTTCCTGTTAAAAGAACACCGTTACCTATTAAAGTGGCATTTGCAATCGCTATAAACAAATCGCAGGAACCAACACTTCAAAGAGCAGGATGGTGTTATCCAAATCCCTTCCTTACTCATGGAGAACTGTATGTAGCTTCTCCAAAGGTAACTACGAGGCTGGTTTGAGAAGTTCTCAGAACGGAATAGAGGAAAATTACTTACATCCCTGAAACATTTTTATTTTCCAACGTAGTCTCCTTGTAGAGGAATGCACTTGTTCCAACGATGTTCCAGTGCCTTGATCACATCCCGAACATGAGTTTCGCGACTGCTACGGTCGCAGGTTCGAATCCTGCCTCGGGCATGGATGTGTGTGATGTCCTTAGGTTGGTTAGGTTTAAGTAGTTCTAAGTTCTAGGGGACTGATGACCACAGATGTTAAGTCCCATAGTGCTCAGAGCCATTTGAACAATTTTTTTTGAAAATGAGTTTCCTCCAGGACAGCAAACCAGTTGTCAACACACGCTATCAATTCTTCATTTGAAGTCCACCAAGAAAAATTTTCAGTTTAGGTTCAAAATGGTTCAAATGGCTACAAGCACTATGGGACTTTACATCTGAGGTCATCAGTCCCCTAGACTTAGAACTACTTAAACCTAGCTAACCTAAGGACATCACACACATCCATGCCCGAGGCAGGATTCGAGCCTGCGACCGTAGCAGCACCACGTTTCCAGACTGAAGTGCCTAGAACCGCTCGGCCACAGCAGCCGGCTTTCAGTTTAGGGAAGAGATGGAAGTCTGACGGAGCCGTATCAGGTGAATGAGGTGGGTGCGGCTACAATTCATACCTTAGTTTGTGTATTTTGCCATGGCGACGACACATGTTTTTGATCCAGCGTCAAGAGTCGCGGCACCCATCTTGCAGGTAATTTTTTTTATTTCTAATTCTTCAGTTAAAATGTGATATACTCTTTCAGAAGACATCTGGCAAGCGTGAGCAATTTCACGCGTTTTCAGTCGTCAGTCCTCCCTGACCATTTTGTGAACTGGTTCTGGTTCAAATGGCTCTAAGCACAATGGGACTTAACATCTGAGGTCACCACTCCCCTAGACTTAGAACTACTTAAACCTAACTAACCTAAGGACATCACACACAGCATTGCCCGAGGCAGGATTCGAACCTGCGACCGTAGCAGCAGCGCGGTTCTGGACTGAAGCGCCTAGAAGCGCTCGGTCACACCGGCCGACGTTCTGTAATGAATTCGGGTTAGTATTTTGTAACCATGACTTACGGAACGCTATCAATTCTTCATTTGAAGTCCACCAAGAAAAATTTTCAGTTTAGGTTCAAAATGGTTCAAATGGCTATATGCACTATGGGACTTTACATCTGAGGTCATCAGTCCCCTAGACTTAGAACTACTTAAACCTAGCTAACCTAAGGACATCACACACATCCATGCCCGAGGCAGGATTCGAACCTGCGACCGTAGCAGTCGCACGGTTCCGGACTGCGCGCCTAGAACCGCGAGACCACCGCGGCCGGCTAGAATTCATCAACACAGAAGATTTTATAAGTGAAGTGGAAAGTCGTCCCGTTATTTGGGATATGAAAAGCGATGACTACAGTAACAAAGTCATGAAAATGAAAGCGTGGCAAGAAATTATTACGAAGTTAGTCCCTGATTTCGATGAAAGGAGCATAGATGAAAGAAACAAAATTGGTAACTTCTATATTCTTTTTTCACTTTAATACCGTATTTTTCGGACCACAAGAATAGCGAAATATATTTTCTACCCCTGTACGAGGGTAGGAGGTTAATAACCTACAAGGAAAATGCTATCCCTCACCCCTTTGTTTTGCATTACCAATAGCAAGTGTACTGATATGCAGTCTCAATGCGAGAAGAATGGACAAAATGGATGAGCGCAGAAACCATGTACTCACCCCTACAGGGCGAATGAAAGTAAAATAAAATAAATAGTTTTATTTCAACATTTTCATAACAAAATTAAGGGTACGTCTGTTCGTAGTATAATAAGGCGCTCCGCCTTATGGTCCGAAAAATACAGTTAAAATATTATTCAAAACAACAATAATTTACGCATATGTTGTTACTATAATAATGAATTTCATTTGTTTACCATCATACTATTGACTTACAAGTTTTTGACACCCGAATGAGAACAGTGCTCGTGCTTGGGTTCTGTTCAATTAGGTACACACAAGTGTAATACAAAAAAGTGCATTGTAATTATAATTTTAATTGCAAGTTTTAATCAGTTCAGTGAACGCAACAGTATGGTTTGTTACAGTTAACATGGTGATAATTGAACACTGCACCTTTCAAATACAATTCCAATGAACATTTAGGCGCCGGCCGAAGTGGCCGTGCGGTTAAAGGCGCTGCAGTCTGGAGCCGCAAGACCGCTACGGTCGCAGGTTCGAATCCTGCCTCGGGCATGGATGTTTGTGATGTTCTTAGGTTAGTTAGGTTTAACTAGTTCTAAGTTCTAGGGGACTAATGACCTCAGCAGTTGAGTCCCATAGTGCTCAGAGCCATTTGAACATTTAGGCCTAACGACATTAATGTTCACATAACATTTCTAGCACTTAGATTTTTTGCAGCTGCCATGGCACTTCGCCTTCAGGGCTGATGAAGTAGTTTGCGAAATCTTCTCTGATACCGTTCGCAATATTTTCTCCACGGACCAAGCAAGGTGACATGTCCTGCAATCCCTGAATAGTTAACGTATACTCAAACTGTATTCCATCACGATCACGCACAAAGTTATGGAGGTGGCAACATGTCTTCACAATAGACTCTGCCAAATCTAATTTAACATCCAGTGGTCGATAGAAAATGCGCCACTTGTTTGCAAGAATTCCAAAAGTACACTCGATGTACCTTCTAGCTCTGCACAGTCTATACTTGAACAACGGTTTTTAATGTCTAAATACTTTCCACCATAAGGGCGCAAAATGAATTTTGACAATCCGAAACCTTCATCTCCTACTAACATGAATGGCATAGGTCTTTCAAACGATAATGACAGTTGTTTTGGTGCAGGTAAATCTAGCGTACCATCTTGTAGTTTATTATTTAACACTGTATTACGAAGCACAGTTGAGTCGGACGATTTCCCATATGCTCCAACGTCTATAAATAAGAATTTGTACGTCGAATCACAAACAGCTAACAACAGAATGGAAAAATAGTTCTTATAATTATAGTAGAGTTAACCACTGGAAGTGGGTTTTACAATTCTGATGTGCTTCCCATCCACTGCACCCACACAATGAGGAAAGTTGGTCCTCTTATGGAATCCTTCAGCTGAGGCAAGCCATAGATCTTTCGAGAGGTCGGGAAAACATTTTGACTTCATTTTGCGCCAAATGGCAGAGCAAACGTCTCGTATAATATACGAGATAGTTGATACTCCAATTCTGTACTGAAAATGTAATTCCATCATGGATGATCCGGCCCCCAAGTACCTGTAAAAAAAAAGATAAAGCATATGGGAGCCGGCCGCGGTGGTCTCGCGGTTCTAGGCGCTCAGTTCAGAGCCGCGCGACTGCTACGGTCGCAGGTTCGAATCCTGCCTCGGGCATGGATGTGTGTGATGTCCTTAGGTTAGTTAGGTTTAATTAGTTCTAAGTTCTAGGGGACTGATGACCACTGATGTTAAGTCCCATAGTGCTCAGAGCCATTTGAACCATTTTTAAAGCATATGGAGCAAAACTACAAAATTATGCAGGTTACACACAAGCATACACACGCACGCACACATAGACATTATAGATAACCAGCTGAAACACTCGGCAACTATAATTTTAATAAATGTTAATAATTGTACTATGCCTATAACTTTCGCGCAAATGACAAAGTTTCATCGCAATCGGATGAACGGTACGGCTGCGCATAAAATACAAACATACCAAACAAACATTCATTTTTATATATTAGATATTACAATACTTTGGTGGTTTTTGTTTGTTGCAGGGACAATCCTTCAATGGAAATGGAAGAGCTTAAGGGCCAGTTATACCAGAGAGTTATTAAGGCAAGAAACAGAAAAGAGTGGTTCTGCAGCAACTGGTAGGAAGAAGTATATCTACTTCGATCAGCTGCGATTCCTAACAACTGACTGTAAGAACACTACTTCTAGTATTGACAATGATGATGACGAAGACAGAAATGAGTTTGATGAAGGAGAAAATTTAGAGCAGGAGGCACGCGAAAAAACTGCTGAGCGACGGCCACGTGAAAAGAAGAGTCTTGAAGAAGAAGATATCCTATATAACATTTTGAAGGAAAAGTACGCCATAAAAGACAATTCATCACAGCAAGCGGACGAAGATAGCTTGTTTATGCAGTCTTTAGTACCTGAATTAAAAAAATTACCCAGTCATGCAAGATTGAAAGTGAAATCAGATTTGATGAATGTCATTATTAATGCCCAACAATATTACAGCGCTTCTGCTTCCTCTTCGTCCCAAATAGGATTTGCGCCGGTACCAAATTACGCTACGGGGGATCCGCATCACGACCGTGCATATCATGGAACAGTTCAAGGCTACACTGGAGGACAGTCGAGGTTGTTCGATCAGTTACCAGCTGTGTGCTCGCCAGCGGCCTCCGAGTACAGTGACGAGTCCTTAATATACTTTTCAACAGCACAGGCAGAGAAACAATGAACTTAAAACTATCAGTGAAAGTTTTACAATATTTTGTAATGTATATTAATACCAGTTAAAATCTGTAAAATGTGCTTTCAATAAAATAAAATAATACTACAGTACCTACCTTAATGTAAGAGCAAGTTTTTCCACTGGTGGGATAGCCTTCCTTAGTATAGTGTCTTTTCCTATGATTGCTTCTTTCACATTTTCTAGTAGTTCATCAAATGTAGTTTTTGACATTCGAAAATTCTGCAAAAACTTATTCTCAGATTGTCACAGATCGTCATAAAGGGTGTAATACAATCCTTTCTCCAGCCGATCACGTAGCAGTGGATGTATGTGTAATGAACGTTTTGTCTTCATTCTCCTCCTCCTCCTCATTACAAGTAATAACAACAGTTCCTCCTCTCTCGAGTCCATTTCACCAACTAATCAGTTGGCAACAGCTGCAGTGTGGGACACCAGTGACCCAGGAGTGTTCGCCAGTCACCGGTGACCGTCACAAGAGTCCCAGTGTGAAACGAGCCTAAGCGTGCCGCGGGTGACAACCAAGGTACCCTGCTATAAAAAGAAATGGCACCCCAGACCATCACTCCTGGTTGACGGACCGTCAGTCAGGTTGGTATCATACCGCAGTCCGGGAAGTCTGCAGACACGTCGTGGTTGGTCACTGCTTGGCCAGCAAAGTCGCTGTTCTTGTCACGGTCCGCGCGGCTATCCCCGTCAGAGTTTCGAGTCCTCCCTCGGGCATGGGCGTGTGTGTTGTCCATAGCGTAAGTTAGTTTAAGTCAGATTAAGTAGTGTGTAAGCTTAGCGACCTATGACCTCAGTAGTTTGGTCCCATGAAGTCTTACCACATTTTTTTTTTTAAGTCTCTGTGTCTCTATCTTCAACTGAGAACGTTTAGATCATTATGGGCAGCGCCTTTCAACTATCCCGGGATTTTGACTATATAACGGGCCAATTCGACACTATATCCTTCAGGAGGACATACAACAACTCTATCAATCAATTGCATGCCTGGTAACTACTTGCAGAAGTGCGAGAGGTAGACCAATGCATTATTTATTGACTTGCTGAATTTGTGGAGTTCATTCTCACGAATAAATTATCCAATTTTTCTGAAACTGTATTGATTTTTTGTGTCTGTACAGGTACATCATGTCTAAGGATTCCAGCCACATTTGGATAATCCCTTCATGTCGTATATAGAAATTTTGATAATTAATACTAATTAACGTTAATAATACGTAGAATCCCAAATATTAAATAACATTCCATAACCATAAAGCGAGTAAATTATTTTTTCCTACAAAATGTAGGATATTGAGACGTAGTCAAAAAACAAGTCAGACTTATGAGTCTGGTAGTTTGCCTACAAATTTTATTTGTACAAACAGCAATTTGTCTAGAAAGTTTGTATCTGTGCTTTAGACCCTTACGGTTCTCAGTGCGCCAACTGAAGTCCCCGCTGTCTACCACCGTGGGAGTGATATTTATTTAAAAGGCAACACAAATTCAGTTGCGGTGATAGGTCGGTCAGAGATGCAACGCAGTGCATTTCGACACGAGCGGACAGACTCAGTGTTCACACGGTTCTGCTACGAGCGGCCAGTCGCAGTGTGCTCCGGTAGCGAGTCCACTGGGCCGTTACGAGGGCACCGAAGAAAGTCGCAGGCCTGCCGCGGCTGCATGCTCCGTAACGGCCGTTGCATAACGGCGAAAGTGTAGAAAGGCTGCCTCCAGAGACGCCCGAAACCCTTCCCAGTCGCTGCGTATTCGGGAAGGGCGGCACAGACACAACACCCGCTTGCAGTACGGGTAGGGCTAAAAGTGGGAAGGGATCAGCAGCGACACTGCCAGTAAGGACCCGGAGGGCGTGCGGAGGCGTCGCCGTGGCCGCAGCTGAGCCTGGGACGGCTATGCGGGCCGCACGTGACGCAAGCCATTCATGGCAGCGGCAGCGGCAGCGGCGAGAGTGAAAGTGGCGGGCCGGCTTTCTCCTTGCGTAAGAGCCGAGCGCCTCCGGGCGCAGCCGAGCCGAGGCGAGCCGGCCGCGCGAGCCTCTGACCCCGCTACCCACTGCCGCACTGCTCTATGGCCGCCGGCACTGCTCCGCGCTCCACTTTCACTCACCCTGCTGATAGCCGGTTTTTTCCTCCTTTACTACTAATTTAACAGCGTAATCGGCTAATAGTACCGAGTTCCATCCCAGGAGGCAGCTTGAGCCAGTCGTCGTTCCAATCTGCTAATTATTTAACCAAGACGTATCGGTGAGACCAGGTGAAAGCATTGAACGGTGGTAGTTTATTGAATAATGAGCACTATTTTTCGGCGCTTTCTGGCATTTAATAACAATCTACTTCTTTAGCTTCAAAGTATACACTGAGTAGACGAGTCATGGGATAGCGACGACATGTACGTACACAGATATCGGTAGTATCGCCTACACAAATAAATGGAGTAAGTAGGCTGTTTAGGTTTTTATATTGGTAACGCCACGTAGCGCTCTGTATGAAGATCACTGGCTGTGCTTTGTTTGTCTCTGGTGTTGTTCCATTGTGTCTAACTTTTGAAGACTTTGTTCCATTGTGTCTAACTTTCGAAGATTTTGTTCCATTGTGTCTAACTTTTGAAGATTTTGTCCCATTTGTTTCTGATTTTGTTCAAGCGTTGTGTCTAACGTTTGTAGCCTTTGTCCCATTTGTTGCATTAATTGTAATAACAATGCACTGGTGTCTGAAACATGTTCCTCAGTGCTATTCGGCAGTGCATTTGAACTAGGGTGACCATATTTTCTTCGGACATAAGTGGGACTTTCAAACATTTTCTTGGCCAAAAAGTGGGACAATTTTTATTTCTCGTTAAATATCACTTTTAATGCTAATATTTCTTCTTCCTCTGCAAATATAGCCTTCACTGATATTTGTGTGTGTGTGTGTGTGTGTGTGTGTGTGTGTACAAAACCAAACAGAGAATGGAAAGACTGGGAAGATGTACATTTCAAGTTTTCAGAAATATAAATAGATTACAGCAGCTGTTACCTGTTTCTGGGAATGCGGAGCTATAACATTGTTGATAATTGCTTCACACTTTGTTCTTCCACACGAAACATTTTCTGCAATCTTAGAACCAGGAATTTTTTTTTTTTTTTGCTTAGTTGAACACTGCAGTCATTAGAACGATAGCTTTGGTGGTGTTTAACAACATGGAATGACAGGGTGCCTTCTGCTGCAGCAACGTTTTTTTGTTCCTGTGCATTTGAAGTTACAAAATATCTCGTCATTTTTTGCGAGGAACCTGCCGATCGAAGATTCTTCCTGTGTTTCTCTGATTCCAGATGATGCTTGAGATCTGCAGCAACACCATGAGACACGGATACAGCACAGTTACATTCGTTACATTTCGCTGAACAGTCATTGTATGCAGCAGTGAAGCAAGGAAATTTCCTCTGAAGCTCCTCCGAAAACTTTGATTTTCGTTTCAGCATCGCCACGAAGTGCTAGCGCTTCACGAAAATGGTGCTGAGTGCTGACAACAATGGCAAGCAAAAGCAAAGAAAATAAGAGTACGCAACAATTATAGTGCTTAAGCTGTACATTATCAGGGGGTACCAACGTACGGAATGTCAGTTTCAATTGATAGTTTATAAAATCGACACTCAGAAAATATTTTAACCATTTTGTAAATGTCTGAAAATAATCCTTGAAAATCGGGACAAATTGCTTGTTTTTTTTAAAAAAGTAAAGAGACAAATTTTTGACCCTCAAAAAACGGGACAATGCCGATTAATCGGGACGTATGGTCACACTAGTTTGAACCGGCAACATTCACATTTTAACAAGCAGAAAATGTGTCTTGACTTATTTGAGAAAACGGTGAGGACGCAAAACCTGATTCTACAGTATTTGCAAGATTGTGTCCTGTCATTTCTGAATCCTGAGGGGAGCTGTTGCCGACCGATCGATCGATAATGCTTCCCTGTTCACTAATTGTTTCACTGTCTACACCATTATTTGCCGCCCGCTCCATTTCCCTATGCACAATTACCAAATTACCACTTTGAATGTCTGTTAATTCATTACACGGTGGTGCTGACAAGCTACGTTCGTCGTCACTATCATTTCTCAATTTACTTTGCAGCCTGGTGTTATGTTTTTCACACGCCATAATTATCACGTATTTCACACGATAACAAGAAAAGCGCAATTTGAAGAGCAAAAATAAGAAAACACATTAACATAGCACTGAAAATACTCTCCTGGAAATGGAAAAAAGAACACATTGACACCGGTGTGTCAGACCCACCATACTTGCTCCGGACACTGCGAGAGGGCTGTACAAGCAATGATCACACGCACGGCACAGCGGACACACCAGGAACCCCGGTGTTGGCCGTCGAATGGCGCTAGCTGCGCAGCATTTGTGCACCGCCGCCGTCAGTGTCAGCCAGTTTGCCGTGGCATACGGAGCTCCATCGCAGTCTTTAACACTGGTAGCATGCCGCGACAGCGTGGACGTGAACCGTATGTGCAGTTGACGGACTTTGAGCGAGGGCGTATAGTGGGCATGCGGGAGGCCGGGTGGACGTACCGCCGAATTGCTCAACACGTGGGGCGTGAGGTCTCCACAGTACATCGATGTTGTCGCCAGTGGTCGGCGGAAGGTGCACGTGCCCGTCGACCTGGGACCGGACCGCAGCGACGCACGGATGCACGCCAAGACCGTAGGATCCTACGCAGTGCCGTAGGGGACCGCACCGCCACTTCCCATCAAATTAGGGACACTGTTGCTCCTGGGGTATCGGCGAGGACCATTCGCAACCGTCTCCATGAAGCTGGGCTACGGTCCCGCACACCGTTAGGCCGTCTTCCGCTCACGCCCCAACATCGTGCAGCCCGCCTCCAGTGGTGTCGCGACAGGCGTGAATGGAGGGACGAATGGAGACGTGTCGTCTTCAGCGATGAGAGTCGCTTCTGCCTTGGTGCCAATGATGGTCGTATGCGTGTTTGGCGCCGTGCAGGTGAGCGCCACAATCAGGACTGCATACGACCGAGGCACACAGGGCCAACACACGGCATCATGGTGTGGGGAGCGATCTCCTACACTGGCCGTACACCACTGGTGATCGTCGAGGGGACACTGAATAGTGCACGGTACATCCAAACCGTCATCGAACCCATCGTTCTACCATTCCTAGACCGGCAAGGGAACTTGCTGTTCCAACAGGACAATGCACGTCCGCATGTATCCCGTGCCACCCAACGTGCTCTAGAAGGTGTAAGTCAACTACCCTGGCCAGCAAGATCTCCGGATCTGTCCCCCATTGAGCGTGTTTGGGACTGGATGAAGCGTCGTCTCACGCGGTCTGCACGTCCAGCACGAACGCTGGTCCAACTGAGGCGCCAGGTGGAAATGGCATGGCAAGCCGTTCCACAGGACTACATCCAGCATCTCTACGATCGTCTCCATGGGAGAATAGCAGCCTGCATTGCTGCGAAAGGTGGATATACACAGTACTAGTGCCGACATTGTGCATGCTCTGTTGCCTGTGTCTATGTGCCTGTGGTTCTGTCAGTGTGATCATGTGATGTATCTGACCCCAGGAATGTGTCAATAAAGTTTCCCCTTCCTGGGACAATTAATTCACGGTGTTCTTATTTCAATTTCCAGGAGTGTAATATCTAGTTAATTGCAAGCGCAGCTGCGAAATACGTGGTGCATGCCACAACTGTTTTACTGTGCAACAATGAAAAACTACAGCTATAAAGGAAATTCTCTCTAAAATTACGCTCTAGTAATAAACAGTAGCTACACTAATTACACAAACTACAAGAAAAAATCAGAAGATTCTAGTGAGGTATCCTCGGCTAAGGGTCGACATATGAAACGTCCCCTTAGAAAAATTAATGAATGATTCTGCTGATAAACCCCTTACGTTATTTGATTTTCAAACGGCTGAGCGAAACTGAACGTACTCAGACATTTCTCTCTTTACTTTTTCTGATCATCACTAAACTGACACACAATATTTTTAGCGCAACGCAATCTGACTTTCAAAAATCCCTCCAAAACAATGGCCCTGACTAACAATAACCTCACAAAAATCTTCGTTAGTCGAACTACTGCAATACAGCGAGCGCCAATACTGCCCGCTAAATAAAAGATTCTAACTACTGAAGGCACTAACTACTGATAGGCATAGTTTGCAAGTGAAAGATTTTAATAGAGGGCAAACAATGTATTTACCTTAATAATATTTAAAAGTCATAATATATATATATATATATCAGTTCATGATATCCAGTCTTACAAATTTACTGTCTCTGATGGACACGCGTGCAGATCACCCGCTCTCAAAACTCCATCTCTCTCCCCACATCCACCACTGCTGGCGGCTCACCTCCAACTGCGCAACGCTACGTGCTGTTCACATCCAACTGCCCAAGACTACAATAGCGAATGTTACAACAATGCCAACCAGCCACAGACTGCACACAGCACAGCCAATGATTTTCATACAGAGCGCTACGTGGCGTTACTTGCAAAGGGCAGTGCACTGGAAGAGCTATCATTTGTACATGGTGATTCCTGTGGAAATGTGTCCGACGTAATTATGAACACACGACGGGAATTAATAGATTTTCAATGAGGAATGGCATTTGCAGAAACATGTATGGAACATTCTGTTTCAGAAATCGTTACGGAATCAATATTCCAAGATCCTCAGTGTCACAAGTGTGCTGAGAAAATAATTTCAGGCACTACTTCTCACCACGAACAACGCAGTGGGCGATGGTCTTCACTTTACGACCGAGGGCACCGGCGTTTGTGTACAGCTGTCAGGGTTAACAGGCAAGCAACAGTGCGTGAAACAACTGTAGAAGTCAATGTACGACGTACGACGAACGTATCCGTTAGGACAGTGCGCTGGAACGTGGCTTACTGCGCTACGACCGACGTGAGTGCCTTTGCTAACAGCGCATCACCTGCAGCGCCTCTCCTGGTCTCGTGATCATATCAGTTGAACCCTGGACGACTGGAAAACTGTGATCTGGTTCGATTATAACCAATTTCAGTAGGTAAGAGTTGAGGGTAGGTTTCGAGTCGGGCTTATTAGACCCCACGAAGCCATGGACCTAACTTGTTATCAAGGCACTATGCAATCTGCTGGTTGCTCCGTAATGGCGAGGTGTGGTGTGAACCGGTCATTGAGTGGTAATGGTTATGTTCGGCTACTTGGAGACAGTTTGCAGCCATTCGTGGACTTCATGCTCGCAGACAGCGTTGGAATTTTTATGAATGACAATGCACGTCATCACCAGACCGCAATTGTTCGCGAATGGTTTGAAGAACATCCTGGACAAGCCGAGCGAATGATTTAGCCACCCAGGTCACCCGACATGAATCCCATCGAAAATTTATAGGACGACATGTATTATGGGACATAATGGAGAGGTCAGTTAGTGCTCAAAATTCTGCACCGGCAACACTTTTGCAGTTATTAGCGGCTATAAAGGCGGCATGGCTCAGTACTTCTGCAGGAAACTTACAGCGACTTGTTGAACTCCTGCCACATCGAGTTGCGGCATTACGCTGGTCGAAATGAGGTCCGACAGGACATTAGGAGGTATGCCGGGGTCACCTCACTAACATACTGAATTAGCTGAAGTGAGCGACTGTACTATAAGGGTGTAAAAAAATGTGTGATCAAACTCTCAGGAAACACATATAGGGATAAAACGTAATTTACATTTTTTCTGCTTGTCTTCATAATCATATTAATCATGCGAAATACAACTGGCTTGATCATACTTAATCAACAAAATGCAAAATGTTGTACTAACTAAGTCAATGTTGGAAAGAGGAGAAAATTTTAGTGACAGGAGAAAAATCGCGAGGGGAGTCCCTCAAAGTACAGTCTTAGATCTACTTCTGTTCCTCATTACAGGCTGTCGAGAATACTCGCGAAATTGTGTAGTCACACCGACAAAGATTTTCTGTCAACGTTTGGGCTGACACTGTTGACGACTATTGGTTATGGCATCATGTTCTTCCAACCACGCTCAACGGAGAAACTGACCACGCTCTCTTACAGAATACAGTACCTGTTCTGCCAGAACATGTGGCTTTACGGGTGTGACAAAATGTTTACTTCACATATGACAGAGCTCCTCCTCGTTCCAGTTTCAATGTTCGTAGTCTTCTAAATAACAGACTCCGTGACAGATGGATAGGTGAATGTGGACCAGTTACTTCACCTCCACGCCTCCGGATTCAAACTCCCAACACTTATTTCTGGGAGCATTTGAAAACTCTTGTGTGCAGAATGACGGTACAAGATGCACAGAGCCTTCAAGCCGATACTGTGAGGGGCTGTGAAACAATACGCAATTCTCCAGGCATACAT
Source organism: Schistocerca nitens (assembly GCF_023898315.1). Classification (NCBI taxonomy): domain Eukaryota; kingdom Metazoa; phylum Arthropoda; class Insecta; order Orthoptera; family Acrididae; genus Schistocerca; species Schistocerca nitens. The sequence goes on along the minus strand of NC_064614.1, from coordinate 972,274,132 downwards.
CAGCGCATCAGAGATTCAATGCGACGGAGGGCATTTCGGACATTTGTTTTTGGAAAGTTTTTCTACAATGCTGATCGTCCTTTTCCTGTGTGTATCCCATGATTAATGCGTTAATAGCTGTAGAAACTGAGCTCTAACATAGAAATTAAACGTTTCCGATTCCTTGTCCAGGTAACATATTTTTCTTCCTCCACGGATGAGGAATGTTTCCTGAAAGCTGAACCATACCTTTTTCGTTACACCCTGTAAATTTATGAAATAATTTTTAGTGTTTCAGTCACTTTTTATTAATTCTTATTTACACGACACACGACGTGATATGACACGTGTGCACGACACGACACGTTTCACCAGCATGCTACCATCATCAGATACACTGCAGTTACATGTGCGCCAATGTGGAGCTTGATGAAAATTACTTGCTGTGTCTGCCGGTGGTTATGTAATGAAGGTTACCCCTATACAGAAAGATTTATTTAATTCAGTGTATACCTTAAGTGAGTTGTATGATTAAACCATATTTCTGTTTTGTTTGTAAGAGTAAAGAAGAAAGAATAATACATCAACGGCTACACACACACACACACACACACACACACACACACAGATAAACACACACAATTACTTACAAATGAGTGTGTAGTATATGCAAACTTCTATGTGGGGCAAAATGAGGGAGACTTTCAAAATAGATACTCACAAATAATTATGCTAAATCAGTAATAGCCACTCACATTAAGGACACTGGACACTGCCACCTATTCCAGCAATCACATATGATCCTCATACAGTACGTTACAAATACCAAATGGACTTGTTTGCAGAACCAGAAGTCTACTTTCGTCGTACAGAAGATGGTAACAGGTTGCTAATAAAAAGCTAGAAAGCAACAATGTACATTTATTCATAAATTTTTCCGATGTGGAATGCTTATTCTTTATATAAAGAATTAACCAAAAAAATTGCCCAGATGTGTTCCACTGGGTTCAGATCAGTCGAATTTGGTGGCCAAGAGGCTTACACGAGTTGACTGTCAGGTTCCTGAAACTACAGTGGCACTGGTCTTGTCTTTCGGTCAGTTGTTTTGTCAAAGACGCCATTGGTGTCGGGGAAGACATTCAAGCATGAAGGGATGGAGGTGGTCCGCAGCAGTCTTTACGAAGGCCACAGCTGTCAAATGTCTTTGACTACTACCACAGGTCCCACAGAAAGCCAGGTGAATGTTCCTTATAACAGTAACAGAATTGCCCTCCCCCCCCCCCCCCCTAACCACTGCTTCCGTGGCACGCAGCATGTTTGGAGCAGCCGGTTGTCCAGATGACGCAGCGTTACCAACAGTACGATGTGGATCGTAAGATGGTGTACGAACATAGATCCAACCTTCGGTTCGCAGGTTTATTCGACGATCTTTTGAAACGCTTACTATTGTTAAGTTTTCATGTTTCAATAGCTTTAATAATTACAGTTTATTTAATTTTTGGCGATTTATTTCACAAATACGATTTTGAGCAGATTCGTAACTGCCCGTCCAGCTGTGGGAATCCCCATTTTCATTACGCTGCAGATGAGTAAGTTAACTTAGGTTATTTCCCGAGATGAATCCTTTGGGAAGTTCACTGCATTGACTGGTTAACATTCCGCATGGTGCTCATACATAAGCGAAAACTATTACAGTTAACTTGTTGGCTCTGGTGAGGACAGTGAGCGGTTTACAAGGTGTCAAGTAATGCAAAATTGTGTCAGTGGAAACAGAAGTCAATGATAGTGATCCTAGTACCCCCCCCCCCCCCCCCCCCCCCACCTTCCAAGAAATCTTTAGCGGGATTTCTGAATGAAAGAGCGAAAAAAAGTATAAAAAGATCTGAGAAACTAATCGTGAATTTAAAGGTTGGTTGCACACTGAAGAATCGAACCCTAACGGCTACAATACAAGTAGAATCTGTAACGTAACATTGGTGTCTGAATTGGGATGCATTAAAAAAAAAAAAAAACATTCTAAAAGTGAAAATCGCGTGAAAAAAGTGAAGGCAGTGTCATCTAAACGCCAGAATACATTTGTGAAATCAGCTACAGCTGATGCTTCTTTAAATAATCAAGGCCACATTGCTGAAATTAAATTGATAGGAATCGTGGCAGAACACGATCTTCCTTTGAACGTTGTATATCACGTGGAATGCGTTGTTAAGCGTTGTTTTCCTGATTCTAGATTCGCTGACGCTATACATTTACGTCGCACTAAATGTTCCGAGAGCGTAAAGAACGTGGTAGTACAGAGCCATAAGAAGGAACTTGCTGGAGAACTGAGACATACAAAACTCATTATTCTTACTGAAGAGTCAGCAGATGTAGGATCTGTTAAAACGTCTTGAGTCGTGGATAGATCTTTGGTAAAGACACAAACAAAATTGATGTCAAATTTTGGAATCCTTGTGAAATTTTTAGGCAGATATGTTAAGGCAATCGAAGCTGCAACGAGCAAAAATCTTTATTCTAATCTAATGCTTTCATTTTCTGAGGGCAATGTTTCTGGAAGCAATATTATAGGCATCTTCAATTTTTCTAGTCCTGTCTTCCTCAGTTGCATCTAATATTACGGTATATTGTCAGTGTTTCCATGTCGGTCGTCTAACTACGACTGAATGAAACACAGTTTTCCTGCCATACGCGGCTCGCCTTTATTTTCTGCAATGCATCTTCAGTGGCCTGTAATATCAACATATTTTTACTATTTGGTTTACATTTTGTGACAGTGTATATATAGGTTATAATCTGTTCTGGTGGTTGGTTTTTCTATGGTGTAGTAATATTTTAAATTCTATTTACAGGTTCCGTGGATGATTTTCTACGTGTTGTACTTTAGTTCCGTTTCTGGAACTGTTCTTCTTCTTATAAATGTCCCGTGGGTTTTTTGTTTTCCACACACCACAGCGCTAGGAACTGAACACTTGTTCTGATGCTATGTTTTGGTTTGTGTTGTCCACTGGCGGATGTTATTGCTAAAGAAGTTCGAATGTTATTGTCAACTTTAGAGGGTAATTTTTGAGATATCGGAGTTCTTTGTGTGCATATGTGTGTGTGTGTATATATGTATGTATGTATGTATGTGTGCGTGTGTGTGTATGTGACCAGAAGACGGGTGTGTGTGCGTGTGTGTGTGTGTGTGTGTGAGAGAGAGAGAGAGAGAGAGAGAGAGAGAGAGAAAGGTATGTATTTGTTTTAATGTCGCTGCATGTGCATGAGGGATAATTTTTATCCTATCATGTATTTTATTAAATATAATAGGGAGTCTGTGGATTGATTTGAGTCTGCACATTTATCACATGTTTATTTTCAGCAATGGCTTTCCGGATATGAAGTTTTCTTGCATTTGTATAATGTTTCTGTCATGGTTGTTCATTCTCATTATTTTTATATCTTGTTCCATGTTTGTAGGATGGTGGTTATGGTGTTTTAAGTCTTCTGCAAATGTGGAATAGTTTGTTTTGTGCTTCCAGTGTCTGATGTGTTCTTTGTATCGTGTTTTAAAATTCCTGCATGTCATGCCTATGTATATTGCTACACAACTTTGACATTCAAGCTTCTATATTCCTAATCCCTGGAATTTCGCCCTCTTGGTTGTTGGTTGGCTTACGTTTCATTGGAGCGTTTGCACAGTTTTATATGCTATTTGGAAGCCTTGTTTTTTTTAGTATGTTTGCCACTCTGTGTGTCAATTTATGTTTGTAAGTCACAAAGTACCATCTCATTTCTTTTCGTGTGATGTTGTCTTTTTGTGTGTGTGTGTGTGTTGAGTGCGTATGAGAGTTTGCAGCTTGCGATGTAGTTTGTATTCTGTAAATGTTACTTGTTTTGTATTTGTGTTTTTATTTTTTGATTGAGTCTGTATACTACATGTATGTCATATCCATTATTCCCAGCTATTTCTTTTCCATAGTTTGTCTTATTGAATGGGATTCTGTTTAATCTATATAACATACTTCTTAGTGCAGCAAGCTTTTGATTTTGGGGATGACTAAATGTAGAATGTACTATTGTGACTGTGGCTGTTGGTTTTCTGAAGCTGTTAAATGTATGTTTGCCATTTTATTTTATTATTGTCATATGAAGAAAATTTATTTGATTTTCTTTTTCTTTTTCAAGTGTGAATTTTATGTTGTGAGCTGCTTTATTAATTTCAGATTGGAGGTTATCTACTTTTTCATTTGGCTCATCTACCAGACAAATAATGTCATCCACATATCTGTACCAACACATGATTTTAAATCTTTCATTAGTAGTTATCTTTTCAAATATCTGGTTTCTAGATGCCTCATAAAGATGTTTGGTAATGTTTCTGATACTTTGGATCCCATGGGCAGTCCATTACTTTGCAGATAATTTTCATTCTCGAACTGAAAGTAGTTTTGTTTGGTTGTTAGTCTGAGGAAATTTGTTATTTCTGGTATTGCTTGTGTAATGAGGTTGCAGGGGGGTGTGAGATCGTGTCCTATGATTTCCATTGTTTTTGTGATAGGTATGGAGGTATAGATGTTTTCTATGTCGAATGAAATCAATGACGCTGTGTGTGGTACCTGTATGTTCCGGATGTGTTCTATTGGGTTTCCTGTGTTTATCACTCTTCTGTTGTTTTCTGTTTTGTAATGTTTTGGGGTTAACGATTGTAGGTGTTTCGCTATGTGGTATGTTGGGGCTTTCCTGTAGCTAATACCGGCTCTCATTGGCGTACCACATTTATGTATCTTTTGTTGGCTGTGGAGTGTTCGTGCTTCTGGGTTTTTCTGTGTTATATAGTATTTCTGTATATCTATGAGTGCATGTTCAATGTTTTGCAGTGTTAGTTTCAGATTTTCCTGGGCCTGGCTTTAATTTTTGTATGGTGTTGGCATTTATGAATTCCTTGGTTTATGTGATGTATTGTTCTTTGTAAGTAAAAATTAACACTATAACGTAACAATATTATAGTATTTGCTTCTGATTGTTATAATTCTGTGATGGGGTCAAGAATCTCTGTTGCTACTCGGTTAACAAAAAAAATGACCTGGACTATTATTCTCAAAGGCATATGTCACTCGCTTCACAAATTTGCCAGTGGAGCTCGTAAATGTCTTCCCAGACGTTATGAAGACCTAGCTAGGAAAATTCATAACAATTTTAAAGCTAATGCTAAGAGACAGGTGCAACTAAATGAATTTCAAAAGTTTTCAGATATGAAAATCGGTAAGTTGTTGCATCCATCAAGACAAGTCCGTTACCCTTGCGAGCCGTTGTTGTGAGAATTTTAGAACAATGGAATGCTCTGCCTCCCTATTTCGATTCTAAATACCCAAAGGAGAGGCTGGTTGCGGATTCGATTTTAAATACCCAGAGGATATGCTGGTTGCGGAAGAAGAAGTTCACCGATTCCTCAGTGACAATTTTTAAAAATTATTTTGTTTATCTTTGGCCTATATTTTAGCGAAATTCACGGATATAAATAAGTATGTCCAGAGTGGCGAAGATGCTATGTTTGACTTGCATGAAAAGATGGCAGAAGGGTATAAGGAAAGTTCCTTTGATACATGGCTGGCAGCATGTCATGACGAATAAATTGCTTAGTATTGATCCCAACAACAGGTCAAAATTTTTTCCTACAGCCAAATGGATTTAGGAGTTGAAATTTTAAAGGCAATTTAGAAACCAGAAATACACAATGAACGGGATCCTGTAAAAGTCTTTTAGCGCAGATGTAAGGATTTTATGCAAACGGGACGTCCAGAACTGAAAAAGAGATATAACTTAGGTGATAGTTTACTATCATTTCTTGCAGTTTTGATGCCTAAAAGGTCTCTTTCAAACAAAGAAAGAGTAAAATCTCCCTCTCTCAAACCTCGTGTATCAAATTTGCCTGTAGTAGTTTGCTTAGGCAACGATAATCATCTAAAACAAATCGATGATGACTGCAGGAAACTTCATATCGTAAAAATAGACGAAAATTATAAGAGCGGTTCAGAAGTGGACGTGTTTTGGGGGAACATACTCAACATAAAACTATTTAAACCTAACTAACCTAAGGACAGCACACACATCCATGCCCGAGGCGGGATTCGAACCTGCGACCGTAACAGCAGGGCGGAGAAATATTTGGTATTGTTAGTAATAAGGTGGTAGCAAGCTCTGAATGTACTACAAAAATAGCCCATCCACATTGTAGCTAGAGCCTAACCACTCATTACAAACATGTCTCCAAGAGACATTCACAGTGTGTATAACGTTAAGTGCAGTACAGACTAATGACATGCCAGGATATAAGAGTCTACAGTCTCTGATCAAATAAAACAGAGCTAACAGTTGCCCCCAGTGAAAATATTTCAATATCTGTGCAAAGAGCAAATGAAGTACATACTTCTTATAAAACAAGAGGTTATGTCCAGGCAATGAAAGACAATGGTGGACGAGTATACATATTACATCTAAATAACAAAATAAGAAAGATAATACCTTAAAGAGCAAAAAAAAAGGAAAAAAGGAAGGTTTGTAGTACACTAGGTCTATTATACCTGTGGAAAAAAAATAATTTAATGTCGTTCGTCGTGTCTCAGCCAACATAGCAACAAGAAGAATTTGACCAAAATAATGAATATATATATCAAACCTGATAAGTTAAACGTTATCACATAGCAGAAAAAGAGTAATCGTCAGGCGACAAGAATTTAGGTATCAAACCACAAATCACCAAAGAGAAAAAGAAATCAAGTCTAGCAAAGCAGCAAATGACTTAAAAGTAACGCTAATCTCAAACCTTATATATCAGGAAAACAAACATCATCATGAAATCCCAAGAAAGTATCATCATCATCATCTACACAAAGTCTCTCCTTAATATAATATCTTTAAAAGAAAATCATCATGAAGATTCATCGAAATACTAGAAGTATGGACATAATATCATAAACACCATACCATTTGCTGATAATGGCAGACCCTGACGTATTCTCAACCAGATAAGACCTGTTAAAAAATGGATTAGTACAAATTTTGAAAATTAATTAGTGGAAAACCACGATACAGGGTCTGCCAAGCTGTCTGCCACATGACCAATATCTGAACGCTTACCATTTATTTCTGCATGTACCAAGCTGACTGTACTACGTTGCTGAGTATATAGATCTGTCACTCTTTAACAAAATTATGGTGAAACGATGGCAAAAAAAGGAAACATTTACAAGAACAACGTGGATCTCTGTAACAGTTAAGTACATAGGAATAAAATGTGCTAGTGGTAAAATAAACTGCAAGACTGAGATTCACCACAGACATCAAAGAAAATATATGCCATAGTATGTAATGTAACTGCCTGTACGCAATAAATCAATTGCAAAGCACTCTACATTCTATCCAAAATATAAGAAATAAAGCATAGTATGACTTCCATACAACATTCTTGAAATGACGAAGCATGAGTATAGAAAATGATGAGACACAAATTAGGTATAGTAATTCATTTGTGTGAATATGTTGTCAAGCTGTGGATGTTTTTCCTGATTCATTCAGTACATATGAGAAAATCATAGCTTCCAGAAGAACAAATAGTCAAGATAATGCAGTAGAGTAATATTAGGCAAGGAAAAAATGTCATAGTATATAGTAGTAATTAGACCAGAAATGTACATTGCTGTAAGACGTAGTGTGGCTATAGCCTGCTGTGTTGCTCTCTCAAAGTAAAAAAAAATAAATTACTAAGGGCTACATAAAAATCTAAAAAAAAAAGAAGTTACAGCTGTTTACCATACAAAAGAAACTTTAGCGTAGTAGCAAATAGCTGCAGGACAGTTAATATTGTCAACTTCCCATGACTGATTCAGACTCATATTTTGTGCTTATAAATCAGAAATATCATCACTTGAAATAAAAATCGACTTCAACAAAAACAGGGCCCCTAAGCCCTAACCATTACCTCAATCTTATTCATCATCATCATCATCATCTCGTCAGTAACTTCGTATAACACATTATATACGTTATAATCATATACCTCATTAAATATGTTCAGTAATCATCATCATCAAATATACAAATATGCAGTAAACTTCATAACACAACTCATGTAAATACACCAAAATAAATTCCCTGTTCTGTCTACATCAGTTGTCTCCCACACGAAAAACACCTCATAGCCACAAGTATGAAACATCCAGCGCTGTACACAAAACACTTGCAATGACAATAGATCCTGAGAAAAAGAAATTGTAGCTCTGAGCAAATATTCCGCCTGACAGTAACAAAAATGTAAGAGTAGAAAACTGTCCTGAGGAACAGCGAAGTAAATCCAAAAATCAGTGCAAGTCCAAAGTTATAATATCAGAAAAGACAAATACGCTGTAGTGATATCAGTCCGCTAGTAATCCAGATCACAGTGTAAGCGTGTTGTCTGTATAGCTGTATATGTGTGTCCTGTTCGTAGAACTCCTTGTCAAGTCACAAAATCAGGGAAAAGCGAACATTATAAAACAACAAGTAACAAAGTAGGTTGTGGTCATACCAGCCCGATAGTAAACAAATTCTTAGTGTAGGTACATTGTCTGTAAAGCTGTGTGAGTGTGTCCTATTCGTGAAATTGTTTGACGTTCGTAATATCGTGTACACCCATACTACGTTAGGTTCTCAAACTTTCCACTTCCAAAGTATTCGGATGAGAAAGGAAAAAAATTCTGTATGGTCCGCTATAGCAAAGAAAGAATTTGCTGAACAAGCGTTTTCCTTTATGAGACAATCTGTGTGGTCTGACGAGTACTTTTTGACCTACCTCAAATGTTCGTTTGATTCCAGAAGGCTGCTGGCGTTGAATCCTCTTTTCTGCTGCTCGTTTGATGTTTCGTAAAGCTATTTCCACAATTTAATGGTGTCGTAAGTAATGTTCTCTGATTCTGCCAGATGGCAGTTTGTTTTTCAGTAAAAGATACGGAGAAAGTAATGTAGCGTTGATAACATACTGAAATGTGTAAATGTATTTGTCCCAATCTCTGTTTTTCTTGTGGCAATATAATCTGCATCATTTACCTATCTCTTTCATAATGCGTTTAGCTGGATTTGAAGAAGCATGATAGCGGGAAATGTAAATGGGTTTGAGGTCCCCGCTCGAGAGGGTGCGAGCGCAGTTACTTGACCTAAACTGCGTACCGTTGTCTGAAACCACCTTGTCAACGTGACCAACTTCTGTTTAAAAATTCTTAACAAAGATGGCGGACACAGTTTTGCCAGTAGCTTTACGCAGAGATGTGAATGAAACAAATTTCGACGTGAGCTCTACACCTACGAAAAAATAAGAGAAGCCTTGTCAGCTGGTAGCAATAGGACCGTATAAGTCAACGGCTGCTAGATGACGTAATTTCACATGAATGATCGGATACAACTGAGCGTAAAAGAAAGAAGTTGTTGTCTTGGCTTTCTGGCATAATTTGCGCTTCGTAAGAAATAAGATGTTTGACGAAGAATGAAGAAGCATTTGCGGGCTCCATAATGACCGTAACTGAGATGTATGTACAAGATAAGTTTGCCAACTATTGGTACTCGGAAATGCAGACAAGCAAGGGAGAAATGTCAGGTGTTAACCATTTAAACAAGATGTTATTCTGAACAAGACACTAGAGTGTGATAGACGGTTTGGTTTTGTCTCGCCATTGTCGTTTGATGTCTTTCCAGATCGAATCCTTGTCTTGCCCTTTAGCAATGTCGGTCATCACCGAAGAAATAAAGTTTTCGAAAGCTACCTGTTGCATGTATAACACTCTGAGATTGACGTGGCAAAACTCTGTTGAAGAACTGGACGGAGTACCACAAAGTGAGCGAGACAATGCATCAGCGACAACATTTTCAACACCGGGAATGTAGATGACCGCAAAGCGAAATTCTTATAAATACAAACCCCTCCGAAGTAAACGCTCAGGATAAAGTTTTGTTGACATAAGAAATTTCTACAAATCTTGGTATGTCTGCCAAACAACAAGTGAAACAGATAGACACCAACGGCAGTTTTAGAACTGTCAGTGGCCAAACAGAACTCATGTGAAAGATCAGGGTGAGAAAGTAGAGGAGCGTTCAATAAATCTTGTTTTCAATTGACAAATTCTTGTTGAGCGTGGTCGTCCCAGATCCAATTGGAGTTTTCGGTGCTAAGTTGTCACAAACGAGGGGTATCGAGAGCCATGTAGTATACAAAACGACGATAAAAATGTACCAAACCGAGAAAGATTCTGACTTGACGTTTGGAAGTGGTTGTGGTGATGTAACGGATAGCTTGCAACTTATCCGGGTCAGGTTCAATGCCAGAAACAGATATGACATGACCTAAAAATTTGATTTTGCATTTGCCGAATTCAGATTTGCTAACGCTGACTGTAACGCCATAGTCAGAAAAGACTTGTAACAAAGAATTGAAGGTACCATTGTGCTCATCCCAGGTCTTTTCGGATATGAGAATATCAGTGACATAAGTGGCAATCTTATGTTTCAAATGAGCCGGTAAAACAAAATTTAAACCTCTGATGAATGCTACAGACGTAATGTTTAATCCAAAACTGATAGCGTATGCCAAAACAGAGAAAGGCCGTACATTTGCGGTAATTAGGGTGCAATTCAATCTGCCAGAAACTGTTTTTAAATCAAGAGTGGAGAAAGCTGTGACGCCATGAAATTTCTGAAGAATCTCTTCCAAGGTTTGTGGTCTATCGGTTTCGGGAATAATAGTGTTGTTAATTTGTCTCGACTCGAGAACTAGCCTCAGTGAACCATCTTTCTTCCGCGCAATATGAAGCGGACTTTATAGGGGCTGGCTGCCGGCTCAACCTTGTTGAAGCATGGAATTCAAAATGGTTCAAATGGCTCTGAGCACTATGGGACTTAACATCTATGGTCATCAGTCCCCTAGAACTTAGAACTACTTAAACCTAACTAACCTAAGGACATCACACAACACCCAGTCATCACCAGGCACAGAAATCCCTGAGCCCGCCGGGAATCGAACCCGGGAACCCGGGCGTGGGAAGCGAGAACGCTACCGCACGACCACGAGCTGCGGACGAAGCATGGAATTCGTTTCTTCTTTAACTTTCTGACGATAAACATAAGGAATGATGTAGTGTCGTCCTGCAAAAGTATTGTGTGGCTTAACTTGAAATTCATAAAGAAAACAACGAGTAGTGTCCTGTACATGATCAAAAACGTGAGCATGAGTTTCTAAGATTTACTGTAACTGTTGTTTATGAAAATCAGAGTTGGCTTTACAATCGTAAACTTTGTTCTGAATCGTGTCGAAAATGTCAATCAAAGTGCCGTTAGCGTTGTGCTCACATTACGGGTCAGCAGAATGAAACTGTGTGGTGTACCAGTCGATATTTCTATTTGAAGAAAGAAAATGAGGGCGATTGATATCTTGTTCCTCCCTAGAGACGCTCTGATCAAAATGTGAAGATATCGTAGTGTCGTCTTTTTGTACCGTAATACAAGTGTTATTAAAGCCGAGCACTGCTTTTTGTCCGTTTAAGAAATCGATGCACAGAGTGACTTCAGTTGTTAATAATGGAACGATAAGAAAGTTGGCGAAAAATGTGTGACCTCGAGTAGAAAATTGTAAATGGGTTTGAGATTTGACTTCAACGCTTTTACCAGGTACGGCACCTTTTAGTTTGCTTTTATTGAGTAGTAACATCGGACAAGAATCATTAGAATTGCAGCGGTTGAATGCTGCGTTACTCATGACAGTAGCGAGAGAAGCAGAATCCAGAACTGCTTTTAATACATGTTTGCCAACTTGGATGGTAATAACAGGATGATAAAAATGTTTCAGAGGCTGTCCAGTTTCACGTAACAGTAAATCCCTGATGTTCTCTAAGCGGATCATGTGCTCTGTAATGTGTGCAGAATGCGCTGTAGCCTGTGTTAGAGCGGCGTCGGCTTCACCTGACGCCTGGTCCGCTAGTCATTGTTGCGTAGCGTCTATACCGTTCGGTGCGTTGGCAGATGCGACTTCAATTATACGATCAGTGCGCTGGGGCTCTGAGTGACTTTGATTACCTTGTTGCGGATGAAAATGTGAATGTATGAAAATGTGAATCTGGTTCATTTAAGCATAAAGACTGGTTGTTACTGAAGTGACCTTTATTCCTGTAATTATGATTAAAATTTCTATTTCCCTGCTTATTCCCATTGTGACCTTGAAAATTCTGGGCCTTGCCATAAGAGTTTTGCTGGTACGGTTGTTGTCTGTAATTACGGAAAGTGTTCCTGTGTACAAAATTATCACCAGAATCATTTTGCGAGAATGATTGCTGCTGTGACAACTGTTGCGGCAAAGGCTGATTTATGTGTTGTCCGGAATTACATGTTGCTGACCAGACTGTTCAAAATTGTGATTCTGCTGTCGGTAGTTATTAGGAAGACTTTGATTCAGCTGAAAATGTCGTTGCTGGTTACCACTAAAATTCTGGTAGTTCTCAAAATTACTGTTACATCTTTCATTCCCAAAATAATTACCCTTATTGTGATTCAAGAACGTACCAGAATGACCACCGTTGTGTCTGTAGCGAAAATTGCGGTTGTTTTTAGAAAAGTTACTACTGATCAGTCTCAAGCAACTGTAAACCGTAACGAAAAACATGTATATTAGATGTTTGTTGACCTGCTCTTAATGCACTTTTCAGATTTCCTGAAAGTTTTGAAACACAGAGGTGAATAAAACCTGACGGGTTGAATGGTCCAATTAAATGCTGGTTTTGTTGTACCATGTATTCAAAGTATTGTGTAACGTTTCAGAATTCGAATTGTTGAATTTCGGTAAATTTATCGATTTGTCTTTTACAGCACGCAGTGTCGTCTCAGACCAGTACGCTGCAAGGAAGGCGCTTTGCAATTCTTCAACTGAAAAACATTGGCGTGCAATAGGTAGCATTCTCGTAGACCGTTCCCCTTCCAAAAGGCTACAAATCAATTATAATTTATGAGGGACAGGCCAGTTAGGCGGCAAAGAAAAGGTAAATTGCTGAATCCATTCCGAGGAATGTATACAGTTAGGCCGATTACGAAATACTTTGAATTTCCTGACATTAAAAATGCTTGTAGTCGAATCCGTCGATTATAAAATATCGAAAGAATTCTGTCGGCTGAAAAAGGTGCGAGAGTTGTCATGTGACTGTAAAAAGTCTCTTTCTCTGACCGGTTTAGAAAGCTGAGGTTGCGAAAAATAACCTATGATCTGTCGGTACAATGCGTGGCAAAATTATCTGAGCATTCCTGAGAAATGGTATAGTTCTTATAGTCAGACAAGCGAGCATTAAATTTAATTAGTTCCTGTTTGATTTGACGATTATTTTGCATCTGTCCGTGTCGAAAGCTTGCGAGTGATTGAAATTCTTCAGTGACAGTGAAGTGTACCTGTTATGTATCTTCACAGTGATTGTCATAATATAAATTTAATTGTGGTACTGTATCGGAGAGTTCATCATATTCAGCGTTCAGATTGTCGTATTGGTCGTGAATTTTCTTAGTATGATCTTTAAGTAACTGTAACCGTACAGCATGAGTACGCATTTTCTTTTGCAGAGTATCAACAATTTCACTGGGTACCGACTTTCTAATTTTAGCAATAAGTATGGCTTTGTCTTGTCGCTGGATTTCAGAAATGGTATTAAGTTGTTCATCAATGGCAACTTCTCTGTCTGACACACGTTGATTAAGGTTTTCATGAGCTGTAGTTAGTTCGCTTAAACGAGATGTAACCTATGTTGTAATATCATTTACGTGATGTGGTAAAGCTTTGTAAATATCTTTTAATTCACCATAGAGTGCTTTCTGATTATCACGGAGCGCATGTAAAGATTTTTTATGCTCTTCGAATATGTGATTAAGCTCTTCCAAACGAGTAGCCCGTGTATCAAAACGTTCTGTGAGATTCATAACTTTTAGAACATTTATCATTCAGTTTTTGATATTGCTTTGTAAGGAACTCGTTACTGTTTTTAAGTTCGGGACAACGAATGTCAAAACGAGATGATTGTTATCAAAACGTTCATTATTCTGTTTTTACATTTCACCTAAGAACTGAAACGAACGATCGAGATGAGCTTGCTGCTAGAAATTCATACTGTGTTTAGCCAAATGAAATTGTTCCGTAACAGTTCTGTCGGAAAAATTACGTAAAGACTGGTTGTCAGATTTTGGCAAAGCTAGTGAATCTTCCATTTTTATGTGCGTGCTATTACTATTCTCAGAAAATAAAAGATCAGTATTACGACAAATATTATTATCGGGATGTTGAATTATGTCAGCATCAAGAGTGTCTACAATGTTCGTGCATTGACTATCCGGTTGTAAAGACACAGCGTCTTGTATTATCACATTAAGTGAGTCTTTCAGTGTTTTCGGTGTTATGTATATATTTGACGTATGAATAGGTAGAGCTTTTCGACACTGGCGTATAGCTGCTTGATAGTGTAGTAACGGTTCAGGTCACTGCTTGTTCTCACGTTAGCGGTGCACCATTTGTATCTGTAAGTTGTTGGGTGTCTATTACAAGTTATCTTCTGCCTGTACGGTTACAATAACTCTTATGTTATCCCTAATTCACTCCTTCTCCGACCAACTACACTCCTGGAAATTGAAATAAGAACACCGTGAATTCATTGTCCCAGGAAGGGGAAACTTTATTGACACATTCCTGGGGTCAGATACATCACATGATCACACTGACAGAACCACAGGCACATAGACACAGGCAACAGAGCATGCACAATGTCGGCACTAGTACAGTGTATATCCACCTTTCGCAGCAATGCAGGCTGCTATTCTCCCATGGAGACGATCGTAGAGATGCTGGATGTAGTCCTGTGGAACGGCTTGCCATGCCATTTCCACCTGGCGCCTCAGTTGGACCAGCGTTCGTGCTGGACGTGCAGACCGCGTGAGACGACCCTTCATCCAGTCCCAAACATACTCAATGGAGGACAGCTCCGGAGATATTGCTGGCCAGGGTAGTTGACTTACACCTTCTAGAGCACGTTGGGTGGCACGGGATACATGCGGACGTGCATTGTCCCGTTGGAACAGCAAGTTCCCTTGCCGGTCTAGGAATGGTAGAACGATGGGTTCGATGACGGTTTGGATGTACCGTGCACTATTCAGTGTCCCCTCGACGATCACCAGTGGTGTACGGCCAGTGTAGGAGATCGCTCCCCACACCATGATGCCGGGTGTTGGCCCTGTGTGCCTCGGTCGTGTGCAGTCCTGATTGTGGCGCTCACCTGCACGGCGCCAAACACGCATACGACCATCATTGGCACCAAGGCAGAAGCGACTCTCATCGCTGAAGACGACACGTCTCCATTCGTCCCTCCATTCACGCCTGTCGCGACACCACTGGAGGCGGGCTGCGCAATGTTGGGGCGTTAGCGGAAGACGGCCTAACGGTGTGCGGGACCGTAGCCCAGCTTCATGGAGATGGTTGCGAATGGTCCTCGCCGATAGCCCAGGAGCAACAGTGTCCCTAATTTGCTGGGAAGTGGCGGTGCGGTCCCCTACGGCACTGCGTAGGATCCTACGGTCTTGGCGTGCACCCGTGCGTCGCTGCGGTCCGGTCCCAGGTCGACGGGCACGTGCACCTTCCGCCGACCACTGGCGACAACATCGATGTACTGTGGAGACCTCACGCCCCACGTGTTGAGCAATTCGGCGGTACGTCCACCCGGCCTCCCGCATGCCCACTATACGCCCTCGCTCAAAGTCCGTCAACTGCACATACGGTTCACGTCCACGCTGTCGCGGCATGCTACCAGTGTTAAAGACTGCGATGGAGCTCCGTATGCCACGGCAAACTGGCTGACACTGACGGCGGCGGTGCACAAATGGTGCGCAGCTAGCGCCATTCGACGGCCAACACCGCGGTTCCTGGTGTGTCCGCTGTGCCATGCGTGTGATCATTGCTTGTACAGCCCTCTCGCAGTGTCCGGAGCAAGTATGGTGGGTCTGACACACCGGTGTCAATGTGTTCTTTTTTCCATTTCCGGGAGTGTATATATTTCGTGCCACGTGCCTGTTTTTTCATAGGTGTTTTAGTATTGACTACATATGTGCTTCCTGCCGACTCTCATTCGTAGTTTGTTGTCGCATGATACAGTTGTTAGGTTCGTACGTGATAAGTAGTTTGTAGCATGTTTTAGAAGATTTGTCGAGTAATGATCCATGTTGACTTGTGCTACTCAAGAAGCTTCTCTGGTTTATTCATATGTTATTGAGTCACCCTTTATGATACACTGCATCCTTGCGGGCTACTTAGTATCCCTGTGTGTGATTGCTTCATGGCAGTACAGGATATATGATGCTTTTCCATATGAATGTTTCCATCATGAACAGTTTCCTTGTGGGCGTCTTTCATACGTTCTACATATTTTATGATCTGAGGTGGGTCCTACATTCGGTTTATAACACGCCTTGGACGTTCATTTTATAGATATGATATAGTATATGCCTTTCATCTGTGTACAACTAAGCATTTATTAAATTTGACTCGACACATAGGTCAAGTTCCTTCTTTTTACTTGTTTGTGAGGTATTGTTTCCTTCCATTTTACACCTTTTGCAGTTATTTTGTCTTACAGTAGGTTATTTCAGGGTTGTACAGGTAATGTATGTCCGACTGTCCAATAAAAATCAGGAATAGTTATTTAAAGAAGCTTCTAATAGATAGTATAACTGTACAATGTATTGAGTGGAAATCGGTGGTGGTATATTGTAGATATGTGACAATGGATGTATGTGTTTGTTCTAACAAATGTTCGGTGTAAATTCACTTGTAGAGTCTTGCCATTGTTTCTCATTCTGTTGTAATCTGTTTCTATGTAACTTGATTGATAAGTTGATAATGCTATCGTTACTGTTTTATGCATACAGGCCTGAAAATCACACATTGAAGTTTTAAACTGGTTGCAACAAAATAAAAAGTAAAATTACAATGAAATGAACACCGTTAGCTGCTTACAGGCGTTGACATACGTCACGTGAACAGATGAAAATGTGTGCCCCGACCGGGACACGAACCCGGGATCTCCTGCTTACATGGCAGACGCTCTATCCATCTTAGTATATATAAAATAAAATCATAAGGACGGCTGTAGGTGTTTTATGTTGTCGCAATAATACTCAGTATGTGTTGGACAGCCTCTGTGATTCCATGTGTTCTCTATGGAAATTTGAGAAGATTCAATATGGACATGTGCTTGCACTGGACCATTATTCCCTCCCATGCAAATTGTCCTGATGAATGCTTCTGCTCGTTTCCCGTCATTATTTGCTTGAGAGATCATCGATTGTGGTGTGCGTTGTGTATATGTAGCAGGTGAAAGACGGGTGGAAGACACATTTGCTGGTTCTCTAGACATGAGGAAAAATCTTAGTTGACTTCGTAAATTATAAGGACGACTTGGAATCTGTTATATCACCGACATTGGATTCACGAGTGGAAATATCAGTTTCCTCTATATCTTTCGAGTGTTCATGTTAAGACCCTCGCAGACCGTATAAGTTTCTAGTTACCCAGTGGTGAACAGCATAATGCGCCTCGCAGACAATGTAGTTTGCACCCAACCAGAAATCTATGAAATTTGCATGCAATTTACCTGTACACGACCTGCTCACTAAGTCACAGCCTGCCTGTGCCCAGTGTCCCCGTTCGACCACTTCCTCCGGCCGCATTGGGGTGCTCCACAGGACTAACGGCGCCGTGTCGATGCCGCCATGCAAATGACCGACATTAACGAAATATCTTACTGCTTGAACAAGACCAAAAGTGCCCCAACTGTCAACATAACACTCTACGATATTCTCTTTTACGTAAGCATATGACGACTTATTTATTGTGTGGCGTCTAACATGTGTGAGACTAGTTGTGATCTACCTTCCTACCTCAGTTGCACAAGGATGCTCTGTGAGTGTTTTGGGCAATTAGTGTTGAACCTACGGCCAAAAAGGCAGGAAGGAACCACACCACGAAGGCAGAGTTCAGAAGAGTGTTGCAGTGAGGTCAGTGATGTAATCAGACAATGGTCTCAATGTGGGTTCCACAACTCCACACACTCCCTGTAAAAGATAACTGACGCTATCAGAACTTAGCGTACAGGTTCAAAGTGTCACTAATTGTTAGCAACGTGTAATTTTAGATTTTTGAAAAGATTTATTTTTACTCTCAGTATGACTTCTTGACATTGCAATCATAATTATAACACATACAGGATGATCAAACATTGATATGCGGGGTATTCCCAAGCCGTTAATATCAATTCCTAACTCCAGAATTCTTTAACAGTATGCTGATCGTTAACCATATCTGGGGGGTCAGTAGAATAGAAACAAATTAAATACAGTAGGGGCCAGAAACATCAACTGAAATAAATGCACAATTAAAATAACCAAATAACAGATGGGGGTCGCTAAAGAGCAATGAAAAAGAATACACAATTAAAACAATTCAATAACTTCAGAGTATAAAGCACTCTACAGTGGCTGTTCAACAATTCTTTTCATTAAATTGGATATGGCCGAGCGGTTCTGGGCCCTCCAGTCTGGAACCGCACGACCACTACGGTCGCAGGTTTGAACCCTGCCTCGGCCACGGATATGTGTGACGTCCTTAGGGTAGTTCCGTTTAAGTAGTTGTAAGTTCTAGAGGACTGATGACCTCAGATGTTAAGTCCCATAGTGTTCAGAGCCATTTTTTAAATAGGATATCTTGCTTTTCTGCTTCAATTAAGCCCGACAATCGTGAATATGTTTAACTACAG
This sequence comes from Schistocerca nitens, assembly GCF_023898315.1. Taxonomy (NCBI): domain Eukaryota; kingdom Metazoa; phylum Arthropoda; class Insecta; order Orthoptera; family Acrididae; genus Schistocerca; species Schistocerca nitens. The sequence goes on along the minus strand of NC_064614.1, from coordinate 972,255,332 downwards.
GGCGTGGTAGAATGTATGGGGAAAATAGGAGAGAAAAGCCGACCGCAGTTCTGAGTGGGAATTGAATATCACTTTCTGGCGTGGTGCACATATTTACCCTTGGTCAGCAACTGCAGTACCTGCCGTCACGTGCTGTGGACCTGAGAATCTGTTCCGAGTCTTTATCGACCGTTAACTATCAGTCTGATATATGTTCATACGTCTTCGGTGAAGCTGAAACATCTAGTTGCTCTCTAGCTAAGTTAATTGGCATGGTACACGCTATTTGGCTGGAATACCACGTATGTCGTTACTCTCAAATCGCTCGCAACCATTAACTGTCAGTGCTCGGTGCAACTGTCAATATTAGGAGACTTTGCAGTTTAACGCCTTAAGAGTTAAGACGAGCCTACGAACAAGTGTTCATGTAATTACTCTCGCAATCGTCTCAGTGTGGTGCGAGTCGCCTTGCTCAAACACTCGACGATTTACTGCAAGAGAGGAGCGAATTTTTCTGCCTGCATTTTGCCTATATCAAAGCTGGTGACCAGTTTTTCCTTTCTGGCCAACCAGAGCATTTGCATTTGTTATAACTCCATTCACGAGAGTTTCTGTAGCTTATCAAAGGCGTCGTTTTTTTCGTAGGGCAGAGTTTAGCTTCTGCTACGTAACACTGAGACAAACAGCTTCTTCTATGTGGGTTTTAACGCAGGTGGCCACAGTGTGTCACCAATGTTTTGAGTTGGTTTTGTCCAGATGTTTATCTGCCATCTCCGGCCATGTTCCTGTAGAAGGGCTTTCTGAAGGGTCATAGTAAAAAGCTAGTTTTATTATTATCTTCCAGGGACAAGAGCGGTTTCTACTGCGGTCTGGGCAGTGGCTACGGCGTCGCATTATGTCCGCTGGATCTCCCACTCTGAAGATTTCAGCTGAACATGCGATGGGTGTTGCCATCATAAAATTCTCCTATCCTCAGAACTGCGTCTAGTAGCTCGGGTTTAGGAAATTACTAGCGTGCAATTCCTAGTGTGAGTGTTAGTGATTTATATTCACAAGATGGCGGCTTGTTTATTCGATTTGCATGTCAATAAAATTCGGATATTTTCGTGTAACTACATCGTGTGACATTGATTCAACCAGAGTCGTTTCAGAAATTCAATGGAAGGTGTGTTATTTGTCTGAAACCTTACATATCATCACCCTTCCACAATAATTTTTGTACTGAATTTAGTTAATGGTTGAGCTGTTGTCTAAGACAGTCCAAAATTATACATTTCTCAAGCATTGAATATTGGTCAGCCACTTGGTCTAGTCCCTATTCTAACTAAATCATTAACTATGTTAATGATTTAATTGTCTCTCTTTAAGTTGAGAGACTATATTTTTTTATTAATAGTGATATCAATTTCCTTTTCTTTATTTATTTAAATGTGTTGGGTGTTTTTAAGGTTTTATCTCGAAGATGAGGACCCTTTCACATGAGTCTTCTAATATTAATTTCAACCTTTGAGTTAATGACTTTAAATTCTAGTTTTCTTTCTGATCTGTAAGTTTACCTAAAATTTTAAATGGCTTTACACATAATATCAACAATGCAGTATCTACATTCAATTATTACAAATAGTACAAGCATAAAAATATTCCTTTAGCAAAACCTACTGATATGAAACTTTTAAAAAATGGTTCAAATCAAAATAGAAAAATGGTTCAAATGGCTCTGAGCACTATGCGACTTAACTTCTGAGGTCATCAGTCGCCTAGAACTTCGAACTAATCAAACCTAACTAACCTAAGGACATCACACACATCCATGCCCGAGGCAAGATTCGAACCTGTGACCATAGCGGTCACTCGGCTCGAGACTGTAGCGCCTAGAACCGCACGGCCACTCCGGCCGGCAAACTTTTAAAAATTCTGTATTAATAAACCATATAAATTTCAAAAAGATTATGGTCACAAACAATGTTATTCACAAATATTATTAAAAAATATTATTCTAATAGACAATATAGATTTTAAGAACTGTTACATTAATAAATATTCATCAATAAAATTTTAAAATATTTCACTCACAACAGTAAATTGACTTTACAAAAGTGTGGCTATAACAATGTACATATATAGGTGTTCTTCTTAACATATTATTCTAACTAACATTATTGGCACACAAAACATTATTTTTTACAAAAAGATTTGTCCTGTGTGACTCATGAAACAAAAGCGTCTTTTTCTTTGGAAATAATGTTATACAGCTCTATTCAGACACTTAAAACACACATTGTATTAAAAGAGAAAAAGTTACATTAAATCGATATTAATATATCAAAGTTCTGTATTAATCGTGGTGTTTACTGCAGATTTTTCACTGTCCAACACTGATCATTATCTTCACACGATATCTACGAATGTTCTTGTGTGAGGCAGCGAATGTCTTTGGATGAAGTCAATGGACTTGAGCGAGGTGATTGTCGACAGCTTCTGGGTGGACAGCGCCGTTCTTCGTCGATTTTTTTGCAACTGGATGATACTGCAGTTTTATATTGCCTCATAATAACGATGAACTTTTAGTGCGGAGTCTCGTGGATTATTGGCTTTACAAACGTATATATTTCTTCACAAGACATTGATGAAGCTATTTATAATTTTTGTAACACTTCGCAGACAATAAGTTTACAATAGGATGGGTATTTGGAAAGATATGCCTTGAAATATTTTCGCCAATCTTCTCTCTTCAGTCTTATCATGGGACTCTTCATCTTCAGTTTTTCCTAGTATCTTCATTTCTTCTCACTTTAACCTTGTCTCTTCTCTGGGCAGGATATAGGAAATTATTGACTACTAGTTGCTTTGAAATTTTACGTTCGTTAGTGTTTCAGTCATTGATTAGGACGTGTAGTTCAGCATTGACTGATTTTCCTTCAGCTCTGTGGTTCAGTCTAACATCGTGGTCTGGTGGCGACAGTCCGATTTTACAAGCAACTTTTTTGCTACATTGCGCCTCAGTCAAGGCGGGGTTTCGCTGAAACCTTTTTTTTCCAGTGCTCAGAGTTGCTCCTATTTTATGGCCCGTCGTTCCTTGCAATCGTTCCGATTTGAGTATTGGTCGAAAGTGAATCTTCGCAAGGCCTGGACCCAACATCGCTCTTTTACTTTCTGTTTACCATTCCTTGTACTTTTTCTAATGGCATGGTTACTACAGCTGTCAGTTTTAAGTGTTGCGTTAGTGCTCTTGCCGACACCTCCGCATTGCAGAAGATCGTTGATTGTGTTCATTCAAGTCCTTTACGTTCTTCAGTTATCATCCGCTGCATCGTCGTGGGCAATTGACGAGTTTTTCTTGCAGGAGGTTTGAGTACAAAGATTATTATACGCCACCTTTCCTAATTTATGCCTTTTAATAAATTTGCAAAGTTCAGTGTCCTACCACTATCTTCCAGTTCTAGTTTTCTATTAGGTTTTATAACTTTTTTCCTGATAACTTAATCTAATAAGACTCCTTATATTAGTTCTGTCTGTTGTTCTGATATGTGATATATTAGTACGTTAATGCAGTTAGGTGATTATCTATTTAATTCACTTTTGAAAACTCTACACGCCAATATTAGTTGCTACATATAAAAATTTAAGGTACTTCTGGTATTTCTATCTCTGTCTCTTCTTTTTTTCCACACTCCTATTTGTCGTATCTACTACACAGTCAATGACTTCTTTGATATTATTTACTGGTACCTACAGACACTCTTCATATTTTTTTGGTGTGGTTACATGATGAAGTCCTAAACATTTGCCTGTGTTTGGATTCATTAGTTCTACGGCGTTGTTGTGAGAAGTTCTAGTTATTACCACAGGTCCTTTGCATGCAGCGAAAAGTTTATGGCTCTTTTGTTTGCGTTTATTGGAAGGATTGTGAGTTTTCACAAACGCCTTATGCCCTACTGCGAATCTCCTTTTCACTGTCATATCCCCTCTTTCCTTTCTTCTTGGGTGCCCTCTTAATGTTTGTTTATGCTATGACTGTAATCTGTTTGTGTTGCCTGCATGGTAGTGTGGGCAATCTTATTGTTCCTTGGGTTTTATCAGGGAGTGCAATGTTTTCCAGTACTTTAATGTGTGGAAGTAGGTTAGTGCTGTGGGGAATTTTATTTATAATGTCTTGGAAATCTTTCAGGTGTACATCTCAAGTGTTATGTTTTTTGCTGGCATGAAGTACCTATGTCTTTCATTGACCATACTGCTTGATTTGCAGTGGGTTTATATTTTGATATAAAAATTGGTTTAATTTTGTACTGTTTCAATGTATCCTGCCACCGTTCTGATTTGTATTGTCGACTGTTCCACCCTGCCAAATTGTTTGAGAAAATTCTGCTTATGCGCGTTGCTTGTTGTAAGCCCTGTTGCCCACTTTAAGGGCGTTAAAGTGACATATTTTGAAGTTAATTCCATTACCAAAAAGACGAAAGTGTGGACCTTCTTTGTACGTGGGGGAGGTCCCATTAAATCTGTTGCCGCTATCTTTTTTAATCTGTCAGGGATTATTGGAAACATAGATGGCTTGGTATGAAACGTGACGTGTTTTGCCCTCACGCATTTTTGCACTTTAATAAAACTTTTCTTATTCGTCTTTCTATATCAGGGAAGTTGCTTGTTGGTTGTCGTTTTAGGAAGCATTTTTTTGGTCCAAAGTAGCCATTACTCAAATGTTTGTACCCTATGTATATATTAAATATTTCAGCTAGGATACAAACTAACCATTCACTGGTGGCAACATTTCGTCTGAAAAATAAGACATCATTTTTCAGGAGATAACGTTGTCTGATATCTGGGAAATCGCTGCTTTTCCATTTTTGTTTGTTCCTGAATGTATCTGGATCTTTGTCCTGTTTTTTACCTATGTTTCACAATGCAGTAGTAATGTAGTTTTCGAAGGGTACACTTTTCATGTAAAACATTGTAAACTGATCTTCCTCCGCTTCCAAACATAGGCTCTTAGATGCTCCCTGTGGTCATTGTGATACAGCATCGGCTAATTCATTGGCTGGTCCAGCAATATGTGTGATAGTGAAATCAAACTCTTGTAAAGTTAGCATCCATCTACCTAGCCTTCCATGAGTTAATTTGGCGGATAACAGGAACTCTAAATCCATGTGGTCTGTGAATACTTTTGTTTTTCTTCCAAACAGGAAATAACTTTGGAAACCCCATGCAATGGCCAATGCTTCCAACTCTGTAATCTAATAATTTTTCTCAATTTTTGTGAATACTTGACTGGCAAATGCAAATGTTTTGTAAGTCATCTACCCTTCCAATTAGTATTCCAGGAACAAAATACTCCTAACTCTTATTTGACACTGTCCGTGGCCATACAGGAATTTTGTGTCAAGTCAGGGTGAGTTAGTATTGGTGCTGTTGCTAATACATTTTTCAATTTTAAAAATTCTTCATCAGCTTAGTATTTTTTCCAGTAAGTGCACACATGCATGGTTTTGTGAGAGTGTGAATGCACATGAATTTTTTGTCCTAAAAATCCTCTCAGAATCATTTTATTATATGAGGTGAAAAATTCTTTAATTGCAGTTAATTTTCTTCTATCTGGCATCACTCCCTTTTCTGATATGTGCCCTAAGAATTTGATTTCTCATATTCCAAATTTGGACTTAGTTATGTTGACTGTTATATCAAGATCCTTTACGGTCTGCGAAAACTGGCGTAGTGTGTTGTTGTGCTGCTCCCATGAATGTTCTACTATAATGACATCTACAACATAACAAATTATTTTCTGTAAGATTTCAGGATTCAGTGTGGTGTTAAACCCCAGAGTGAATGCTGCTGCTGATGTATTCAGGCCAAATGGTAACTGTTTAAATTTCCAAAAAAGACAAATGCTGTATATTTTCTACATTCAGGCGCCAGTCAATCTGCCAGAGGGTAAAATGTAAGTCAATGGATCAGAAAATCTTTGCACCCTGAAATTTTTGAATTAGCTCTTCTAACTTTTCAGGGTGATCTGTCTGCGATAAGAATTGTGTTTATCTGTTGGGAATCAAGTACTATCCTGATAGTGCCATCTTTTTTATTCACAATACGGAGAGAGCTGTTATATGTTGAGGAGGTTGGCTCAATGATGTCATTGTCTAACATTTTCGATATCTCCCGAAATACTTCATCCCTGTAACTAAGTGGCGTTCTGTAAGATGGTACTCTAAATGGTTTGTGTTCCTTGACTTCAGATTTATGTTTACTACTGCCTGGACTGGGTAAAAACACCTCTACCTTTATCCCTCAAAATATTTTCTAATCCCTTTCAGTTTAATCCAGAACGTCTTTTACCTCTAGTAATTTCTCATCGATTTCTTAATATGCTTCTAACAGGAGTTACAAGGTGACTTGAGGTGATTCCCCCCTTTGTATATATCCTTCTGATTCCTCTTTGCCCTTGTGTAACATCATTCTTAATAGGCTGTTCGTTACTGGTATTTTTTCTAATTTCAGCCTTTGATCAAAGACAAGTGTAAATCTTCCAGATGTCATGCTACTCTTTCGCATGTCTATCACAGCTCGTCTTTCATTCTGAAAATCCACACCGATTATTATATCCACCCTTAATTTGCATGCATAAAAACCACCTGTTTCTTGTTCTTTTTAACCGGCTGCTATTACAGCACAACACTTTCGAATCTACTACTGTACACCGATAAGGGGTGCTAACCTCCTCGACATGCGCGCATCTGGAGAAATCTTGTGGACTTGGATGTGTGCGGAACATTAGATATGGGCTCAGCAAGCACCATTCATTCACGAGACGCGGAATGTAGCGGTCTACTTTTGCTCAGCTGCAGATTAAATCGGTAACGGTGCTGCAGGGCAGGTTGGTCAAAGACAGTGTGAGGGTATCTTTTCAGTCTTTCACTTTACACTAGGAATGCGAGAATGCCCTGTGACTCCGATCCGCATAGGGAAACGCTGAAAATTACACACTACACTTGCTAGAAATATGTTAATCGCTGTGTGATATACACTCCTGGAAATTGAAATAAGAACACCGTGAATTCATTGTCCCAGGAAGGGGAAACTTTATTGACACATTCCTGGGGTCAGATACATCACATGATCACACTGACAGAACCACAGGCACATAGACACAGGCAACAGAGCATGCACAATGTCGGCACTAGTACAGTGTATATCCACCTTTCGCAGCAATGCAGGCTGCTATTCTCCCATGGAGACGATCGTAGAGATGCTGGATGTAGTCCTGTGGAACGGCTTGCCATGCCATTTCCATCTGGCGCCTCAGTTGGACCAGCGTTCGTGCTGGACGTGCAGACCGCGTGAGACGACGCTTCATCCAGTCCCAAACATGCTCAATGGGGGACAGATCCGGAGATCTTGCTGGCCAGGGTAGTTGACTTACACCTTCTAGAGCACGTTGGGTGGCACGGGGTACATGCGGACGTGCATTGTCCTGTTGGAACAGCAAGTTCCCTTGCCGGTCTAGGAATGGTAGAACGATGGGTTCGATGACGGTTTGGATGTACCGTGCACTATTCAGTGTCCCCTCGACGATCACCAGTGGTGTACGGCCAGTATAGGAGATCGCTCCCCACACCATGATGCCGGGTGTTGGCCCTGTGTGCCTCGGTCGTATGCAGTCCTGATTGTGGCGCTCACCTGCACGGCGCCAAACACGCATACGACCATCATTGGCACCAAGGCAGAAGCGACTCTCATCGCTGAAGACGACACGTCTCCATTCGTCCCTCCATTCACGCCTGTCGCGACACCACTGGAGGCGGGCTGCACGATGTTGGGGCGTGAGCGGAAGACGGCCTAACGGTGTGCGGGACCGTAGCCCAGCTTCATGGAGACGGTTGCGAATGGTCCTCGCCGATACCCCAGGAGCAACAGTGTCCCTAATTTGCTGGGAAGTGGCGGTGCGGTCCCCTACGGCACTGCGTAGGATCCTACGGTCTTGGCGTGCATCCGTGCGTCGCTGCGGTCCGGTCCCAGGTCGACGGGCACGTGCACCTTTCGCCGACCACTGGCGACAACATCGATGTACTGTGGAGACCTCACGCCCCACGTGTTGAGCAATTCGGCGGTACGTCCACCCGGCCTCCCACATGCCCACTATACGCCCTCGCTCAAAGTCCGTCAACTGCACATACGGTTCACGTCCACGCTGTCGCGGCATGCTACCAGTGTTAAAGACTGCGATGGAGCTCCGTATGCCACGGCAAACTGGCTGACACTGACGGCGGCGGTGCACAAATGCTGCGCAGCTAGCGCCATTCGACGGCCAACACCGCGGTTCCTGGTGTGTCCGCTGTGCCGTGCGTGTGATCATTGCTTGTACAGCCCTCTCGCAGTGTCCGGAGCAAGTATGGTGGGTCTGACACACCGGTGTCAATGTGTTCTTTTTTCCATTTCCAGGAGTGTACTTTGATGATATACATATTCGACAATCAACAATGAATGGATGTACTGCAGTAATCTATCTACATTCGCAATGGTAGTCGCAACGTAGAAGAAAGGCGGTTTAGCGATGATACTGAAACTGGGAAACACGCTGTCACATCATTGGTTGGTGTTGAAATTACTGTAAAATTGCTTGCACTATCAGTCGTAATGCTTAGTATTGCACTACATCGACGATGTCTTTTCCATCCCATCTTTCAGTTGGTACGCTGTTGATTACCACATAATGGCTGACATATTGCCGGCGGCCAGGATGGCCGCACGGTTCTAGGTGCTTTAGTCTGGAACCGCGCGATCGCTACGGTCGCAGGTTCGAATCCTGCCTGGGGCATGGATGTGTGTGATGTCCTTAGGTTAGTTAGGTTTAAGTAGTTCTGAGTTCCACGGGACTGATGACCTCAGATGTCCCATGGTGCTCAGAGCCATTTGAAGAATTTTTTTGACATTGCCTTTTTGAGATGGAGAAAGAATTTTGGTGGAGGGGCAACACCTTCTGGGAAAGGCTAGCACCGAAACAGTGATTGCGTACTTGACTGCAATGTGAGGAATCAATCGAAATGGAACACAGAGGCATCAGCTATCCCGTCACGGTGACATATAAGTTTAAATGTAGAGGTCGTCAATCACCTTCGGACATCAGTTTAGAAAATCTCCACAACACTACGAATTTCGTCCAGTTTCCTTATATTGTGACTGTCAAAATCATCCAGTGTTTGTGTGTGTGTGTTCTCGTAGCAGCAACAACAACATGATTTACATCATGCGATGTCTAGTTTTCTCTGAGAGGCACTGGATCAGAATGTGTCAAGGTCAGTTTAGATGGTTCAGAATGTGTTAAGGTCAGTTTAGAACTTGACACAGATATCGAACTCGTGGTGGCAACAACAAAATGTATGGCAGCGCACAAAGCGTGTTACAGCAGAAAAAAAGCAATATTTGAAACAACGATACAGGGAGCCTCTCTTGCGAGTAACAGCATACTCCTCCTACATTAAGTTCGTTGACACTTGGCACTGCTCTGTGCAAGTGACTTCGATCACCGGCCGGCTGCTCCAATACCTGTATATTTAATACGATCGCCACATGCACTCGATGCTGGCACACAGCCGTTATTTGTTTTTGATACATGAGAAGAGAGTTCTCTGTCGGATGAAGTTAGTGGAGCTTTTATAGTTTGTAATTTATCTCTGTTGGATGGTAAGGAATAACGATGCTAAAATGTTGTAATGATAGATGTGAATGGACCCTGAGGGTCGCTGCTCCGGTTCGGATCGCAGTACCTGTATGGTGTTAAGTCTTCCTAATTTTCCCGATAAGAAACATCACTCCAACAGTTTGTACTGTCTTCATACTACCTCATGTTACAGGAGCAGGTTTCCTTTGGCACTGATCTTACGCATCGCACATTGTTGGCGGAGCTACGACCTCGTGATCCCATTTCCATCGAATGGTCAAAACACGGTCGTGTCACACTAACGCAGCTTAGCCTGTTCCTACATGGAGTGCAGAATGTGGTAGATATAGCTCTCTCCACTTTCTGCTCAGTTCCAACTTAAATGGGAACGATCACGTGCCCAAAGCTGCAGGGATGGCGGTGCAGAGTCTGAGGAGCAGTTGCAATATGCATAGGTGTTTTCTGAAACCACGTGGGAATTTACTGTAGCAGGTGACTCTTTTCAAGGCATCAGAGTGCCAGAAATTTGATTCACTAGTGGCTGTAATCATTAAAAGATTTATCCATAGGATCCAAAGCAAGTATGTGGTTGAATGGAAAGACTTCATTCCCAATCACAGACAGCATTTCTACTGGGAATCGTAGCACTAGAGATCTTCTAAGTCTGTGTACGTTTCTTAAGACCTCAATCAGCACACCATCTACTGTATGTGATCATTCTCAATCAATTGTCACCTATAACCCAGTGGATATATCGTAGAACCTCTGGCTTGGCATCGAGACAGAATGCGTTACAAGTACTGGAGAAATATCTAGCGGCGACATGAAGGACTTGCATATACCGGCTTCATACGCCATTCCTTAGCCAAATCACTTTCTAAATTCATTGATTTGATTACGAGCTTACACTGTCGGCTACATGTAGCCACGCTGTTGGCCTGTTAATATACACTCCGCCGATCACACTGTATATTAAGTGTCATGGTATTTGTCTGGAGAAACCACTTCATTCAGCGATAATGCCATACCCCAGTTTATAAGGCTTATATAGTTTTTGATGTGGATATCGTGAGCGATTCTTGTGAACACCTCTAGAACCAAGACCTTTTGTGACAGTAGCACAGTCGCTACGATTTTTTTTTTTTTACATTTGGCTCCTTGTAAACGGTTACCTTTCTCATTGTACGACACTGTGGTACCACTCACAAGAAAAACTTATGAGACATTTCCACCCACCGCTGATTTTCGCTCGGGATTGTTTCGTATCGCCAGCAATCAGTTATTGGGAAAGTATTATACTTAGTTGTAGGGGATGCATCATTGGTTCACCTTGATCATCAGGCTTATAAAGTATGTATGTGTGAGTTGCGGCATGTGCAAAGAAAATGAGGTTCACCTTGAGCATCAGGCTTATGAAGTATGTGTGTTTGTGTGTGTGTTTTCCGAAATGTACAAATAAGATGAATATCTTCAGTTATAAGGAAGGTGTGGTTTTGACATGGAAAGCTCCAAAGGAATGAAAGATTTTTTTTTTACTTGGGAAAGTATGTCAAGTCATAAGAATGGCAAAGATTTTTCTTTTTCCAGAGCCACTGCCATCAGCAGAGGGTATTTCAGATACTTCGATCAGTGTCGAATGTCATCCAATTGAGACCACAATCATAATATTTAATTGTAGGTATAGTGATAAAATATATGTGACCAGTTTCCTAGGACGACTCTGTCCGGTGTGCGAGGAGCAGGTGGCAGTGGTGGCTTGTGGCGGGAATGATGTATGTTTCCAGCTAACGGCAGGAGCTGTTCGAATGGAAAGACCAGTTGGGTAAAGCAATGTAGCTAACTTAACCGTGTAGCTCTCTAGACGGCTGAATAGTGAACCAATACCTTCTGTGTGTTGGACAACCTTCGTGATCGCATGTGTTCTCCATGGAAATTTGAGAAGGTTCGATATGGACTTGTGTTTCTGCTGGAGAGAACATCGATTGTGGTTTGTGCATGTAGCAGGTGAAAGGCAGGTGGAAGACCTGTTTGCTGGTTCTGTAGAAGTGAGAAGCACCGTAGTTGACTTTGTAAATTTGCGAGGTGCCGGGGCTAGTAGTGTATTTATCACTAAATTCTACTAGAATCCACATGTGTAAATCATGCTCTAAGCCCCCCCTATTCTAACTCCGACTTTTGCTGTTGCACAAGGATAAAACAAATACGCGAACTGACTCTAATCAACCCTGCTAGTGGAGTAGAAGAGAGTTTGGCACCTGCAATAATTTAATTTGATAAATAAGTTAAATAAACAAAGGTTTCATTAGCATAGTGAGGAATGATAGGGTTGCTCTATTGATTAACAGAAAGAAAGTTCTGTCCAAAATAACAATATGATTTATTAAGATTAAACGCAGAATAGTAAAAGAGACACAGGAAATATAAAACATCAAATTGGCTAAAATTGGAGATTCATACAAACACAGTAAAGGTGAAGTTGTCCCTAACTTAGATCGTGAGGTTTAAGACGAAGTGGTATGTGGAGCCAATTCCTTTCCACTCAAATCTCAAGAGAGACACACAGCTAACCCAATAGTAATTGCTGCTACTCGAAACTGAACAAAGTTAGAAAAGGATGAACAGGCGCGCTCTGCTGAGCTCTGATTATCACCGAGGAAAATCCCTATCTGCCGGTGCTGCGGACGTACATTACCAACAGTCTTCTTATCTCCCAGAACACGATCTGGCGTACCGCAGGCGAGGGCTGGTTGCTCCGACGTCCTCGACCGAAAGGCGACTGCTGACTACCCAGAGCACCCGTACAGGCCGAACACCGAACATTCCCGCCCCCACGACAGTGGCCGTGGTTACGTTCCAATCAGCAACTCGAAAACCGGCGGAAATTCCACTCCATTGCCGGAGCACTACCATTCCACCAATGGAGATTCTTGGCGCCAATTTCTGTGCTGATTTTGCAGAAAGTGCGGGAATTTTCCCGCCACAACTGCGTGGGTACACAAGTCATTCCCACGCCTCGCTGGTAGCCCGCCAGAAAGTGTTTTCGCAAAGTTTCTCTGAAGTAACGGAACCTCTAGCCCAGCCGCTACTTCACACCCCAGCGGGCGTGTCTCTTGACAATGTCGGCGTCTGAAAAGCATTCACTCGACTGCCTCACACACGTCGGCTTAACTCTCTCCAGTTCCACAGAGCCCGCCTGTCACCGGCCCACCCGGGTGACGAGAGACGCTGCGTGGGAAGTACGCGTGTTAAGGAAAAGCAACCCTCCACCGCATGCAACTAGAGAGGAGAATCGTAAGATAGAAATATGAGAGGGGGCTCATGCCACCTCTCATTGCCCCTACGCCATTTTAGATTGTAATTGGTGAGCGGTTGGCTCACTTAGGAGCAAGGTAGTGAGTCAATCGCCCAAGAACAATCTTACAAAGTGACTCCACATACCGCACTCTATAAAAAAGATCATTGCAACTGAAAAATGCAACTCATAGAGGGAGGATTATTTATGATGTAGCCAACTTCACCTTCTTAATATGGAACACTAACACTCACATCACACATCCATACCCAGGGAGCCCCTTCCAAACACCGATTCACGCAGACATTCACGCTCTAAACATGGCCCGGGCATCTGAGCCAAATATGGAGCAGTTTATTCTTTACAATCAGAGTTGGAGTGCTCCGCAATTAAATGCCCAAGATGTTACAACAATTTTAATCATTAAACTAACCTGACCTCACTCACACATGATAATATTTAAGTTAACAATCTCTTTGTGAGTTTTCAGAATAAGTTACAACCTCCGATTCATTCTGTCTCCCTGCAGCAAGAATAACCTTTACAAAATGTTCCCTGAACTGATGGTCCATTCACAATGACAGTGGTGGTATCTGCTTCAGTTTATGGGGACTTCAGGCACACTGTTAGCATACACACAACAATAAACACAAAATACAAAAAAAACATGATGTGGAGAACAATACAGTAATCTGTAATAAGAATTACAGTGTAAAACACAAACGCATACAAGGTATAACATACATTACAGAAACAACATAAGAGAAAGAAATTTAAGAAAAACAAAAAAAACAAGGTTCATGGGGCATCAAATTGTGCGTGCACATTGCACAAAGTTCACGACTGTGCTGAGAATGAGGCACTAAATCACATTGTTAGAAATATCCGTGGCACTTCACTGATTCCACTGTACTGACATCACATAAGGCTAAACGTCGGTTGTAGTTGCTACGTTGTGGCAACAGCAATAGGGAGTTCTGGAGTGTCTGCAGTACGCTGTTGAGATTGTAGTCAGACCCACGCATATGATCACGGCCGTATGGTAGGAAGACACAGTGATAGGCTCTCCTCACGTCGATTAATTGTCTCTGAGGTCTACTCGTTGGGATACATCACTAGTCTAGGTCTCTTCTCTCGCTGGACAGAACTTTACGTTTCCCAATATTGCAGTTCGACGAGGGATGATGGCACGTGGAGTGACTCCACAAGTGTGTGAGGTCATCCATACAGGATCGAACTAGGAGCGACTATTGTTAAAAACTGCTCTCTAATAGAGAGGAGAAGTAAGACATGAGACCATACATTTGTTAGTGTGGCACGATACTGCTTTGTGTATGCAGATCGGCCAATGCTAGTGAGTTGTAAAAACCCAAACAGGTGAGTATAGAGCGTCCCTTTCTGTCCTGAGGCACATGAGGCGCAGGTTCTGACACGATATGTGATCTTCTTCGTGTACTCACGACAACGTGGTCTGCCGCAGTGAATCCCTCCAAGCGGCTGCCGCGTCCGGAGAGCTAGCAGGCTGTCGCGTGTCAGGGTCAACGGCCAGCCCCACTTTCGCTTGTGGCGGGGCGAGGGTCCCGTGTAATCCCTCAGGTAGGCAGCCGGGTGACTGTCAGCGTGTAGGACGGGACGCTCGCCCTCTAGCAGGTAGCCGAAGACCTCTTGTTTTTGCGCTGGCTGGCCTCTGCATTGCCACGTTCCTCGTCATCTGTACAATTCTTACAAAAGTCTTATGCCTAACTTTTTCCCATGACCTTCTATGTTATAATAAATTTACATAATGAAACATTGATGGTCTGTCATTTCAGACACTCTTATTTTACTTTTATAGTTATTAATCTATGGCAATCATTATAACATCTAATCTAGACATGGAAATAATTTATTTTGATGTATGTGTAGAGACCGATCTCAGTATGTACATGGTGTGTGATAACTGATGCTTTGTAATGGATGAACAACTAAATGTGCGGGCCCGCACTAATATTACTATTAATTATATAGATCGACCGTAGACATGCTTCAAGAATTAACTACCATATCCCAACGATCTACATTCTACGTCTTTTAATTAAATTATGTTGTTATGCAGGTCTAAGTTTTACTGTGCTATAAAGAACATGCAACTACGCTACTTTCGCTCGCCCGTCGTCCCTCCATCTCCGGTCTGTGGTTTGGTGACCTGAAAAATAGCAACTCAACAGGCGCGCGCCACACTTGTGGTAGAAAACCCCCACAATATTAATCTAGTTATTGTTAAATCCTACAGTTTAACTTATCCTAGTATCGTACTTTCCCTTTTATTTATTTATTTATTTATTTTATTTTATTTATTTATTTATTTATTTTTTTTTATTTACCTTATACAATACCCTTACATAGTTCCTGTTACGCTGAGATGTCTTGCTGCTCGCCGCTATTGACGACAGTGATGTGCGCGCCGTACGACATGACCTCCGAGTTTTCATTACGCGTCACTGAAACTCCAGAGACTGGGTTAGCCATGGCTATACACGACAATAAATTTATAGTTGCAACTTCCTTCTCTATGTGAAGCGGTTTTCGCGATCGAAGTACCTCTTTCCAGAAGCAATGTAATATGACCAAGCCAGGACTGGTTCCTGTTGAGGATTCAGACACCCAACACACGCCAGCTACACAGTATGTCACGAATATCCAAGTACAATTCCTTGGTGATTCATCTGTGACAAAAACGAGCAGCACGCTAAATCCCCAACCAGCACATTAGCATGGTAGGCTTTTATGCCCTCATTTCTCTCGTCTAGGGCACCATTAGAGTCAAATGCTCACAGGTTCACCCCGACTTGCAAGACAACGATACCGGCGCAGCTCTGCAAAAACTATACTGCCCATATTCACCCTCGAAATCGCGCAATATACCACAATCGTGCAGTGCACTGACGCGTGCCTGCAAGCATTGGTATGAACGTCTCACGAACTGGTTGTGGCCGCTATGGAGCGTATCACGACCTCTCAGAACGCTTCTAAGAGCACGTTCTTGTATGCGCCCGTTTGTGCGACGTCTCGTCACTCATCCTTATCCCTTAACATGGACACCAGATAGGAAAGGACAAAAACATTGCTCATGAAAAGGTAGTGTCTCCTACTCCATCGACATTGGAGATCGCAAACATAAACAAAAAGAGGATAGCAGCAGTAAATTCTTATGCAAGACAACGCAGCGTGTTAATACTTTAGCAATCTTAATCTATTAATGTAACGATTATTGTTCCCCGAAAAAAGGTTCATATCTTTGCCTATTCTACTATGTACATTTCTTACACTACTACTATTCTACGAACTCCTTTATGTGAGAGAAGTGGTGGAGTCCTATGGACTAGCGTCAATCCCTTCTTAGACTCCCCCTCCTCTGACGTGCATTAGGATTTGGAGGTCTAATTTCAATCTCCTGGTTCTCCTGTTGTCCTTGATTTCGCTCCCTCCAATTACGGTCGCTTTGCCGTTCGTCATTCCTCCTGTCCCAGATTGCTTGTCTGGATTGACCCTGTTCCCTGACGTTCTGGTTTCCGTGTCTCTGGTTTCCATAACCTTGAATAGCGTAACCTTGATCTCGGTAACCCCGGTTTCCTAACTGACCAGTGCGATTATGCGATCTGTTGTCGTCTTCCCTTGCTGGCCCGTGGTATTTGTTATTTTGCGCCTTCTTCCTGTCCTTTGCGTCTTGTTTATCGAAGACTACTTCGAGTTCGCGCAGTAGACTCTTGAATGCATCTATGTCAGATCCACACTTCCCGACAAGTGTCTGTTGATACCTAACTGGCAATTTCGAAAAGCAAAATTTAATAATTTCTCCGTTGCTGTATGGACTATCTAAAAACTGATTCTTCTTGAGTAAGTCATCAAAAAATTTGGTTGCGCTCTTATGCCCGGACACTTCCAGTTCAGGACAAAATATTATTTCCTCTTTAATCCTGTCTTGCGTTTCCTTTGACCAGTAGGTCCGCAGGAATGCACCAACAAATTCCTGATAAGTCCGACACGTCGCTGCCACGCCCCGCATCTTTTCCGCGGCTTGGCCTTCGATGTGTCCACACATGAATTCTAATTTGGCCTGGGTTGGCCATGACGACGGTAATGAATTAGTAAATTGCACCACCCAGCTCTTCGGATGCATCGACCCTCCATTATCTTTGAACTTCTGGAATTTGAGTATCGACAGGAAGTGATTGTGATCAAAATTCTGTCCGATCCTCGCACTGGTGTTGTCAGACGTTTCCGATACTTGCACGTCTGCGGAGTGTCCTGATCTATCTTGCTGATAACTGTGATGTGCTACGTCTGTATCACAGTGGAAGTGGCATTCTGCATTCACTCTTCTAAGTGGGCTGCAATTATTGGAGCTATTACTCGCTGTTTCTGCGTGTGCATTGTTTGTTCCGCACGCTGTCACTGGGCTAGAGCACGGCGGGCTTTTCCTCGGAGACACAATCCTGTGTGCTCCATCATTGGTATCCGAACGCGCAGTGCTCGTGTGCCCATTTCGCTCTAGTTTTGCTATCCGACTCTCTACTTCTTTCATTCGTTTCGTGATGTTCGTAACCGCAATATTACCTTGAGTCTTTAAGGCCGCTAGGGATTTCGAGTGGACTTGTGTCGCACGTCGCAAGCGCCCTGCGAGTTTAGAAGTTACTCTTGCGATTTTCATTGCCCCTGTTGCTGCAGTTTTGGCTAGGCCTGCTACTTTTTGTGCTACCATTGACATTTGTTTTGCTTCTCCACATTCTTTCTTTATTGTTAATAATTCCCCACGAATTGCCCCTATATGCGAGATTATTGCCTCAGTGTCCCTCTTACGCTGTTCGTCAGCTTCTTCCTTCTCCTTCTTACGCTGTTCGTCAGCTTCTTCTTTCATTGATCGTAGGAAGCTCAGTATTGGGTTTACGTCATCTTCTTGATCCTCTTCAAACATGGGCGATGTAACTCTGGACACCTGGGCGCTAGAGCTCTGACGTGACCGAGCTGGCCTCTGTCTGCACTCGTTCGTTTGACTATAAACTTCTGCTACCGTCTCGACCTGTGTGCCTGTCTCTGTTTCATCCTCTACTTCACTATCATAATCACGGCCGCAACGCTGCTCTGAGATCGCGTCCAAATCACCTTCCTCATCAATGCCCCTGGCGTCCTGTCCTGCTAAAAATGTGCCCATCTCATCTCCGAACCTATTCCCGTCAGTAAACTGCCCCTTATCCATTATGCTATCCTCTTTTGTTTTAGCTTCGCCCGATAATAGTCGTGCCTTACTTTTCGTTATCATTCATAAAAACAAATTCATCTAAAATGCACAATAAAATTAATCTACTCCATATATTTTTTACACATAAACATAAAATTTCAACAACGCTGTTCCAACGCTGTAATCACAAACACAATTTGATGTGGTACAGAAACCGCACACAAATCCGACAAAGTGCGATGCGGTACAGACACCACATCAGCGAAACACAGAAAAAACAATGAACAAAAAATATATACACTGAAAACAAAAACTGTAGTCATGCGCCGCTACTTAAAACTAAACGCGGAACTACCAAAAAAAAAAAAAAAAACTTGGGTATTAATCATTAAAAAAATAGAGAGAAAAAAAATTGAATGTTCCTACTAAGAATCCTGTTTGTTTATCAGAGATTCACAGGAAAGATCCGAGGCCAAGGGTCGCCATATTATGCGAGGTGCCGGGGCTAGTAGTGTATTTATCACTAAATTCTACTAGAATCCACATGTGTAAATCATGCTCTAAGCCCCCCCTATTCTAACTCCGACTTTTGCTGTTGCACAAGGATAAAACAAATACGCGAACTGACTCTAATCATCCCTGCTAGTGGAGTAGAAGAGAGTTTGGCACCTGCAATAATTTAATTTGATAAATAAGTTAAATAAACAAAGGTTTCATTAGCATAGTGAGGAATGATAGGGTTGCTCTATTGATTAACAGAAAGAAAGTTCTGTCCAAAATAACAATATGATTTATTAAGATTAAACGCAGAATAGTAAAAGAGACACAGGAAATATAAAACATCAAATTGGCTAAAATTGGAGATTCATACAAACACAGTAAAGGTGAAGTTGTCCCTAACTTAGATCGTGAGGTTTAAGACGAAGTGGTATGTGGAGCCAATTCCTTTCCACTCAAATCTCAAGAGAGACACACAGCTAACCCAATAGTAATTGCTGCTACTCGAAACTGAACAAAGTTAGAAAAGGATGAACAGGCGCGCTCTGCTGAGCTCTGATTATCACCGAGGAAAATCCCTATCTGCCGGTGCTGCGGACGTACATTACCAACAGTCTTCTTATCTCCCAGAACACGATCTGGCGTACCGCAGGCGAGGGCTGGTTGCTCCGACGTCCTCGACCGAAAGGCGACTGCTGACTACCCAGAGCACCCGTACAGGCCGAACACCGAACATTCCCGCCCCCACGACAGTGGCCGTGGTTACGTTCCAATCAGCAACTCGAAAACCGGCGGAAATTCCACTCCATTGCCGGAGCACTACCATTCCACCAATGGAGATTCTTGGCGCCAATTTCTGTGCTGATTTTGCAGAAAGTGCGGGAATTTTCCCGCCACAACTGCGTGGGTACACAAGTCATTCCCACGCCTCGCTGGTAGCCCGCCAGAAAGTGTTTTCGCAAAGTTTCTCTGAAGTAACGGAACCTCTAGCCCAGCCGCTACTTCACACCCCAGCGGGCGTGTCTCTTGACAATGTCGGCGTCTGAAAAGCATTCACTCGACTGCCTCACACACGTCGGCTTAACTCTCTCCAGTTCCACAGAGCCCGCCTGTCACCGGCCCACCCGGGTGACGAGAGACGCTGCGTGGGAAGTACGCGTGTTAAGGAAAAGCAACCCTCCACCGCATGCAACTAGAGAGGAGAATCGTAAGATAGAAATATGAGAGGGGGCTCATGCCACCTCTCAAATTATAGGGATGATTTGGAATCTGTTATATCACCGACATGGGTATTCATGAGTTGAAATATCAGTTTCCTCTATTTTTTCGAGTTTTCACCTAAAGATCTTAGCAGACAGGATAAATTTCTAGTTACTCAGTGGTTTACAGCACGCTGCACACAGTTAAAGTTTCGTGTTTCTAGAGAATTAATTTCCAGTCCATATCCTCGGAATTATACTGTGCAAGCGATTGGTGGCATATTGCTATGTGCTTGATGTCGAGAAGTATCGCGCAGATGGCATGATATTCTGACAAACCATGTGAAAATACACTCCTGGAAATGGAAAAAAGAACACATTGACACCGGTGTGTCAGACCCACCATACTTGCTCCGGACACTGCGAGAGGGCTGTACAAGCAATGATCACACGCACGGCACAGCGGACACACCAGGAACCGCGGTGTTGGCCGTCGAATGGCGCTAGCTGCGCAGCATTTGTGCACCGCCGCCGTCAGTGTCAGCCAGTTTGCCGTGGCATACGGAGCTCCATCGCAGTCTTTAACACTGGTAGCATGCCGCGACAGCGTGGACGTGAACCGTATGTGCAGTTGACGGACTTTGAGCGAGGGCGTATAGTGGGCATGTGGGAGGCCGGGTGGACGTACCGCCGAATTGCTCAACACGTGGGGTGTGAGGTCTCCACAGTACATCGATGTTGTCGCCAGTGGTCGGCGGAAGGTGCACGTGCCCGTCGACCTGGGACCGGACCGCAGCGACGCACGGATGAACGCCAAGACCGTAGGATCCTACGCAGTGCCGTAGGGGACCGCACCGCCACTTCCCAGCAAATTAGGGACACTGTTGCTCCTGGGGTATCGGCGAGGACCATTCGCAACCGTCTCCATGAAGCTGGGCTACGGTCCCGCACACCGTTAGGCCGTCTTCCGCTCACGCCCCAACATCGTGCAGCCCGCCTCCAGTGGTGTCGCGACAGGCGTGAATGGAGGGACGAATGGAGACGTGTCGTCTTCAGCGATGAGAGTCGCTTCTGCCTCGGTGCCAATGATGGTCGTATGCGTGTTTGGCGCCGTGCAGGTGAGCGCCACAATCAGGACTGCATACGACCGAGGCACACAGGGCCAACACCCGGCATCATGGTGTGGGGAGCGATCTCCTACACTGGCCGTACACCACTGGTGATCGTCGAGGGGACACTGAATAGTGCACGGTACATCCAAACCGTCATCGAACCCATCGTTCTACGATTCCTAGACCGGCAAGGGAACTTGCTGTTCCAACAGGACAATGCACGTCCGCATGTATCCCGTGCCACCCAACGTGCTCTAGAAGGTGTAAGTCAACTACCCTGGCCAGCAAGATCTCCGGATCTGTCCCCCATTGAGCATGTTTGGGACTGGATGAAGCGTCGTCTCACGCGGTCTGCACGTCCAGCACGAACGCTGGTCCAACTGAGGCGCCAGGTGGAAATGGCATGGCAAGCCGTTCCACAGGACTACATCCAGCATCTCTACGATCGTCTCCATGGGAGAATAGCAGCCTGCATTGCTGCGAAAGGTGGATATACACTGTACTAGTGCCGACATTGTGCATGCTCTGTTGCCTGTGTCTATGTGCCTGTGGTTCTGTCAGTGTGATCATGTGATGTATCTGACCCCAGGAATGTGTCAATAAAGTTTCCCCTTTCTGGGACAATGAATTCACGGTGTTCTTATTTCAATTTCCAGGAGTGTATATGAGTTCTTTTAATGCCAGACTCTGGAGATGGGTGTAGAATGCAAGCAAGCAGGTCAGGACCAGAAACAGTGGCGCCTTTGTGCATATGGGAACCGACCCAGCGTTTGTACAACACTTTGTCCTCGGTCTGCTGAGGGTGCTCTGGTCATGTGTCGAGGCAGTGTGTATGCGGGGGAAAATGACTTATGACCGTTGGCTGCGGTGGATGACCTACCGACCCTGTTGGAAATATCTACTGCTCCAAGGATCCACGTGGTTATCCTATCTGTCCTCGTGGTACGAGTGTCTGGTGGTCCCTAGCTATACGCAGGATGCAGAAGTGCCGATTCTGTATGACGCAGTGTACAAATTGCGTGTTTACTACATCAGTACGGTATGTGGTAATATATAGCCGGGTTGGAGATCGGTTTCACGCTGAAAGATTCAAGATTCTACCGTCAGTGATAGAGCAGTGTAATTGAGGAAGTGTCTTTTCATATTTCATTATCTGTACCACCTTTGCAAGGTTTAACTTTCAGTGCAATATGGCGATCTGTACAATATAGTTTTGCTGCTGAAAGTCTCGTCTGCAGAAAGGAAAGGCAGCCAGTGCTCCCACACTGGCAGCATCAGTAATTTCCAGGTAAATTCAATAAGAGCCAATCACAATGCACCATTCATTCATAAGGCATCCTTCGTGCTGGGACACAGGAGCCTCTACAGACTCTTTCGAACGACATGGGCAAGGTATATATGAAAAGTTCTGAGAGTAACGTAATGTCTTCTTTGTTCAAGTGTTCAAAGACAAGTTGAAGCAGACCATCCATCTCAGGTGGGATGCTGTCCCTCATCCACCAATGTGGCATTAGGACATCTCCAGAATAGTAGCTGTAGGTCACCGAAATTTCCAGCCATTTTTCTCTTCTGTAGGACAGTGCTTCGAATTTGGTTTGCTTTATCGGTCTGATTTTCCTGTTTGTACTTAGACAGTCTCTCTTTCCACACAACAACAACGCCTTTAAGTTTAACATTGTTTTCACAAGCATGCACAGACATGATGGAGACTTTTAGCAATGAGAACATGAGCGAAAAGTTTACTGTTTCTGAGACATATGTTGAAAGCAGGACGTTACGATTTTCAGGAAGGGTAAAACGTGATGAATGGGCTGTCCCATTAGGATCGCTAGGAAGAATGCAACCTATATTGTTCTGGGCTATTTTAGTAAACAGGTCCTGTTAGGGCAAGAATTTCCATGCATACAAGCTGAGACATCATGAAAGCTCCTACAGCAGCAATAGCGACTGTTAACTACTTCTGCGACACTTAACGATTTCCGAGAGGACCTTGGGTCTTATTTACATAGACAAGTGACGTATAACGCTGACAATCTTTTAGCTGTGCCTGTGAGGGTGAGTTGCTATGCAAACATCTCGCCGAGCACTGGACCCGCAGTCTGAAAGCTAAACGTCAGCCACAGTAGCTAGGTAAACACATGTGTGACCAGACGCGCCTCGCATGAGGGATGAGCTGTCTCATTAGGATCGCTAGGAATAATAATACATTCGGTCATAATTTTGAGGAACAGTTCGCTTATACGTAGCAGTCGAATTTCTTAACGATAGTTCGAAAGTTGTTTTACAGGGAATGAGTGTTTGTGCCTGCATTATTCGGTTGTTTAAGCGTTGCGAGTCTGTTTGCACAGCGTAATACATGCACTATTTTTGATAATTTTATATGCACAGTGAACGTGTCTGTGTATTATTTCGGTAATTTACGAGTAATTTGCAGGTCTGTGGGCTGCGCAATACATTATTTCGATAGTTTACAATTAGTGAGCGTGTTTGCAGAGCCTTATACATGCATTATTTTGATAATTTACGTGTTGTTTTTGTGTCTGTACATCAGTGTATTGCATTATTTCGGTGACTTATGAGTAGTTTGCAGGTATGTAGGCTTTAAACTGTGACCCCAAGCTCGTCAGGGCGAGTGTTTTGTATCAGTGTAATAAACATACTATGTGAGATCCATCCCTAAACAAACTGCTCCAACTTCCTACTGAAAATAAATAGAGTACACTCCTTCCTGTCCAGCAGCACAGCACAGACTGAGTCCTTTCATGCCAATTCCAGTGAACAGGTGCTCGCCAAAATTTGAATTTCCAGCTAAAGTTTTCTCATCATTTTCATAGGTTAGTGGAGGTAGGCCAACTGACCTATTTTCCCGCCAAAATTAGAACTTTCCTCCATGACGTCATTGCGACATTGGTACATTTATCGCCGCCATCTTGGATACGCCATCTTGAATAAATGTGGCAACAATGCAGAGTTGGGCAGCACTAGTTTTGTCCCCCTACTAAGGTTGTCACCAGTTATCGAGAAAATTTCTCTACAATACAGCAAGAGACTATAATCTCAAATCTGAGACATACAAACTACAGTACTAGTGTGGAACCAAGGGTACGACGTATGTCAGAAACAGGACCTGTAGTGCACCTCTATAAAGCTCAGGGATTGAAATCGGAGGCTCTTCCGCAGCTGAACCTTGAAAATTTCATTCTGATTGAATGGCTCAGACCAAGATGCTGCGTCAATACTGTGCTACCTACGTTTGCATGGACAGAAGACATGGATTAAGTGCCTATGGTTTGTAGCAGACACCTCTTCTCATACTGGATGACATGTACCAGGGCTTCCTTGTGCCTTCATTTTCTCATTAAAGGGTGACCTTCCTGTTATGGAAATATCTACAATGGCGTTGAGTGATGCTGTGCCAAGTCCTCTTAAACCAAACATATTTATGTCTGAAATGGCAGAGGCGTATCACAACGCCTGTGGAAGTATATAAAATTCTCGGAGCTTTAATGGAGCAGAAGGGTCAGGATATTTTTCAGAAATTGTTTGGTGAGGTTTTCGGTCATGTAAACAGGTTTTGATGGTTCAGGTTTCGCAATTTATTTTGAAAACATTTATAAATCAAATACCGTAAGGTGCTCGTATCGCTACCTCCAGAACGCAGGTACGAATACGAACGTGCACTTAGAACGAATGCACGGCGTAACAAACGAATATATCTACAGGAAACAAAACCTAAGCGATTAGATAACAGCATTCATGCACTGATGTTGTACATGAGAATGTGTTGTGCAACAAGTCAATGTATTTGAACAAAGGCAAAATAACATCAAACATTTTAGCCCAAACGAGGCGGTACACGATCTCTTTAGAGGTCACTACGAGCGACGTGGCTTGTAAAAACGATAGTGGGAAGTTTGGTCAGATAACATACTACCTGAAGAAAACAAATAATACTATATGCAAATGTGAGTTGCGGTGCCATGACTGTCAAGCCTATTGCCATGTTTTAGCATGTAGCTGTATCGATTTAGCAATAAAGTGAAACATACCAAGGCGTACACAGGGGCGGATGGGGGGGGGGGGGGGCGTGGCTGGGGAAGGGGCACTGGCCGCCTCCTGGTTTCTGTACAATGGCTATTTATTCGTTATAGAACTGTCTCGAGTTTCTAGCAGCCATTGTCTGCAACTCCGCTAAACCGCAGGTTTAATACTAATGCAGTTGTCAACCTGCCCTAGGCTATCATAGGTAATGGTAGACTACGGTAATTTTCCTAGTAGGCTTGCTCAGTTAAGGTCGTACCCGCATTACCTCTATGTTAGATGTGTTGCATACTTATCTTGTGCTACGTCATAACGATCGTTTTGTTTACGTATGCGATCAGTATTTTATTAGATTCCCCAAAAATCGGAAGCAGTAAGCCGTCTAGAAACTGAGTGAGGATATATAAAGGGTACCGTAACATGCAGAGCTGTTGTACACTCGCAAGAACACAGCCATCCCGTATCTAGATATGTATATCTGTACTTAATCCCAAACACGCCAGTCGAAAAAAAGGAAATACCATTTTCTGCCCTTGAGAAAGTGTGAAATGTCAGGGAGGAAAACAGTTTGCTCTTCAGGATAGGGACCACCTCCAAGTCTATGCGTGCAACAAAGCGCCGCATGCAGTCACAGAGATACGAATTCTGCGTTTCAATTGGCATGCAGCACAGTAATGTGACAAGCTGGAGAGACGAGAATGAACTAGATAAAACTTTATTCTACTGCTCAATGTGAGGGTGGTTTTGGGATGTTTCCGAAATTCATCTAGTCATGTATTGGTCCTGAGCTATGCTTTAACTAACAAAAGCAAATGAATGTAGCTTGTAAAACAGGTTTAGTTCAACTTCAGTTATGTCAGTCGACACACGAAAATACAAATCATGTAAGTAATGCACTAACTCCATTAACGTGAACAAATGCAAGGTTTTATAAGCAAACAGTGTTATAGATGGCATCAAAGTTTCAGAAACCTTTCTTTAAATGGAAAACCGCGAAGCAAAGGAATAGCCTAAGCAAGACGGGTCCAAATCTAACAGTAATATTGTAACACCCTTCCCGTCACTTATCTGGTTTTGGCGTGTGTTGAACCCAGCTAACTGACTAACAGATCAACAGATAACGCAAAGAAAGTAATAAGCCCCTGTGACTCCTGATTGAACTGCAGTGGCAGTGTTGACATTAATTGATTCAGAATTGATCACTTTTAATTAAAAAGGGGTGCATATTGTTATATTCAGCTATTGGACACCAGATGCAAATGTTGAACGTAAAATTAATTAAGAAAATGACTTGGGATTTCAACTACTTGATTAAAGACAGATGCAGTCGACTAGGACAAATTTATTTTAACTCACGACCTTCAATCATCACATTACATGACTCTCCTACCAGGCAGTGGTAATAAATTGCGTTTGTGTGGAGTAAAGCGCGATAACTCAAAAGTAATTCCTATCGACTGACCCAGGAGTAATGCGAAGTGCGAGAAGAATTCTACAATACATGGCCCATGAAACCCTCGTGGAAACTTTGCTGACGTGCTCCAACAAATTAATCAGTGGCCGGAGAGGGCGCAATATCACCGAATACAGTGTGGTGGAGGGGCGTCGTTGTGCTGACGTCGGCCGCTTGTGGTGCTGCAAGGCTGCGCTCGTCTATTCAATCCTAGCTATCTTGCTCAGTACATAGCTGAACCAAAACTTCCTATCTCCAAGCTCAATCGTTCCATTTGCTAAGACCTAAACTGCAGAGATGCTCACTCTTTCTCAGGCAAGCTGAGTAAAGAACGCCACGTCCACACTCTAGGCAAGCTGGGAATGGAAGACTCCTACAGAGACTTCTCCCAGTCCGCTCTTCGCCTCGGTTTCTCCTCCAGCAAAATCACTTACGCCAATTTCAGCGCAAGCTGCGTCAATTATGCGTCACTTCCCAGCACCGACCAATGCCTGCTCTGGGAAGTGAACAAATTCCCACAAAATTTCCCTTCCTCTCAACTTCTGCTATTTAGCTCCTCCCAGGACATCCATCAAGGTTAGCATCTGGACAAAATACCAATTTTTCCGGAATTCTGACTCCCAGGAGAGTACTTAAGATTCCTTGGTCCTACGTTCCCATTGGAGGCCGGCGTATTTCATTCTGTCGCTCTTCTCCTGATTTACTTCAGGCTCTGTGGACCGTGAATTCAGCGTGAAGTTGCTATAGTCACTAACACGCATATTTTGGCCTCTGTTGACCGCTCCACCGTAGCTTTGCGTGGCTTTCTCGCATGTTTCACTGAAAACGGGACGACAGACATTTATCAACAGGCGTACAAGTTCTCCGTCTGCTTCCTGGTACACCAGCACGGTGTCAACCACCCACTCACTGTCATTCATCTTAGGGCAGCTGGAGGCCGTGCCCCGTTACCGCTTTCTCAGAGCTTGAGCCGCCCTAAACTGCCTATTGTCGCTTCCCTTCGCCGCTCCCCAGCTGGCCACGGTCACTCAAATACTTCCCTGGGATAAACTAGCCTCCAGTAAATCGACGCATTTCCACAAAGTTTTCATGTCGTGTGAATTACTTTAAAATCATCACCTGACATTAATTATTCCAATATGTCCACACTATACCCTCTACAAGATGCATTGTGCCTTGTCAGTCATTTTTGTTCAGCCCTACTGTTCGCTCAACGTGAGTTATGTGATCTTTAATGACTTCATGTAAGGGGCATAGTTCTTGCCATCTTACAATATAGGCACAACAGCCCCTCACCAGATGAAGCCGAAGGTAAACAGACACCTTATCCCATTTAATTAGGAACAATGACATGACAAATTTAAAAAAAACTGAATCAACTTACTGTACACTAAGTTAGAATTTTAAACAAATTCACACTGTGAAAGATCTGAAGGAGACAAACCAAATTTAATACAGTTTGAAACATCAATAATTAAACTGAAATTAGTTACAGTTAGTTGCCATGAGGAATAGTGAGAAAGGTCAAATAGCACCCTTAAATATTTTTGGTGCTGAGGCATGAATGTAAGGCCCGAGACGGATGCAGTCACATAAGAAAAGCCAAAGAAGACCTTACCTCAGAATCAGACACGGAAATGGTGAGCAACTAACCTGTTTTACTTTCCAGAATGAGATTTTCACTCTGCAGCTGAGTGTGCGCTGATATGAAACTTCCTGGCAGATTAAAACTGTGTGCCCGACCGGGACTCGAACTCGGGACCTTTGCCTTTCGCGGGCAAGTGCTCTACCATCTGAGTTACCGAAGCACGACTCACGCCCGGTACTCACAGCTTTACTTCTGCCAGTATCTCGTCTCCTACCTTCCAAACTTTACAGAAGCTCTCCTGCGAACCATGCAGAACTAGAACTCCTGAAAGAAAGGATATAGCGGAGACATGGCTTAGCCACAGCCTGGGGGATGTTTCCAGAATGAGATTTTCACTCAGCAGCGGAGTGTGCGCTGATATGAAACTGTGTGCCCGACACATCTGGAACATCCCCCAGGCTGTGGCTAAGCCATGTCTCCGCTATATCCTTTCTTTCAGGAGTGCTAGTTCTGCATGGTTCGCAGGAGAGCTTCTGTAAAGTTTGAAAGGTAGGAGACGAGAAACTGGCAGAAGTAAAGCTGTGAGTACCGGGAGTGACTCGTGCTTCGGTAGCTCAGATGGTAGAGCGCTTGCCCGCGAAAGGCAAAGGTCCCGAGTTCGAGTCTCGGTCGGGCATACAGTTTTAATCTGCCAGGAAGTTTCATATCAGCGCACACTCCGCTACAGAGTGAAAATATCATTCTGGAAACATCCCCGAGGCTGTGGCTAAGCCATGTCTCCGCTATATCCTTTCTTTCAGGGGTGATAGTTCTGCATGGTTCGCAGGAGAGCTTCTGTAAAGTTTGGAAGGTAGGAGACGGGATTTTGGCAGAAGTAAATCTGTGAGTACCGGGCGTGAGTCGTGCTTCGGTAGCTCAGATGGTAGAGTACTTGCCCGCGAAAAGCAAAGGTCCCGAGTTCGAGTCTCGTTCGGGCACACAGTTTTAATCTGCCAGGAAGTTTCAGTTTTTCTTTATTAACGGCCTCAACAGACACCTTGAGAACCTGGCCCGGCTACGCATGTAAAACTTAACTAAAACCAATACATATTCAAACATGAACATACATCAAATAAATAACCGAGGTCAAGCACCGGAGAGCACAAGGTCGTATGATACTAGCACCCCGGGAGGGGAGAATATTAAACGACAGTGACGTGTCCGAAATCTTTAGCACAGTACAATAATCTAAAACACACTGTGACGTCACTATGAAGGGCACTCATCACGACTTGCAGAGGAATTTTTTGTAAATTATTTGGTTAGAGTGACAAAGACCTTAATACGGAAACAAAAATGGAAACCTGTAAGGCTGTACTGAAACAAATACTCATAGTAACATTAATAAAATACCAGAGACAAATGAGATGCAACAGGAAGGCAGAGGTGACCCACTCCAAGACAACTCGCGGCATAGCAACCATATGATTACGCATCTCGCCAAACGCACGAGAAAATGGTAGACTCTCGCAGAAGGCGCACGAAGTCCAAGTTAATGCAGAATAAACCGCCTGGAAGGCGCTGGGCTGTTCTACTTCTATTTTTGTTGGTTTGCTAAGAAATTTAGCTTTTATTAATCTTTTCTGCAGAGGCAGTCAGTTTCTTTCAAACGAAGTGCATTCTCCCACACTATTGACTAGTTTCAACTGTTCCCTCAATTTCAGTCGCACATTGTCATTTTCTGCACGTGTGGTGCTATGGCATAATAAAGAACCAAACATGAATCAGTACAATACTGGTACTCCAAGAAAACTGGCATCCCGAAAACCACACTGGGCAGCTCGATATCACGTGCTTCAGTGTGAATCTCAACATATTAATGTGCACTTTAAGCCAAATTTTGCCTTTTAGTAAAATTTCTGAAATTTTGATGCTCTTGGAATGTTCTCTGATGTCCTGTTTCTTTTATGACACAATGTAAGATCTCTAAATGTTACGTGCCGTACGAACATAAGTAAATGTTTAATTGAAGATATTTAAGCAGGCAAATTTGGTCATTAGTACTGAATACAATATTTTGTTTCAAATATAGCGATAGGTTTAACAGAATTTTACAATCCGCTTTCCATGATACAAAATGTTTTTCGATTGATAATTTTTATGCACTATGAAATATTCACGAAATAACTTATTGTGTGTGTGTGTGTGTGTGTGTGTGTGCGCGCTCTTGTTTGTGTGTGTGTGTGTGTGTGTGTGTGTGTGCATGTGTTTTCATGAACCATGGACCCTGCCGTCGGTGGGAAGGCTTGCGTGCCTCAGCGATACGGATAGCCATACCGTAGGTAAAACCACAGCGGAGGGATACCATTTCACAGGTCAAGCAAACTTGTGATTCGGGGCAGCTGCCGCTTCAGTAGTAAAAGGGAATACAGTTTGGATGGCTCATTGATCCGTTCTTGTAACACTAACCAAAACGGCCTTGCAGAGCTGGTACAGCGAACGACTGAATACAGGGGGAAACTACAGCCGTAGTTTTTCCCGAGGCCGTACAGCTCTACAATACGGTTAAAGCTTTTGAAATATGGCGCTACAGAAGAATGCTGAAGATTAGGTGGATCGACCACGTAATTAATAAGGTACTAAATGAAACTAAGCAGTCAAGGAGTTTGTGACACAACTTGAGCAAAAGAATGTTTCGGTTGATAGGACACATTCTGAGACGTCAAGGGATCACCATTTTAGTATTGGACGGAAGCGTGGAGGGCAAAAATTGTAGAGGGATATTTAGAAGGGTGTAGGTTGCAGGAGTTGTTCGGAAATGAAGAGGCTCGCGGAAGCAAGAGTAGCGTGGAAAACTGCATCAAATTAGTCTTCGAATCGAAGACCACAACAGAAACAACGTAGGCACTGGAAGGTCAGATTGATTTCACGCGACGTAAAGGAATTATGACATATGGTTTAGCTTTACTGGCTTGAGAATAACAGGCGACCAGTTGCAAAATACAGATTTATAAAGTGTTGACCACACTTTCGATTGTTTTAAAACTGTCTTCGTCGGAAGGTATTGTACGTATTCACAAATATTACGACACAGTGAATAGAACGGATTTGGGTAGTTACAATAAACAAAATTACAGAAAGTGTTTACAAATAATTTTAGTAAGCATACTCAAGTACAATCACATTACCCATACCCAGTGTTGGAATCGTTGACTGTGTCTAGTACATGTACGTGTCATTCACGTAATCACCATTTATTGTTGTGGTCCACAGTCCAAAGTCTGGTTTGATGCAGCTTTCCATGCTACTCAATCCTGTGCAAACATCTTAATCTCCGAATAACTACTTCTGATTGCATCCTTCTGAATTTGCTTAGCGTATTCATCTCTTGGCCTCCCTGTACGACTTTTGCCCTCCACGCTTCCCTCCAGTACTAAATTGGTGATCCCTTGATGCCTCAGAATATGGCCTACCAACCGATACCTTCTTCTTGTCAATTTGTGCCACAAATTCCTCTTCTCCACAATTTTATTCAGTACCTCCTCATTAGTTACGTGATCCATCCATCTAGTCTTGAACATTCTTCTGTAGCACCACATTTCAAAAGCTTCTATTCTCTTTTTGTGTAAGCTGTTTATCGTCCATGTTTCACTTCAATACGTGGTTACACTCCATACAAATAGTTTCAGAAAAGACTTCCTGACATTTAAATCTATACCCGATGTTAACAAATTTCTTTTTGTCAGAAACGCTTTCCTTTCCATAGCCAGTCTACATTTCATGTATTCTCTACTCCCACCATCATCAGTTACTTTGCTCCCCAAATGACAAAACTCATTTATTATTTTGAGTGTCTCATTTCCTAATCATCTAATCATCTGATTTAATTCGACTACAGTCCATTACCCTCGTTTTACTTTTGTTGATGTTCATCTTATATCCTCCTTTCAAGACACTGTCCATTCTATTCAGCTGCTCTTTCACGATCTATGCTGTCTCTGACAGAATTACACTGTCGTCAACGAACTTCAAAGTTTATATTTCTTCTGCATGGATTTTAATTCCTACTCCAAATTTTTCTTTTGTTTCCTTTACTGCTTGTTCAATATGCAGATTGAATAACATCGGTGAGAGGCTACAACCCTGTCTCACTCCCTTCTCAACGACTGTTTACCTCTCATGCCTCTAGACTCTTACGACAGCCATCTGTTTTCTGTACAAATTGTAAATAGCCTTCTGCTCCCTGTATTTTATCCCTGCCACCTTCCCAATTTTAAAGAGAATATTCTAGTCAACATTGTGAAAAGCTTTCTCTAAGTCTACAGATGCTAGAAACGTAGGTTTGCCTTTCCTTGATCTTTCTCCTAAGATAAGTCGTAGGTTCAGTTTTGTGTCACGTGTTCCAGCATTTCTACGGAATCCAAACTGATCCTCCTCAAGGTCGCTCTCTACCAGTGTTTCCAACTGTCTCTAGAGAATTCGTGTTAGTATTTTGCTACAGGCTGTTTAGGCCAAATTTTTTATCGTGCATAATTAGCGTTATACCACAAATTTAAGTGCATTTGGTAATAGTTAACTTACGTATTAGTTTCCAAAACATATTTAGTGTCCTTTTGCATCTGTATTTAATATATTATCGTTATTACTTAGTAAATCTCTTAACTAATTTTTAAACTACCATGGATACTAAGTGTGTGAGCTGCAGTAGGAAAGTTAGTTCAGGGGTTTTGTGCAGCTGTTGTGACAGGTGGTTTCATTGGGCAAATTGTAGCGGCGTGGGAATTGGGGAAGCAAACGAGACTCTTCCATTCTTTTGCAGGGTTTGCTCAAGAGATATGCTTATAGCTGAACAGGAGGAGAAAATTAGAGCCCTTCAGGCTGATTTGGACAGAGCGAGGGAGGAACCGAAGAGGTTAATGGGGGAGGAGGGTAAGCAGCGGTGGGAAGTGGTAGCTGGGAACAGGGGCCACAGAAAGAGGACAGTGTGTGACAGTTTCCCAATTGGCGCAACCAATAGATTTGCCTTGCTACCACAGTTAAGTAAGGAAGAGGCTCCAGTAGAAGTAGATGTAGTTAAGATGCAACAGAATCTCACTAGGAAACCAACTGTTTAAAAAAAGTAGAAAGTAAGAGGAAAGGTCTGTTGCTAGGTAGCAGCCATGGAAGAGTTGTGGGCCAGATTTTGCAGGAAAAATTAGGTGACAGGTACCAGGTCACAAACTTTTTCAAGTCAAGTGCAAGTTTTAGCCAGGTGGTAGAGGATATAGGTTCTTTGTGCAAGGGTTTCACAAAGCAGGATCATGTGATGATAGTGGGTGGAGTGGGAAACAGTATTGATTGGGATCACGGCTACAGTATTGAGTGTGACCTGGTGAAAATATACTCGGCAACGACCCGTACCAATGTTGGGCTGGTGCCTGCTTTCGTGCGGCATGATCATCCCCAGTTGAGCCTCTCTGTCAGGAGGGTAAATATGCAGTTGGATCAGTTGCGTAGGGCGGCCACTCTGTCAGACATTGGTTTGGTTCCTGTCGAGGCTATTGATAGGGGGAATTTCACAAGGCATGGCCTACACCTCAATAGAAATGGGAAGGGTAAACTGGCAGGGTTGTTAACGAAATCCATAAGGGGGGACACTAGTACTCATGGATGTACCTCATTTTTGACTAATATCAGCGTCCAATGAGAAGTTTAGGCAGGCAGGTACAAAACTCACAAAATTCTCACAACAGGAAAGTAAATAATAATGTTACCATATTTAACCAAAATATTGGTGGATTAAAGAAAAAAGTAGATTCTCACAAAAGTAAACTAAAAAATAATGTTACCATTTTTCACCAAAATATTCCGGGATTGAAGAATAAAGTAGATAAGCTCCTGGTTTGTTTGGATGACATTGAATCTGATAATGTATGCCTGTCTCATAATGTATGCCTGTCTGAGCATCATTTTGTGTAAATATCAGTGGTTATAAACTAGCTGCACATATGAGTAGAGAGAATAAGGTGAGAGGAGGAGCTGCCATATATGTCAAAAGTTATCACTGTGTAGAAAGCTTAGATATCAAAAAGTTTTTTTTAGAGCAACATATAGAAGCATGTGCCTGTCAACTTAAACTGAAGGAGAGTTCTTTTATAATTGTAACAGTATATAGGCCCCCTTCAGGAAACTTTCATTTATTCCTGGAAAACTTGGATGCCTTGTTGTGCTAACTGTCAGATAAGGGAAAGCAAATTATAATTTGTGGGGACTTCAATGTTGATTCACTTAAAGAGTGTAATAGGAAGGATGACCTGGAAGTCTTGCTCCACTCTTTCAATTTGACATCTGTTATTAATTGTCCTACTCGAGTAGTAAAGGACAGCAGCACATTGATATATAACACTTTTATTGACCAAGATAGGTTTAAAAACATAAATTCTTGTCCTGTTGTGAATGGCCTTTCTGATAATGATGCTCAGCTAGTTACAGTATATGACATATCTCCGTTCAGTAATTCAAAACTACCCTCCAAAGTTGTGCGTTCAATTAATGACTCAACAATTGGAAATTTCAGAGAAAATCTTCAGCAGTTAGACTGGTTGTGTAGGTGTACAAGGAAACCGATGCTAATTTAAAATGTAACTTATTTCATGATACACTTGTAAGAGAATTTGGAAACTGTTTCCCCAAGAAAGTAGTTAAATCTAATTATAAGAAACCATGCAAAAAAAATTGGCTTACTAAAGGTATAAAAATATCTTCTAACCACAAAAGGGAACTATATCTAACAACAAGAAAGAGTAATGACCCAGAAACAGCTAAATATTATAAAAACTACTGTGCTACATTAAGAAAGGTTATTAAAAAGTCCAGAAGCATGTGCATCATGTCTAAGATTAATACCTCTGATAACAAAATCAAAACAATTTGGAATATTATTACAAGGGAGACAGGGCAACCAAGAGCACAGGATGACGGCATCACCATCATAGCGAATGGAAACTTGATAAACAACAAGCCAGAAGTCGAAAACATTTTGAATAATCCTTTTTTAAATGTTGTAGAGAAAATAGGATCTAAATGTTCATTAGATGAAGCAAGGCAGTTAATGGAAGAGGTTTTACCCACACCATTTGATACAATTGAAATTCCTCCCACTTCTCCTTCTGAAATTAGGACGATAATAAACTCTCTCAAGAATAAAATCTCACATGGAATTGATGGCATTTCCAGCAGGATAATAAAATCTTCTTCCCAAGAAATACGTGGGATTCTTAGCCACATATGTAATAGCTCTCTGAAGCAGGGTATTTTGCCAGATTGAGTGAAGTATGCCATTGTTAAACAACTACATAAAAAAGGGGATACGTCTGATGTCAACCGCCCAATCTCTCTTCTGACTGCCTTACCCAAAATTCTTGAAAAAAATAATGTATTGTAGAGTAGCTTCACACCTTTGTAGAAATAAAGTTTTACAAAATGTCAGTTTAGTTTCTAGAAGGGTTTTTCAACGGAAAATGCTATATATACTTTCACTAATGAAATATTAAATGCTGTGAGTAACCGGAAGTCACCCGTTGGGATTTTTTGAGATCTGTCAAAGGCTTTTGATTGTGTAAATTATGGAATACTTCTAGATAAGCTCAAGTACTGTGGTATGAATGGGACAGTGCTCAAATGGTTTAAATCATACCTAACTGGAAGAGTGCAGAAAGTTGAAATAAGCAGTTTACATAATATGCAAAAAACAGGTGATTTCTCAAACTGGGGAACAATCAAGAATGGGGTGCTGCAAAGTTCGGTCTTGGGTCCTCTGCTCTTCTTAATATATATTAATGACTTGCCATTCTATATTCACGAAGATGCAAAGCTGGTACTTTTTGCCGATGATACAAGTATAGATATCACACCCAACACACAAGAATTAACTGGCGAAATTGTAAACAATGTTTTTCAGAAAATCATTAAGTGGTTCTCTGCAAATGGGCTCTCGTTAAACTTTGACAAAATACAGTATATACAGTTCCACACAGTAAATGGAATGACACCACTAATAAATATAGACTTCGATCAGAAATCGGTAGCTAAGGTAGAACATTCAAAATTTCTAGGTGTATGCACTGATGAGGGGTTGAACTGGAAAAAAAACACTGAGGCTCTGCTGAAACGTTTGAGTTCAGCTACTTATGCTGTTAGGGTCATTCCAAATTTTAGCGATACACATCTGAGTAAATTAGTTTACCACGTCTATTTTCATTCTCTGCTTTCGTATAGCATCATATTCTGGGGTAACTCATCATTGAGTAAAAGAGTGTTCATTGCACAAAAGCTTGTAATCAGAATAATTGCTGGAGCTCATCCAAGATCATCCTGCA
Organism: Schistocerca nitens; assembly: GCF_023898315.1. Lineage (NCBI taxonomy): Eukaryota > Metazoa > Arthropoda > Insecta > Orthoptera > Acrididae > Schistocerca > Schistocerca nitens. Next base: position 972,218,967 of record NC_064614.1, on the reverse strand, counting down.
GACACTTATTTAAAGAGCTAGAGATCTTCACTGTAGCCTCACAATATATATATATTCACTTATGAAATATGTTATTAACAATCCGAACGAATTCAAAAGTAATAGCAGTGTACATGTCTACAACACTAGGAGAAAGGATGCTCTTCACTACGCAATGTTAAATCTAACTTTGGCTCAGAAGGGGGTAAATTATGCTGCCACAAAAGTCTTTGGTCACTTACCTAATAGCGTCAAAAGTCTGACAGGTAGCCATATAGCATTTAAAAGGAAATTAAAAGAATTTCTTAATGGCAACTCCTTCTACTCATTAGATGAATTTTTGGATATAGTAAGTGGGTAATTTCCCCAACCCCCACAAAAAAATATTAAGTGTCATGTAATATTTTGTGTAATGTAATATCTTGTATAGACATTACGAAGTGTCGTATTCATGATCTGTGGAACAAGTATTGATCTAATCTAATCTAAACAGTGAATTATTAAACTGACAGTTCGGTAATTTTCACACCTGTCAACATCCTCTTTATTTGGAACTGGAATAGTTATATTCTTCTTGAAGTCTGAGGGTATTTCGCCTCTCATACACCTTGCTCACGAGATGGAACAGTTTTATCATGGCTGGCTCTCCCAAGACTATCAGTAGTTCTAATGGAATGTTGTCTACTCCAGGAGGCTTGCTGCGACTTATGTCTTTCAGTGCTCTGTCAAATACTTCACGAAATATCATGTCTCCCAATTCATCTTCATGTACGCCCTCTTCCATTTCCATAACATTGCCCTCAGGTACATCGCCCTTGTATAGACCCTCTACACATGGTGTCCCATTTATCATGACCACCCTAAATAACTGACCAGATGCAGATTACACAATGTTTTAACCATATGTTCTTTAGCCGTCAGGGGGACATCAGTCAGCATGATTGCCTTTGTTGTATCTTTGTTTTTTACAAAGATATTAACAGCGGTATGACTTTTTTAAATGGCACCCTGCGTTTTTTATTCTGTAATTTAGTTCCTCTCCTAAAGACCTTTTCAAAAATGTATCACAGTGTACCATTCACTGAAACACAACTTTATTAATTAAATAACACAACATTGACTTTGAGAGGGGGATCACAAACTCGTCCACCTGCTGGAGTTGTCAGAAAACAAATAAAAACTAAGTAAAAACATAACACAAAACTGACTTTGACTCTCCTGCACCATTGCCCAGGAGTAGCACATTCAAAGGTGCCCGAAGTGGTGACCCTGAACACCGACACACTGGTGCACTCTTTGAATGAAAGAATTATTTACTGTTTCCAGTATTGCCTGCTGAAGAGAATTACAAGCAAGCATGATACGTTCCTGCATGTCCTCTGGAGTTGTTGAAATGTGGCGATAGACAACGTCTTTAATGCATCCCCAAAGAAAAACGTCCAGAGGATTTAAATCAGGAAACCTAGCAGTCCAAGTAAATGTTCCTCCTCGACCAGTCCATCTGGTAGGATAACTTCGGTTCATAACACGAATTCCCCACAAGGCATTATGTGCTGGACATCCGTCGTGTTGATACTACATAAACATTCTGGTTCTTAGCGGCACTTCATCCAGAAGAGGAGGAAGAATACGTCTGAGGAAGTTGGCATACGCTGTGCCGTTAAGGCTACCACTGTTGAAATAAGGGCCAATAATTGTAGTACCAAGCATCCCACACCAGACGTTAACTCTCCATTGACGCTGATGTTCCACCTGTCTGAGCCATCGTGGGTTGTCGCTGGACCAATAATGCTTGATACTTGTATTTACCTGTCCTTTGTTTGAGAAGGAATGTTCATTGGTAAATAGAACATCGGAGAAGAAGTTCGGTTTGGCGAGGATTTGCTGCTGTGCCCACTGACAGAACTGTAAACGATTCTGGAAATCATTTCCATGCAATTCTTGAAGTAGGTGTACATGGCGAGAATGAAACCGGTGACGTGTAAGAATACGATGTACACTGGTTTCAAGAATGGCAGTCTGTTGTTCGAGCTGTCGGGCGCTCATATATGGATTCATAGCAACGGAAGTGAGAACATTAACTTCGGAACCTTCGTCTCTGCGAGTGCTACGACGATTACCATGTCGTGGGTTAAACCTTCCCGTTTCCTGAAGTGTTGCAACAAGACGAGAAAACATCCATCGGGAAGGTTGGTTCTTGTCAGGATATTGCTCTCTGTACAGTTCCGCTGCCTGCGTAGAATTTTGCCTACCTTCAACAACAACAACAATAAAAGAAAAGTTATGTCTATGTAGTTTGTAGGAAGGACAGCCTTTACTGTATGCCTACTCTACACAACAGTTTTTAAAAGACTAAACTACTGAACTAAGTGTATCTGTACATAAGAAAACAGTATTGTAATTAATGTTTTGCTAACTTACGTTCCCCATAGATGACTAGCATTTCTACTTTCTCTTCGTTGGTGTACATTCTACTCACACAACTCTTCAACTGACGGTGGTTGACAGAATGATGCGTGTGCATTCTACTTATGTTTACATTTGTCCTCTGTCAATGTCAGCACGTGGATGTGTTCCATTAACCCAGTACCTGCACTAAGCGCTGGGAGCATCAACGTCAATGTTGTGTTATGTAATTAATAACGTTGTGTTTCAGTGAATGGTACACTGTGACACATTTTTGAATAGATATTTAGGAGAGGAACTGAATTACAGAATAAAAAATTGCAAGGTGCCATTTAAAAAAGTCTTACCGCTGTTCATAGTAAAAAACAAAGGTACAACGAAGGCAATCATATTGATTGATGTCCCCCTGACGGCTAAAGGACATTTGCTTAAAACTTTGTATAATTTGCATTTGGACAAACAGTTATTTAGGGTGGTCAAGATAAATGGGATACCCTGTATACTCCTTCCACTTTTCTGCTTTCCCTTCTTTGCTTGGGACGGGTTTTCCATTGGAGCTCTTGGTTTTGATACAGGTGGTTCTCTTTTCTCCAAAGGTCTCTTTAATTTTCCTTTAGGCAGTATCTATCTTACCCCTAGGAATACATGTTTCTACATCCTTACATTGGTCAATCTGCTTACCCATTTTGCCCTTCCTGTCGATCTCATTTTTGAGACGTTTATATTCCTTTTCGCCTACTTCATTTACTGCATTTTTGTATTTTCTCTTTTCATCAATTAAATTCAATATCTCTTCTGTTACCCAAGGATCTCTACTACGTGATTCTCTGCTACCTTCACTATTTCATCTCTCAAATCTCTCCATTCTTCTTCTGCTGTATTTCTTTCCCCTGTTCTTGTCCATCGTTCCCTAATACTCTCTCTGAAATTCTCTACAACCTCTGGTTCTTTCAGTTTATCCACGCCCCATCTCCTTAAATTTCCACCTTTTTGCAGTTTCTTCAGTTTTAAACTACAGGTCATAACCAATAGATTGTGGTCAGAGCACATCTGCCCCTACAAATATCTTACAGTTTAAAACCTGGTTCCTAAATCTCTGTCTTACCATTATATAATCTGTCTGAAACATTCCAGCATCTGCAGGCCTCTTCCATGTACACAACCTTCTTTCATGATTCTTAAACCAAGTGTTAGTAATGATTACTTTATGCTCTGAGCAAAATTCTACCAGGCGGCTTCCCCTTTCATTCCTTACCCCCCCCCCCTCTCCCCAGTCCACATTCACCTACTAATTTTCTTTCTTGGTCTTTTCCTACAATCTAATTCCAGTCCCCCATGACTAATTTTCGTCTCCTTGAACTATCCTAATAATTTCTTTTATCGTATCATATCTTTCTTCAATCTCTCAATCATCTGCGGAGCTAGTAGGCATATAAAATTGTACAATTGTGGTAGGCGTCGGCTTCGTGTCTATCTTGGCTACAATAATGCGTTCACTATGCTGTTCGTAGTAGCTTATCCGCGTTCCTATTTTTTTTATTCATTATTAAACCGTTATTTGATTTTGTATTTATAACCCTGTATTCACGTGACCAGAAGCCTTGTTCCTCCTGCCACTGAGCACTAATTCCCACGAAGTGTAACCTTTTAAATTTTCTAACCTACCTGCCCGATTAAGGGATCTGACATTCCACGCTCCGATCCGCAGACAGGCAGTTTTGTTTCTCTTGATGACAACGTCCTTCTGAGTAATCCCCCCCCGGAGGTCCGAATGGGGGACTATTTTACCTCCGGAATAATTTACCCAAGACGACACAGTCATCATTTAACCATTTAGTAAAGCTGCATGCCCTCGGTAAGAATTACGGCTGTAGTTTCCCCTTGCTTTCAGCCGTTCGCAGTACCAGCACAGCAAGGCCGTTTTGGTTAGTGTTACAAGGCCAGATCAGTCAATCATACAGACTGTTGCCCCTGCAACTACTGAAAAGGTTGCTGCCCGTCTTCAGGAACCATACGTTTGTCTGGCCTCTCAACAGATACCCCTCCATGGTGGTTGCACCTACGGTACGGCTATCTGTATCGCTGAGGCACGCAAGCCTTCCTATTAACGGTTAGGTGCATGGTTCATAGGAGGGAAAAATTACCATTTAAAATACACGATTTATAGGTAGTTGCTTCCTACTGTATAGTTTTGTCTTCAAGTTATTAAACTATCACATTGGAAGTTATTAAACTATCACATTGGATCCAACAACATGTAGTGTGCCATTTGACTGATTTGTGTATACAGACATTAAATAAAAAACTTGGCATCGAATAGCCACATACAGAACTAGTGACATGGGCCGACTGGCTGAAGAGTGGAGGTCACTAGTTTTAGGTCCCTCCGGTAGATGCACGTCCTGTATTCGCGTAGCTGCGATGAGTAGCGTGTGTGGTATCACAAATACATATTCGTTATTAGAATTAACATAGTAACTGAAAAGTATGAAAGGGGAGAGAGGTGCGGTAAAAGAACTTGTCATTACAGTCCCGCAGGTTAAGGTAAACATAGCAAACTATTTTCATTGTCACGAAAACGCACGGGAATCACTTATGCGTGAACAAGTAACTGTAACAAGCAGGAGTGTCAAAGCAAAAATGGCATCAAGGAAATAATATTAATGTATAAGAGGCCCATTTTGACGTATTAAGTTGATCCCAGAAATGAAGGAATATTGTAGCGGAGAAACTGCAAATATTAAAAGACAAAGCCAGCGGGCGAAGGGGAGGCAGATAATCACTAGTGAAGCAACATGCTAGAGGAAATGGTCGTACTGAGAAATCTTGCTATATGAATAAATATACTAGAAGGGGGTGGGGGTGTTATCAAATACAAAGTAAAATAATGAATAAACGAAGACCACTAAGCAGTGTACATACGATGTTATAGGCAGAATATAACACTAAAAATAAAAGAAAATGGGATAGGGGTGGGGGTGGTAAATTCTAAGGTGGTTCATTACTAAAACATTGAACGACACTTTAACTATGGATGATGATTTGTACATCATAAAGCAATAAAAGATGTACTCTTGGCAAGCATGAAATTCTAAGGAAAACAAACGCTGCACGTAGGCCAGCACTGAACAGTAAACTTGGCTTCTCTGCGGGAAGTAGAGGCTTAAAGCCTTGCAGAAATGTGAGCATGCAATGCGAAACTGATCGACAGATAGACATCGTTTTTCGCTGTTTGAAAATTTCGAGCTCTTCCCTTATTTTATTTTAATAAATTTTAAGACAAAGCTGTACAGAGAGAATATTTTTAAATCATGCTTTTTATATGGTGAATAAGTAGATGACACATACCCGTACTAGACTGAGCCAACGTCTCCCACACAGGATATAGATAATGTGATTCTACATGAGTATGCTTCACTATTATTTGTAAACATCTCCTGTAATCTTTTTCATTGTAAAGGTTCCACATCTGTTCTGCACACAACGTCGTAGTATTTGTTAATAGGTAGAATACCTATTGATGAAGACAGTTTGAAAACTGTAGAAACTGTGGTCTTGGTTTAATAAAGCTATATTTTGCAACAGGCTGGCTGTTATTCTCAATGCTAAACTCCAACAAAGTCGGAACTGAACACAAGTGAGAGGGCGCTGTATCTACCACCATGGAGAGACAGGGTGAGCTGAGTTAATGCGACGGGATCGTCTTTCTTGACCACTTTTAACTATGTCTGTCTGGAGCTCCATCATGCATAAAAACCACCGTTACATAATCACAACACTTTCATATATACGAGGGCAGTTCAATAAGTAATGCAACACATTTTTTTTCTCGGCCAATTTTGGTTGAAAAAACCGGAAATTTCTTGTGGAATATTTTCAAACATTCCCGCTTCGTCTCGTATAGTTTCATTGACTTCCGACAGGTGGCAGCGCTGTACGGAGCTGTTAAAATGGCGTCTGTAACGGATGTGCGTTGCAAACAACGGGCAGTGATCGAGTTTCTTTTGGCGGAAAACCAGGGCATCTCAGATATTCATAGGCGCTTGCAGAATGTCTACGGTGATCTGGCAGTGGACAAAAGCACGGTGAGTCGTTGGGCAAAGCGTGTGTCATCATCGCCGCAAGGTCAAGCAAGACTGTCTGAGCTCCCGCGTGCGGGCCGGCCGTGCACAGCTGTGACTCCTGCAATGGCGGAGCGTGCGAACACACTCGTCCGAGATGATCGACAGATCACCATCAAACAATTCAGTGCTCAACTTGACATCTCTGTTGGTAGTGCTGTCACAATTGTTCACCAGTTGGGATATTCAAAGGTTTGTTCCCGCTGGGTCCCTCGTTGTCTAACCGAACACCATAAAGAGCAAAGGAGAACCATCTGTGCGGAATTGCTTGCTCGTCATGTGGCTGAGGGTGACAATTTCATGTCAAAGATTGTTACAGGCGATGAAACATGGGTTCATCACTTCGAACCTGAAACAAAACGGCAATCAATGGAGTGGCGCCACACCCACTCCCCTACCAAGAAAAAGTTTAAAGCCATACCCTCAGCCGGTAAAGTCATGGTTACAGTCTTCTGGGACGCTGAAGGGATTATTCTGTTCGATGTCCTTCCCCATGGTCAAACGATCAACTCTGAAGTGTATTGTGCTACTCTTCAGAAATTTAAGAAACGACTTCAGCGTGTTCGTAGGCACAAAAATCTGAACGAACTTCTCCTTCTCCATGACAACGCAAGACCTCACACAAGTCTTCACACCCGAGAGGAGCTCACAAAACTTCAGTGGACTGTTCTTCCTCATGCACCCTACAGCCCCGATCTCGCACCGTCGGATTTCCATATGTTTGGCCCAATGAAGGACGCAAACCGTGGGAGGCACTACGCGGATGATGAAGAAGTTATTGATGCAGTACGTCGTTGGCTCCGACATCGACCAGTGGAATGGTACCGTGCAGGCATACAGGCCCTCATTTCAAGGTGGCGTAAGGCCGTAGCATTGAATGGAGATTACGTTGAAAAATAGTGTTGTGTAGCTAAAAGATTGGGGAATAACCTGGTGTATTTCAATGCTGAATAAAACAACCCCTGTTTCAGAAAAAAAATGTGTTGCATTACTTATTGAACTGCCCTCGTACTATATGTCGACAAGGGCTGCTAACCTCTTCGACATTCGGGCAACTGTAGAAATTTTGTGCTCTTGGATGGGTGCTGGACAGAAGTTATGGACTGGGTTCACTCCGTTCCTTCACGAAACGAGGAATGTAGTGGTGCCGCGCGGGATTAGCCAAGCGGTCTGCGGCGCTATAGTCATGGACTGTGCGGTTGATCCCGGCGGAGGTTCGTGTCCTCACTCGGGCATGGGTGTGTGTGTTTGTCCTTAGGATAATTTAGGTTAAGTAGTGTGTAAGCTTAGGGACTGATGACCTTAGCAGTTAAGTCCCATAAGATTTCACACACATTTGAACATTTTGAATGTAGCGGTCTACTTATGGTCAGCTGCAGATTAAATCGGTGACGGTGTTGCAGGGGGCGTTGGTCGAAAAAAATGCGAGGACATCTTTCAGTCCCTCACTTTATGCTAAGAATGCGAGCAAGCTGTGTGTCCCCCATCCGCATAGGGAAAAATGGTCAATCGTAATCGTAAATTACACACTATGGTCAAAGTGCTAGAAATATGTAGATCGCCATCTGGAATCTTTCGTGTATATGTTCGGGGATTAACAATGAATGGACGTTCTGTAGAGTCATCAACCTAAATTTGCAATGGTACTCGCAAAGTAGAGGAGGGGCAGTCTAGCGATGATGCGGGAATTTGGAAGCATGCTGCCATGTCACTGGTCGGCGTTGTAAAAACTGGTAAAATTGCTAAAATTGGTCGCACTATGAACTGTGATACTTATTACAGTACCTTGATGGTTTGTCTCCATCCCATATGTCCACTGGTATGTTGTTGACTACCGCATAATGATTGACTGACATCGCTTGTTTGAGATGGAGAAAGAGTCTTGGTGGAGAGGTAACTCTTTCTGGGGATGGCTAGCACCAAAACAGTGAGAGATCAAATAAAGCGGCACACGAAGCCATCAGCTATGGTTCAAATGGCTCTGAGCACTATGGGACTTAACTTCTGAGGCCATCAGTCCCCTAGAACTTAGAACTACTTAAACCTAACTAACCTAAGGACATCACACACATCCATGCCCGAGGCAGGATTCGAACCTGCGAGCGTAGCGGTCGCGCGGTTCCAGACTGTAGCACCTAGAACCGCTCGCCCACCCCGGCCGGCCATCAGCTATCCCACCCCTGTGAAAGTGAGCTATTTGGAAATGCTTCACAATGCTGCGAATCTCTTCCAGTTCCCTTATGTTGGGACTGTCTTATTGCAATCATCCAATGTGTGTTGTGGGAGCAGCAGCCACACAGTGCGAAGCCCAGTTTTCTGTGAGAGCCAATGGATCAGAATGTGTAAATGTCAGTTGAGAACCTGATACATACCTCGAATTGCGGAGAAAACAAAATGTATGGTGACGTACAAAGCATGTCACTGCAGAAAAAAAAAGCAATGTGTCAGGCAGCAAAATAGGGACCCTCTCTTGCAAATGATAGTCTGTAGGATATGGTCCTACTATGGCACAGGTAATGAAACTTTACACTGGTCTGCGAAAGCGACTTCCATCACTGGCCACCTGCTCCAGTAGTTCAAAACATGTATATTCGTAGGATCGCAACTTATGCTCGATGCCAGCACACAGACGGTATTTTTTTTCGATGTATCGGGACGAGAGATGCGGTAAAAATCTTATCTGTTTCTATGTCGGATGAAGTTCGTAGTTTTTCTCTGTTGAATGGTACAAAGTAACTATGATAGAATGTTTGGGTGACAGAAGTGAATGTACCCTGAGGAACGTGGATCTGCTTGGTACTGTGGTACCTATATGTAGTTTGGAAACGCATTACAATGCAGTAACAAAATGCTCGTCCTACTCCTTCCAGTTCTCGTAGCTGTTTGTACTGTCTTTTTATACTACCACCACGTGTAGCAGGAGAAAGCTTCGTTTGGCGCTGGCCTTACGCACTGTACACAGTTGATGGAGCTACGACATGTTTCCATTTCCACCAAGTGGTCAAAAAAGACGGTCCTGTCGCATTAATTCAGCTCAACGCGTTCTCCGCGGGTTGCGGAAGGCAGTAGATATAGCGCTCTCCGACTTGTGTTCAGTTCCGGCTTAAACTGGGATGATCACATGGACAAAGCTCCGAGACTGAGGGGCGGTTACAAGATGAAGAGGGACTGCCTAAAAACCATGTTGGAGTTTCGCTGTAACAAATTGGTTGGAAAAGCAGTCTCGTTTCGATATATGTGTGTCCTACGAATATGATTCACCAGTGGCTGTAATCATTAAAAGACTACTCCATAGGATCCAACGCAGGAATGGCGTTGAATGGAGATATTTGATTCCAAATTGTAGACACCATTTCTACTAGAAATCGAAACGCTATCAGCGACTCTTCTGTAGTAGAAAACTTATATCTACAACCTTGTGCTGTTGCCTTAAGAGGCTTCGTGTGATGTGAGACATTTGTTTACCTTAAGAGAGGGTTCGAAAGTGAGGAGGCGTCCTGTGACAGTGGTAGATCTTGCCAAAAATGAGTTTAATATTCTAGTCCTGTGATGCATGAGAAAAGAAACGATATTTCTCTACCTAACGCAAGAATACTTAGAGGGAATATAGCCCATGCCATAGTACTGTGCAGGGCTTTCACAGTAAGTAACGGTAGTTTAATGACGTGAAAACGCATTTGAAGTCCAATTTCTTCTATCTTCGAAAGTAACTAGAATAGGCGGGAGGAAACTACATTTCACGTGAGAAATTCGAGGTGTGTCGACAACAACATCGCTGCCTCGGATTGAGTAAAGCAGATTTTTTAAACTGGAGGGTCTACGTTGGGGTGTAATTGTTTATAACTACTGTTTACCTTGAAGCTGCAGCTGCTTGTTTCGCAGTAGTAGCACTTGGGCGGCCCGAGTGAGGCATGTCATCGACAGTTACTGTCTCTCTGTATCTCCTCCATGTCCGAACAACATCGCTTTGGTTCACTCCGAGACGCCTGGACACTTCCCTTGTTGCGAGCCCTTCCTGGCACAAAGTTACAATGCAGATGCGATCGAACCACGTTATTGACCGTCGAGGCATGGTTGAACTACAGAAAACACGAGCCGTGTTACTCCTCGCTGGTGTAATGATTGGAACTGATCGGCTGTCGGACCCCCTCCGTCTAATAGGCGCTGCTCATGCATGGTTGTTTACATCTGGGCGGATTTAGTGACGTCTCTGAATAGTCATAGGGACTGTGTCTGTGATACATTATCAACAGTCAACGTCTATCTTCAGGAGTTCTGGGAACTGCGGTGACGCAAAACTTTTTTTGATGTGTATATGATAATATTCCTGATAGTAATAATAATAATAATAATAATAATATCGGAAAAAGCAATATACAAGGTTCAGAGGCATTCTTTATGGAAAGTTCCTGGTAAAACTGTCTATCGCTCTGACTTCTAATCTCAAAATTAATTGCTTACCTGCAAACTGGAAAGTAATGACGTCACTTGCCATGCGTTTTTTTCAACATTACGGGCGGTACTCAAACATTTTTATCGTGAAATCTAAGCGATCGAGGACGGTGTACAGTCCTTGCAACTTTACTTCCTACTTTTATCGAAATCGCTTTTGTTAGCTGCCTGGCTGTGTCGTCATCCGGGCCACAGTGCACACAGGCGTGTGACTGTCGAGGACAGATTGTTATCTTGGTGCGAAGTCTCTCTTCTGCTGTCTGTCTGGCTGTATTTATATATGGTCGCAGCGGACCGCCGAACGGAATATCCGCTATGAATAGCTCTAGGCGCAGATAACAGCGTCTAAATGGCCCCTTCCTCGGACACTTGTAAATTAATATATCTGCCGTTTGATAACTTACAATCTCCTTAATTTTTATATAATTAAATTTACGTTTTCTTTAGTTACTGAAAAAGTTGTAGCTCGACTGCATTTAAACTTTGCCGGCTATCATTTTTAGAGCGGAACTGATGGTAGAACATGTCCTCTGAACTGCCTCTTTAGATTCCGTGTAACGATTGTTATTTAGGCCTATAATGTCTTGAAACGTGGCACAGCAGTATTATTTCAGCAATGTAATCAAGCGATGTAATTACAAATTTCTATAACAATTACAAATGATAGTTGATCTATTATGTTTTGTTACAAATTTAGCTTTTAGTAAATGACTTGTAAACTAATAGAGGTAGCTTAATGGATTCATATAGTTAAACTAAGGCTACATACGTATTTCAATATTTTTTAGTCTAATATTTAGCTCCCTCAATTTTTCGTAAAAAAAGCCGATTTTGACCAAAATATTGCTCCGATCAAGTTAACACTTGTTTGATTGTGACATACATTTGCACATTCTGAACAATTTTTATCCTTCTAGCTACATTATTTAGCGCCTTCAGATGTTCATAAAATATTATATTCAGCGAAACATAGTCAATTGATCATTCTGAAATTTCACACAGTTTGAGAAAGTTATTTGAATTTTTAATTTCATTCGTACGTTAAGCACAGGCACGTTATGATGACGTGTCACTGTTAGTAGTGAACAGGGGCAGGCCCCAACACACTCGCTCACCCCTGTACCCTCTCACAATGATACAGCGCTTATTTCGCCACACTTACCAGGTACCAAATGTTGATGTGCAATTCAGTAAAATACTTTTGGTAATGTCAGTTTGGAGCCAGGGTCGGTGCTAAGATTTTCAGGCCCCATGTTCAAATGGTTCAAATGGCTCTGAGCACTATGGGACTTAACATCTGAGGTCATCAGTCCCCTAGAACTTAGAACTACTTAAACCTAACTAACCTAAGGACATCACACACATCCATGCCCGAGGCAGGATTCGAACCTGCGACCGTAGCGGTCGCGCGGTTCCAGACTGAAGCGCCTAGAATAGTTCGGCCACACCGGCCGGTTCAGGCCCCATGTAAACGTTCTTAAGCCGCTTCCCTATTTTTACATTTTAAATTTAGATATTTTGCTTAAAGTCAGGAAATTTTAAAGCAAAACAAACGATGCTTTTTTCAAAAACACTTTCAGTTCTCAGAGTTTCCCATAAATGTGATTCTTTACAAAAGTATACTTTATTTCTTGCTTTCCCAGATGCGAACTTTTTTATAATTCCAGTTTAATCTAATGAGCAGGATAACTCTGCTGCGATGATAGCTGATCCAACAAGCCACTCGCGCCCCACTGTAATTCTCAAATAATTCTTGACTCTTGCAAGAACGCTGAGTGGCCGCTCTGCTTGCCAACAGAATCAGGGAAACAGCAGAAAATCTATAAACCTAAGATTGTGTTTCCAAATATGTTATTAAAATTGTAGATACGAAGAGCACTGAGAAAGTGCAGGGAGGGATGTGGCTGAGAGCTAATGAGCTGCAAAAATATTCTTTAACAGCAAAATTCATTCATTGATATCCTACTTACCAGTGTCTGTGCTGTACAAAGATGCCACGTTTTTTACGTGCTCTGATAGTATACATTCGTCTAGGCTTAGAAGCCAAATGTGTCCATCATGTTGTCTATGGCATGATATTTCATCTACAAAGCGTATTCCTTTGCCTTTCCGTTTGTCTGAGCTGCGAATCGTCACATTCAGGTCTGGTGATATTCAGTATTTTCTTCTACCTTGCAACTTATAGCGTAAATAGAACCCCAAGTATTTCTGAGTTTACATAATTCTTCCACTTGACTCTTAATCTACCACTTTCAACGTCTACTGTGGCTTCCCTAGCTCGAAGTCCAACATTGTTTGTTTATTGTAGTTAATACTTTGTACACACATAAGACATCAACACACACTGAAATGAGCTGAAATAACTTCTGAATGCCATTTAGCTCAGTGCATGCCTGCACAGTCAAAGTTAAACTCAAAAGCAATTCCAACCGCCTCTTTGTAATCGTGGCAAACGCTTAGCAATTGGTCGCACGGCGCATATCAACAAAGAAATTAGCAGCTACCAACTATAAAAATCGTTTTAAGACACTTAAATCTTTCACTAACTAAAATGCTGTAAATACTTATATTATTATCATATGAAAATAATTAAGCAAGTTAGACTCGTCAAAACGAGACTGTCAGTATACAGAACCAGAACTTACCGAAGGGCGTGAGGTTTAAAACCTATACAAGAATACTCCTGCATACTGTGTAATGTCTATGTTCGATATGGCTAGAAATAAACTTATTTGAGAGTCAACACATTGTCCTAAATTTGATGAAACCCATTTTTGTACTTCCTTTAAAATTTGGTATCAGTTGTCGGAAATTAAAATACATTCGTAAATATTACGGCACTTACAAGAATGTTACAATAATTCATGTTTTGCAGAGCCTCACGAGCAAAACCGTGGTACTATGTATTAATTTAACCTCTAGTTATGTATCTATGTCTTTTAAACAATCCTGCAGCTTCATTGAGGGCCTCTAACACTCAGGCCTTTTGTGCAGAATCGTATGTGCATATTTTAAAACTTGCGTTTGATTTCTGCAGGCCTGGAGTCATTTGTTCCCCTCTTACCCCCTCCCCCCTGACACCCTCCTGCCTCACCTGTCCCCCCCCCCCCCCCTTCTCCCCTCCCAAAACGCCAGCCCTGTCGGAGCACATCAAATGTTAGTGAAACGTACGTCATTGGAAATCAGGAGAAAGTAAATTCTAAGCACACGAAACGTAAGTCATACCAGTACCAGGTTCGTCTGCCATAGGATCGTGGAACACTGGCAACAGTTACAACTTCAGTCGAAGAAGCAGTAGAAGGAGAAAATTGTAGATAAAAACGGAGAAGATCATGCAAAGCAGAGTGTGCGAGAATGTGAGATAAGTAGGTTGATTTCCATAATCGTAAGGTAGTTTGTGGGTGCATATTCATTTGTATCAATAATGTAGAAATCTTTCTTCCCTGAATTTCCACGAAATATTGCCGTGACCTGGCACGTTCTTGTAGTTAATGTTAATGTTCTCTCTGTGAATATTCGTAGACTAGTTATGTTGTTCTTAAATAGTTGGTTTAGTGGCACATAATACAAAACTACCTAAGAAGTAGTAATAATAACAAATTGTGCCCGGTGTTTATGCTGTTAATTGACCGGTGAGACCTCGGAATTTTACTGACAGGTATTACAAATCATTAAAATCTTGAAGATAGCTGGAGGCTGCCGGCCGGTGTGGCCGTGCGGTTCTAGGCGCTTCAGTCTGGAACGGCGTGACCGCTACGGTCGCTGGTTCGAATCCTGCCTCGGGCATGGATGTGTGTGATGTCCTTAATTTAGTTAGGTTTAAGCAGTTCTAAGTTCTAGGGGACTGATGACCCCATAGTGCTCAGATTCATTTGAACCGTTTTTGGCTGGAGGCACCAACTATAGAATGCGATCTTCGTGAGGAAAAGGTGAAAAGACCTAAATCAGCTACAAACCATTTTTCCGAGCATCCTCTCTGAAAGTGATCTACTTACTGTCAGGATACAGGGATGTTACAATATGTTAAGGGTGGTGGGTAGGTAGCGATGAAATAGTTAGCAAAAGGTTGGGTGGGCCGTGTGATGGCATTAAATAACCCGAAACTGATAATTAAGAAAATATTTCATTGGATTAATTTCTTTTGGTGTAACACTGTAGTTACGATAAGGCTGTGGACATAGTTGTGAGTCTCTGCCTAAATAGAAATAGGATAAATTATTTTTAAAATCATCTTGAGGGCACTTTAAGTCAATATCGTAACTGTTTTAAAGTGAGATCTTTACTAGTGGCAGTCCATTGCAGAAATTCGTTAAAGGTTGGAAACTCTGAGATGTAATTTCTGAATTATGATTGTGAAGACAGATCGTGAATTTCGTGTTCGGGTCCCGCCACATCTCACAGCTTTAATCGATTTCAATATTTCGGAAGAGCGTACACTACGCAATAGTGTGTATTTACTTACAGTACCAAGCCGGCCGCTGGTGGCCGAGCGGTTCTGGCGCTACAGTCTGGAACCGCGCGACTGCTACGGTCGCAGGTTCGAATCCTGCCTCGGGCATGGATGTGTGTGTTGTCCTTAGGTTAGTTAGTTTTAAGTAGTTCTAAGTTCTAGGGGACTTATGACCTCAGCAGTTGAGTCCCATAGTGCCCAGAGCCATTTGAACCATTTTTTACAGTACCAAAACAAACTATCTTTTGTTCTTAGAAATTAAAAAGGAAACCGTTAAATTATTTCTTGTACTTTGTAGCATAAATGTGTGATTCGTTGGATTACAAATATGTGATTTGAATAATTGAACTTGTAACGTTCAGATCGGAAATGGGGTAGGAATATTGTATTGGAACACATAAAAGATGCAGGCTCTGTGCTTACAGAAGAAATTCGTTGCCTGTAATGATGTCAGTCATAGTATTCTTTGCCATTTAAGGGAAAGACGTTGGTACAACATTAAAATATTAACAATCAAATGCAGCTTCTCATACTAAGACTTTACCACTTTACATAGTAATTAATGACGCAACGTTAGTGCATTTCCTTGTCTGCAAGTGCTCGACGAATACACATGTACGCAGTACACGTGCAGAACGGCATGCAACATTCTTTTCCCCTGGATGACTGCCTTGACCTTGACACGTGTTTGAGTTGCAGGGCAAAACAGACTTTTATTCATGTTTCATCACACTTTGTTTCCTTGCTAGCATAGTTTTATATCAAGTTCTAAAGCAACATCTCCCCCTCCCCCTCCCCTCCCCCATCCTCCCGTACTCTGTCGTCGTATTGTTAGTTTTAGTATTTCCCGTTTGCCACCAGTGACGCGCAGTATTCTCTTGGCACTAAAATTTTTCTTCAGGTTTGAAATATAGTTAGTTGAGCATTAACAGATGGTGAATTTGTCTTCCTTGAAGTTCCGCCAATTCAAGCCAGGCGTTTACCGCTCCCCATTAGTTACAGAGTTCACCTATTTTGAATATACGATTCTCTTTCAGAACCCAAAAATGACCGAAGTATTTCTCTATCCACAGTCATCGTCCTTTTTTTAAAAATTTTGTTCTCTTTTCTGCGGCGCCTTGTAACCAATGTGCAATACTCACCGTCTTGAGATATATTGTGGCAGCATACAAGAAACCTATTCCTTCACCAACATACATTGTCTGCTTCGAAAGGATATCTTTCTGCCTTGTATACAGTATTGATAGGGACCGTGTGTCACAGGATGGCACTGCGACACGAAAAATGTCACACACTTCACAGAGACTAAGCCTTAAGACGGCTTATAGGTAAAGTTGCCGTTATCCCAAAGGTTGGGCTGAACACGTCAGCGCTTTGCTATGCGTGATCATGTTGGAGATAGCACGCTGTTGCCTTCCTCCGACCTTCGAAATGACTCACGCGGACAGTTGTAGTGTGGTCACACACAAGTGGTGTGACCTGCAGTATAAAGGGGACGCCGAACCACGGGGCAGATTGGTATTTTTCACATTAACAAGCCATTGCCAGAGGTGAAAGAAATAAGGATCTAGCCCGAGACCTTGTAGTCTGTAGTCTATCACCGTACCAATTGTTTTTAACTAAATGTCTTTTGATGATGAAGTGCCTTGCTTCTTGACAGAGCGTAGGGGAACGATGCAGGAGACCCGCACCGCCGTATTAGGCAAGGTCCTAGTGGAGGTGGTTTGCCATTGCTTTCCTCCGACCGTAATGAGAATGAATGATGATGAAGACGAGACAACACAACACCCAGTCATCTCGAGGCAGGTGAAAATCCCTGACCCCGCCGGGAATCGAACCCGGAACCCCGTGCTCGGGAAGCGAGAACGCTACCGCGAGATCACAGGCTGAATGCAAATGTCTTTTATTGTGGTAAAATACGAAGAACTACAATGTCGTACAAATGTTATCATCAAATCCTTTAAATTATTTTCAGAAAGCAAGAAATTTTCTCTTTAAGCGACAATACCAATGTACATTTTCTATCATCAATAATACACCGAGGTGACTAAATTCACCTCTTGACATCGTGTCGGACCTCCTTTTGCCCAAGGTAGTGCAGCAACTCGACGTGCCATGGACTCAATAAGTCTTGGGAAGTTGCCTGCAGAAATATTGAGCCATGAGGTCTCTATTGCGAAAGTGTTGCCGGTGCAGTATTTTGTACAGGAAATGTCTCGATTTTGTCCCATAAACGTTCGAAAGGGATTCATATCGGTCCATCTGGGTGGCCATATCATTCGCTCACTTTGTCCAGAATCTTCTTCACAAACCAGTCGCGAATAGCTGTGGTGCAGTGATATGGCGCATTGTCATCTATAAAAACACCATCATTGAACGGCAGCAAATGGTCTCCAGGTAGTTGAACAGAAACATTTCCAGTTAACGATGGATTCAGTTAGACCAGAGTAAACCAGTCTATTCCATGTAAACACAGCCCACACCATTATGAAGCCACCACCAGCTTGCACAGTGCCTTGTTGACATCCTGGCCCTATGGCTTCGTGGTGCTTGCGCCACAATCGAACCCTACCATCATTTCTTACCAACTCACATCGGCACTCATATGACCAGATTACGATCTTCTAGCCGCCTAGTCTCCAACCAATATGGTCACGAGCCCAGGAGATGTGGAGCGGGCGACCTCGTTCTACACTCCTGGAAATTGAAATAAGAACACCGTGAATTCATTGTCCCAGGAAGGGGAAACTTTATTGACACATTCCTGGGGTCAGATACATCACATGATCACACTGACAGAACCACAGGCACATAGACACAGGCAACAGAGCATGCACAATGTCGGCACTAGTACAGTGTATATCCACCTTTCGCAGCAATGCAGGCTGCTATTCTCCCATGGAGACGATCGTAGAGATGCTGGATGTAGTCCTGTGGAACGGCTTGCCATGCCATTTCCACCTGGCGCCTCAGTTGGACCAGCGTTCGTGCTGGACGTGCAGACCGCGTGAGACGACGCTTCATCCAGTCCCAAACATGCTCAATGGGGGACAGATCCGGAGATCTTGCTGGCCAGGGTAGTTGACTTACACCTTCTAGAGCACGTTGGGTGGCACGGGATACATGCGGACGTGCATTGTCCTGTTGGAACAGCAAGTTCCCTTGCCGGTCTAGGAATGGTAGAACGATGGGTTCGATGACGGTTTGGATGTACCGTGCACTATTCAGTGTCCCCTCGACGATCACCAGTGGTGTACGGCCAGTGTAGGAGATCGCTCCCCACACCATGATGCCGGGTGTTGGCCCTGTGTGCCTCGGTCGTATGCAGTCCTGATTGTGGCGCTCACCTGCACGGCGCCAAACACGCATACGACCATCATTGGCACCAAGGCAGAAGCGACTCTCATCGCTGAAGACGACACGTTTCCATTCGTCCCTCCATTCACGCCTGTCGCGACACCACTGGAGGCGGGCTGCACGATGTTGGGGCGTGAGCGGAAGACGGCCTAACGGTGTGCGGGACCGTAGCCCAGCTTCATGGAGACGGTTGCGAATGGTCCTCGCCGATACCCCAGGAGCAACAGTGTCCCTAATTTGCTGGAAAGTGGCGGTGCGGTCCCCTACGGCACTGCGTAGGATCCTACGGTCTTGGCGTGCATCCGTGCGTCGCTGCGGTCCGGTCCCAGGTCGACGGGCACGTGCACCTTCCGCCGACCACTGGCGACAACATCGATGTACTGTGGAGACCTCACGCCCCACGTGTTGAGCAATTCGGCGGTACGTCCACCCGGCCTCCCGCATGCCCACTATACGCCCTCGCTCAAAGTCCGTCAACTGCCTATACGGTTCACGTCCACGCTGTCGCGGCATGCTACCAGTGTTAAAAGACTGCGATGGAGCTCCGTATGCCACGGCAAACTGGCTGACACTGACGGCGGCGGTGCACAAATGCTGCGCAGCTAGCGCCATTCGACGGCCAACACCGCGGTTCCTGGTGTGTCCGCTGTGCCGTGCGTCTGATCATTGCTTGTACAGCCCTCTCGTAGTGTCCGGAGCAAGTATGGTGGGTCTGACACACCGGTGTCAATGTGTTCTTTTTTCCATTTCCAGGAGTGTATTATAAAAGGCACCCGAGTCGGCCATCTGCTGCCATAATCCATTAACGCCAAATCCCTTCGCACTGTCCTAACGAAAATGTTCGTCGTGCGTTTCGCATTGATTTCTGCGTTTCTTTCACGCAATGCTACTTGTCTGTCAGCACTGACAACTCTACACAAACAGCGCTGCTCTCGGGCGTTAAGTGAAAGCCGTCGTTCACTCCGTTGTCTGAGATGTGAGCTAATACCTGAAATTTGGTATTCTCGGCACACTCTTGACACTACGGATCTCGGAACACTGAATTCCCTAACGATTTACGAAACAGAATGTCCCATGTCTATAACTCGAACTACCATTCCGCGTTCAAAGTCCGTGCTGCGATAATCAGCCCAGAAACCTTTTTACGTGAATCACCTGAGAACAAATGAGAGCTCCGCCAGTGCACCGACCTTTTATACCTTGTGTACGCGATTCTATCGCCATCTGTATTTCTTTTCTGCATTTCGCTATTCCATGACTGCTATCGCCTCAGTGTAAATTCGCTTTTAAGCAGCATTTATTTGCTTAAATTTCTTCTGCAGAGCATTTTCTCTGTGCTTTGTTAGCGTTTGAACTGGTTTTATATTTAAATTAGGTAAATTAAACAGCAGAGTTACAACAATTGCCAAAGATTGTTTGCTGTCCTAAAATTAAAATGTTAAGTGTACTACAACAAGGTGAATACTTGATATTTATTTACATGAAATGAGTGTTCCGTTCTATTTTGATTTAGACGAAAGTGATTTTTGTTAACGGAACAGTACAGATAACACAATGAACACGTCAAACCCAGCTTACATTTTTCTTCGCTTTGAGAAAAAGCATTCTCATAAGTAGTCCCAAGTCTCCGTTCTACGTTTATTTTAACTGTAATCATGGAATGGGGTTTTCCCAACTGTCTTGTTCCATCAGATGATAGCGTAACGTGTTACTACTTTTTCATTTTGTAACCTGCCTCGAGAATCATACATAGATAACTGAGCGCTTACGGTCCACATCTTGCTCCTAGGTGTGAATTGGAGCTCCAATGTTGGGATGACGCTGGTAATAGATTCCTGTGTGACAATGACCATTAGTTTGGAGAGAAAAAGAGTCAAATGACCAACAAGCGAGACAGAGGTACTCTGTTTATCACCCTGCAAAATTTTATGATCTGGTAGCCAAACTTGGTCAATGTTGATAATGCTCATGCTCTTCTCAAGAAAATACAGAGCTCCAGTTCCTTAATGGTAACTGTTATCTTCCATAGATATATGAGCCTTTCAACATTACACACTTCACATACAGTTGAGACGGTCAGTTTAATTTTATATCCTCAACGAGAATTTGGGTAAAAATACCGCCTGGCTCGTGCCCTGTTTGTCTGAAGAAATGTGGATGCTTAGGAGCATGCTGAATTAAATTTTGATAGACATATGAGAAAGGTAGCCTTAATTTCTCCTCTTTCCCGGAGCTTATTCCTGTGTACCAGTAACGAATACCAAAAAATATTTAATGCAGGGTAATGAATTTTCAGGAATACATTTGTCTAGGTAACATATTTTAAGTGATTAATATTGCAAGTTTAGAGGTTAATGTACGCGCGAGATAAGCATCCGTAAATGTGAAATGCTGGTGCATTAATAACTGGCATAAACGGCAGTGTGTTAAATAAGAGGATGCAAATGTGCATGCGTGGTGTTGTACGGATGCCGGATGTAAGTTTGTGTGATGGAGTTCCATGTCTGTTGCAGTTGGGCAGGCGATACAGGACGGTTAATGCTATTTGTGGATGACGCTGGAGTTGTCGTTCGATTATGTCCCATATTTGCTCGATTGGAGGCAAATCAGGTAATCGAGCAGGCAAATGGAACCCGTCTACACTCTGTAAAGCATGTTGCGTTGCAACATCGGTATGTGGGCGAGAGTTATCCTGTCGGAAAGCAACCCATGATCTGCTGTTTGTGAATGACAGCACAGCAGGTCAAATCACCATACTGACGTATAAAATTGCAGTCAGGGTGCATGGAATAATAACGAAAGTGCCCTTGTCAAACGAAATCGCACCCCCGACTATAACTCCAGGTGTAGGTCCAATGTGTCTAGCACGGCGACATGTTGGAACGAGGCTCTCAGCTGATCTCTTTGAAACCAACAGTGCGCCATCTTTGGCACTGAGCCAGAACCAGCTTTCATCATAAGATACAACACACTCCCACCATGCTCTCTAATGAGGTCTCGCTTGACACCAGTGGTCGCAAATGATCAGAGGAATGCACGCTACAGGGCGTCTGACTCGGAGCTCTCCTTGAAGTAACCGATTTGTAACAGCTGTGGTGCCTCCTGTTGCTGAAACTGCTGCTGCAGATGCACGTTGCGCCAGAGCCACACGCCGAGCACGATGATCTCTCTCGGTAGTGCCACGTGGCCGTCCGCAGCCCGGTCTTCTTACGACAGTACATTCTCGTGGCCATTCTTGCCAGCAGTCATGTAGATGCTACGTTCTTGCCAAGTCTTTCTGCAGTATGGCAGAAAGAATACCCAGCCTCTCGTAGTCCTATGACACTACCTCGTTCAAACTCTGTGAGGTACTGATAACGGCGTCTTTGTCGACTTTAGGGCATTCTTGACTACCATCAACGCAACACGTCCAATCTCAGAGTTAACTAACGCTCATGACCGTTAGAGCGTATATTTAATACAAACCTGATGTTCATATTCATAGCAGCGCTACTAACGTTACTCTCATGCGACTGGCGTGAAATATGGATAGACATCATCTTTCGGATATACAAACATACCTACCACTAGTCCTTCTCGGTATCATGAATTTTTTTCCATCAGTATACTGACAGACTAGAGCAGGTTACATGATATTGATTAAAATTTACTCCATTTGCAAACCGTTATTCCTGCCACAATGACAAGGACATTGTACATATAGAAATGTAACGTGACAAATAGTTATCCAATTACAGTTACATTGTACAACATTGCAAACACTATTTATTTTTATCTTAAAGTAACGCTTAGTGGAAAGAATGAGTCTGTTGCCATCTACATTTGGTATTGTATCCATCATTGTATAAGTTAACTTTAAAATATGAGAAGCTTATGTTTTATCAATGTATATACGACTTGTTTCATTGTTTTAAGTGCAAACGTAAAAATCGAGTGAGAACAATCAAACAAGCATATAATCAGAATAAAGATATTTGTGGAAGCATGATGGTTTTGCCAGTTCTGGCATACTTTTGAGATTGCATATGTCTTTGTGTGTGTCATGATTTATGACTAGTCATTCTTAACTCCCCTTAGGAATAATTTATGCCCCCCCCTCCCCTACCACAACCCTTGTGAGCTGTTAGTCTATTGGCTGTAAGCCTGATACGCGTGTATATTTTTGACCCTTATCCTCATGGCTCTAATCTACCACCTAATTACTATAATTCATTATCCTTATCACTACATTTTATTACCCAGTTAGGGTGGTCCGTTATTCTATTGGAGGCATGCAGATAAGCAGGTTTATTTATGCCCTTATTCTCATCGCTATAATTTATTGCCCTTTACTCATCATACATAGTTTATTACCCAATTAGGGCAATTTATTAAGTGTGTGTTACATTATCAGTGCTAGGAGAGGAGTATGTTTTATTTAGTATTAAATTGTCCAAGCAAATGTGTGCTCACTTCAAAAGACATTGCACGCCACCCACCATTTTTCACACTGTCGGTCAACAGTAGTCGACTCACTCGCAATGTCTGCACATTTGCTACCTCCAGACCACTGCATTATCTACCCTCACTGAACCTATGTGTCTCCAGATGAGAACTGCAGCCCATTATCTAAATCAGAAGCCTCCTGACCATGAATTTAGGCGTTACAGTTTTTTTCTTCAATACATCTAGACATTGTAATATCCAGATACAGCAGCTGCAGCCAATATCTCAACCAAACATCCCCTGGCCATAAAATAGCAAGTTCCGGTATTTGCTTAAATATATCGCGACTCTGGACACCAGGAAAACAACCAATAGGTACAACTGCAAGGCAGATGCATGCACATTCTTCTTCCCTCCACCACCCCTCTGTGTCACTTGTCCTATGGGTGGCTGTTATTCTGTTGCTAACATTAATAGGACACTGCCCCACCCACAAGGAAGATGTGGGTACATCGTTCCCCTTCACTCGAGCCTCGATGGCTATGTGTGGGACCCAGCCAAGCAGGTTGAATACACATTGATATTAATCTATCAACTCATGAAACGTTTGTATTATCGTTCTTGGTAGGGAAGTGATGGCTGTAGACATCACTGACTCGAAGCAGACGATGCAAGTAAATACTGCAGCCTTATTTAGCTATTTATTCATGTATAGGTATGATCTAATGACTTTTTTATATTGGAGATGACAGCATACCATCCCTAGTCTTGGATGTCAATACACTAACCATGTTACTGGAGATTATGGGCGCTCCTGAGGCAGGGGGTTAGATGGTGGTGGGTGAATGCCTTCACTAACAATTGACAACTGTACTTGGTAAAGACCATTCTTTATGTGTATGTCCTAACAAAATAATTTATTCTTTCATAAAATGGTTGTTACTTGTGTTTTGTTTCTCCAGGTTTTTTATCAATGTCAGTCTGCTGGACATGCACACAGCGTGTTCTTAGGATGAGAGCACTGCAGATCAGGATTTGACACCATCTTGTATGATGATTACAAAATTCTCAACCATGAGTTCATGAGACTGGGACCAACTGTGGATGAGTACATATAAGTGATAACTCATAAGTCTTTCTACAAAAATAATAATAATTTACACTCGCATATAATGCCTATCAGATATACAAGATGATTTCTTTCCACTGTGTAAATACTCTGGGGCTTCATTGATGAAAACTTGTCTAATGAACTTCTGTCTGGAAATGCATGGTTTCCAAGATAAAGGCCATTTATTCAATCATACATTGTTATGGGAACTGTGGTCTAATACACACTGTATCATGTTGCTCACGTTACAGTATGTGCTGAAAATGGTTTCCATGTGTCTCAGTTCCTGTAGCATGTTCTGTCTCACACATTCACATTGGCCAGGCTGCATCCGAATAATGTCAAACACGGCATGAATGTGCTGCTCCAGTGTCTCCACATCTGGAATGGGCTCTGCATACACGATACTTTTGAGATGGCCCCATATCCAGAAATCACATGGGTTGAGAACCAGTGAACGAGCATACCATGCAACTGGATCCCCTTGTTGATCCATTGGCCAGGGAAGACACGATTGAATCCTGACATTAATGGTGAAGTGGGCTGCAGCACCATCATGTAGCAGCCACATAACCTTCGAATCATCAATGGCACTTCTTCCAGCAGGGTAGGTAAAGTCATCCTCAAGAAACGCCAATAGTTCCGGCCTACTTTTTTATTTTTTTAAATTTTTTACTTTTTTTCCTTTATTAAAACAACCATATATGTACATAAGCACAAAAACAAAATATTGAAGTGCTCGAACTGATTCAACACGAATTGTATCCTACAATAGACTGAAGAACACATTTCAATATAGTGCCATTTGTAAGCTTACAAAATAGAACATAAATAGTAAACTGACAATAGCCTCTTCAGTCCAGACAGAGACCTAGAAGCGAAACGCAAACATGTATATAATTGATTGTCTTAACTGGAATGACAGTTCTGTCATTTGATTCATAACCGTCCAAACTCAAAGTCATTTGGAGCACACAAACGGATAACAAGAGATGCACAGGAACATAAATTAATGAAAACGTCATAATGAAGTTAATAACACCATTGAGAAGTCGGGAGTAGTCCTAGGAACTGATATAACCCCTTATTCGTTGTGTATTTTGTTCGCTACATAGTCTTGCTTGTGATTTGTGTCCTTACCGGCATCGAGAATTACCCTACGCCTTGTGTTTCAAAAATTATGTCTAACATGTTAACAAACATCTTCCTGAAATTTGGGTAACGTATCATCTTCCAGCGTGCCGTCCTCGTGTAAGGTTCGAAACTAATGAGATTATCTTCACTATTGTGGATGATGATGTATGTCACAAACTGTCCTAACATCCACATCACGGTGTTGTTCTTGGTGGCGGCCAGAGCAGGATGTCGGTGCAGTGGCTGGCTGGGCTGGTTCGGGTAATCAGGCCCAGCCTCTGCTACACCCATTTCCAGTTAATGAGATGACCGCCACAAGTGAAGCGACGGCGTAAGGTGTCGACCAGACCACAGCGGACGCATTTATCACTGTCACTTAAACCGATTCTATGCAACCTTTCATTAGTGGGTATAACATCGTTTACCACTTTATGCCATGTGGACGCCACTTCAGCAGTGTGGACAGTTAAACTTATGTTGTCCCAAACTTCCTTCCAATGAACACCCGGGTGTTTAAGTTCAATGGGATTCCGGACTATTGGAGATGTCCATCTTTTTAATAACAGCCCTACTAGGCGTTGTGGAAGGAAGACTGCTCTCTAAATACAGTGGTCAATTATCCCAGCCCACATATTCGGGCTGCATCAATGCTGATGATTCACTGTCACCATACTGTTCCACATATGATAGTTGTGAAAGTTGAAGATAGCACTCTGCGTAAAGGTGACATTATTGCTGAATAGAAAGGACTGCACAAATCCTGGAATCATGGTTGCCTGGCGAAGAAATCAGTGATAAAACTGCTTCCAATGTGGAAAGTCTGTCGCTAGTAACCCTCACACGCTGTAAGCTGTAAGTGATAAGGGTAGCAACAATTGTCATGGCTCAAATGGCTCTGAGCACTATGGGACTTAACATCTGAGGTCATCAGTCCCCTAGAACTTAGAACTACTTAAATCTAACTAACCTAAGGACATCACACACATCCATGCCCGAGGCAGGATTCGAATCTGCGACCGTAGCAGTCGCGCAGTTCCAGACTGAAGCGCCTAGAACCTCTCGGCCACCGCGGCCGGCGCAACAATTGTCATGGGGAATGCTCCACACAGACGTCTGGCTTACACTGTAATGGTGGGCCAGCTGCCTGGTAGTGACACAGTGGTCGCCTTCCACGGTATTAATCACATTTTTCTCTAAGCCTTGTGTCTGAACGTTTCAGATACGTCCTTCATGACTTCCTACTTCCTGAAACAACTGTCACAGATAAACGGCGAAACACTGTTGGAAATATTGAATGCTGTGGTTGTCGCTGGTGGTGCGTGTGATCCATGTTGAAAAGAAAATTTCGGGAACTCTTGTAAAATAAATGCCAGCGCATTATCACTAAGAAGAATCTTTGGAGGCCCAGTGAAAGTGCTTTGCTGAGGTGTTTAGTTCTGACACCAGCTACAACCCCTCCGCTCGCTGTCAACCACACAAATCTAGCGAAGGCATTGACTGCCACAAAAATGTACTTGTAGCATGCCTAGGTGTGAGGTAATGGCCCTTCATGGTTGAAGAACACACACTCCACTGGGTGCTGGGCTTAGGTTGATTGGAGCAACCCCCTATGCCCATCATAGCTGAGTTTGGCAATCTTACGCTTCTGGCACTGACCTACGTTTTCCTTGTGTCCTCATACAATGATGGCCATCTCAGGAGCTCTTGACTCCTATAAATCGTTTTGCAGATTCCCAGATTCCCTTGCGTGATTCGTCATAGTATCAGAACACAGCCAGTACCAGTACCCTGACTGGCATATCTTTAATCATCCATCTACACTTGTACAAAAACAAATAACTACCCTTTTTAACTTGTACCACTGGAGACATTCGCTAGATTCCAAATGACACTTCATAGGCCCCAACTCCGAATCCTATTCCTGTTGTTCACCTAGCTCCATTAACAAGCCCAGCAACTTTGTAAGCACTATACTAGCAACCTCCTCTCTCTCCCTGGGTCCTCAGGAGAAGGACATTCGTCCTCCTCCTCAGACATTTAACTGAAGGTGTTGGCCTCCAGATTCTCCCATCGTCTTATATGCCTGACGGAGAATTTGAAGGCAGTGATCCACACTGGCCAGCGGGCAATGTGCCCAGTTTTACTAGCGTGTGCCAGCACCAAAGTTAAGGCTTGGTTGTCCGTTACTAGAGGAAATTCGCGGTGCTCTAAATGAAACTTGAATTTTTTGGTAGCAAACCATATGGCAATGGCCTCAAGTTCGTATGTTGAATATCTGCCTTGAGTTGGAATCAACAAATGTGACGTATAAGCCACCAGCCTGTGCTCCCTGCCTGCTCCTGCAACAATACTGCCACTACACATGAGTTGGAAGCATCCTTTTGCACACCGATAAGCCAAACAATTATGACTACTGCCCACTGGGAGGTTGGATGCCTCCTGACGGCGTTGCTGGAACATGGCTCAATAAAAAAGCTATTAAGCATAACTGAGATGCATGGGGGATTATCCTCGCAGAGATAATAGAGAAATCCATTGAGATAAGCGACTTTGCAAAAGGGCAGATTATTACTACGCAGAGCCTGCGAACGAGTATGCCGAAAAAGGCGAAGCTAGTCGAATGCTCACGTGCTACTGTTGTGATCACCTGCAGAAAGTGGTAAAAGGGCAGAGAAACTGTCACTATGGATAAGTGATTGGACAGCCACAACTCTTCACAGAATGTGGGGCTTGGAGGCTTGTTTGTTCTGTAAAGTAGGATTGATGGCGATCTGTGGCACCTCTGGTGAAGGAACACAATACCGATGAAGCGTATGAGTTTTGGAGCACACCACTCATCCCGCATTGTTGAACAGGGGGCTCCGCATCAACCGACCCCTGTGTGTTCAATGTTGGTCCAACGACATCGTCCTTTACGATTGTAATGGGCTCGAGACCGTCGATACTGGAGCGTGTATAGCTGAAAACGTGTCAGATCGTCGGATGAATCATGTTTTTGCAACACCATGTCGACGGCCGTCTCCGCAAACGCCCTCATCCAGGGGAACGGCTACTCGAAACTTGCAGCGCGCCTCGAACGCAGGCTGATGAGAATAGTAGTGTGCTATGCTCCTGCGCCTGCATGGGACCTGTGGTAGTAATCGAAGACACCAGGGCAGCTGTGGATCACCAGGATCCCTTCGTGCTTGATGTCTTCCGTGACGACGTTATCTTCCAGCAGTAAAATTGTCCGTGTCTCGAAGCCAGGATCGTGCTACAGTGGTTTGAGGAGCATGATAGTGAAATAAAGTAACATCTTGGCCACCAAATTCGCCTGATGTGGATTTGATGGTTCCTATCCGAGTTGCCATCGAGTGCCATTACCGAGTACAAAAAACAGCCCCCAGTTAATAGTGGAATAACGTGACTTGTTCGTAAACATCTGGTGCCACATAGCCCACAAATGTGCCAGTGAATTGTAGAATCGATGATACGCAGAATCGGTGACTTTCTGCGTTACAAAGATGGCCCAACCACCTATTAAGTAAGTGGGCATAATGATTTGGTGTAAGACGACAGTAAGGTCGAAGTCAGGAAGGCCAATACACGGTCCTCTAGCTGTAGCTGTCAAAGGCAGCCTGCTGGTCCTCGGTCCATTTGAAAGATTCCCTCTTCCGACGAAAGAGATTTAAAGGTGCTACCAGATCCAACCCTGGGAACGATTCTCGAAAAAAAAAAAAACAAAAAAAAAAACAAAACTCGCCATGAATCTGGCTATTCCCTTCTTAGTTCTAAGTGACGAAAATTGTGTGTAGCCTAAATTTGCGAGTAGTCAGTCCTTACCCCATTGGCCAAGGCCATATGGCCATGTGCCTCGGGAAAGAAATCTCCTGAAATGCCAGATTATCTCTGGAGTGTTTCATTGTCAGTCCTGCCTCCCCCAGTTTCAACAGGACATGATGAAGGTGACCCAGATGTTCAGGGAAAGACCTACTGCAGACCAGCACATTTCCAGGCAGTTTTACACGAAACGGAACTTAACGTTTCCCAGCACAGAATCAAGGAGCCTATACAAAATAGCTGCTCCTATGGACATCACGAAAGACACCCAGCTAAATTCGTTTAAGTTCTAGTCTGCGGTAAATGCTGTAGCCGCCTTGGGTTTCTCTGCCCGGGGAATTTGGTTGTACAGGCAATGACGTAAATCGGGACGGAGAACCGATTCCAGAACCACCTTACTATTGAAAGCCCGGTAATCAATAACTGTTCTATATGCTCCACCATTGCCCTTTGCCAATCAGAGAGGGATAAAGAGATGCTGAAAGCCTGATAACTCTCATACTCAACATGTTTTCCACTACCTGACGCGACATCTTCATTTTACGGAGCGACAACCTCTAAGGGGGCTGCTTAACGGACACCCCATCCGACAGCCAGATGCGATATTCAGTTTTGTTAGTTACATCTAACTTATTCATCAAAGCCTCTGGGAACTCCCGTAACACTCCCTCAACAAGTCAGCCCACAATGATCGGCTGCTACCTGAGAGGTCAGCGTGCAGACTGTTGTGTCTATTTCATACAGCATAGACACAATGAGGTAGCTAGGTGCACGCTAAACTAACGCAGACGGGCTTGAAGTTCTGGAACATGAGACTTATTAATGAATAAGAAGAAAAGTACGTAGATGTTACTTAACTTTTATTCTCTTGTTGGAATACATCTCTCTTGAATATTAGTACGCTATAAGCACTGATACAAATGGCGCCTTGCTAGGTAGTAGCTATGGACTAAACTGAAGGCTATTCTATCTGTCTCTCGGCAAATGAGAGGAAAGCTTCGTACGTCTGGTCGCAAGCTATGTCTTCCGTACAACTGGGGCGAGGTCTATCCCGTGTCTTGTGACCTGCCATGTGGTGGCGCTAGGATTGCGATTACACAGTGGCGACACGCGGGTCCGACATGTACTACAGGACCGCGGCCGATTTAAGTTACCACCTAGCAAGTGTGGTGTCTAGCGGTGACACCACATTCCTCCCCCGCAAATCGGCGAACGGTCGTGAGATAAGGCTTCCGCCCGCCGTGGGGAGGACCCCATGTTGACGTATGCGATGAGGTGGGGAGCCTAACAACAGGCGAGGCTGCGCCACCCGCACCCGGCCATTCGGTCCGAGGGGAGCTAGGAAACGCCTGCAAACCTAGTCCAGGGTGCACGTCAACATGAGGTGTATGCGCACGTAATGAGACAAGAGGGGCCGAAGGGTCGACCTCCATGTGGTCGGAGCACCCGACGGGCGAAGACGACATCTGGTCCGGAGCGGGCAAGAGGTCCATGGCGGAGGACGGCTGGTCACGGGAAGCGAGCGGCGGCGCGTGACCCAGGGAGGCGCCAGGCGGCTGCAGCGAAGCGTCCGCTGCGGGCGGCGCCGGCGGCGGCTGCGGCGGCGGCGGCGCGACGCCATGAGGCAAAATGGAAGGCAGCGTCGGTAACACCTAGGGATGAGGCGAGCCAGTAGATGGGTCCCCAGGGCGCTGACCTGACGGCACCGTCGCTGAAAGCAGACGGGGAGCGGCAGAACCCAGGCGACGACAGAGGCGCAGCTGATTGAGATGCCGACGCACCTCACCAGAGGCCCCCAAAACCAAATACATCGCGCGGCCGAGGCAGCGAAGAATGCGCCCTGCGAGCCAACGCTGTGAACCGCGATAGGTGCGATAATAGACAACGTCGCCAGGAGCAAAAACCGGAGTCTGCCGCTGCACAGGAACCTGATGCGGCGGATGCAGCAAAGACATCAGGGTGCGATGAGATCGACCATGGAGCAATTCAGCCGGCGAGCGACCATCGCGGGGCTGAGAGCGATACGAAGACAAAAAGAGCAACAAAGCGTCCTCCCGAGAATGCGACTCTTTCAATTTCAACATCTGTGACTTGAAAGTCCGGACCAATCGTTCCGCGGCACCGTTGGACTGAGGCGAAAACGGCGCGGATGTCAGATGGTGAATACCATTGGCGTTGCAGAATGACTGAAATTCTGCGGACATGAATTGTGGGCCATTGTCGGAAACAATAGTCTGCGGAAGACCTTCAATGCAAAAGATGGCAGACAAGGCTTGGATTGTGGCAGA
The DNA here is from genome assembly GCF_023898315.1 of Schistocerca nitens. Classification (NCBI taxonomy): domain Eukaryota; kingdom Metazoa; phylum Arthropoda; class Insecta; order Orthoptera; family Acrididae; genus Schistocerca; species Schistocerca nitens. Next base: position 972,187,425 of record NC_064614.1, on the reverse strand, counting down.
AGACGTCGTGGAAGACATCCGGACAACAAAAGGAAAATTACTGAAAGCATCGACCACAACCAACCATCGAGCATTCCAGAATGGACCAGCAAAATCGATGTGCAAGCGTTGCCAAGGGGAAGTGGCTTTCGGCCATGCAAAGAATTTCCGCGGCGGTGCGGATTGGTGTTCGGTACACGCCACGCAAGAGGAGCACATATTCGTAATCGCAGCATCGATTCCGAACCAAGTACAGTGCTGACGAGCAAGTTGTGTCGTTCGCACTATACCCCAATGTCCTTGGTGAAGAAGCTTTAAGACAGAGGACTGTAACGAACGTGGGACTACGACTCGGGATTGATCATTATCGGAACGCAACAACAAAACACCACGTCGTACAAAAAGTCTCTCCTTGTGAGCAAAAAAACGGCGAACCAAAGGATCTTCGATCCGTGACTTTGACAAGGGCCATTGCGTAGCAACAAAACGCAAAACAGGAGCAAGGACAGGATCAGCAGCTGTGGCTGTAGCTACACGACGAAAATCAATCGGAAACGATGCGACCACGTCATCGGTTTCCGAATCAATGAACATGCAAGCAAGTTCGGAAGAATCGAATGCTTTATCCTCAGCAACAGGCAAACGGGACAACGCATCAGCGTTTCCGTGTTGAGCAGTGGACCGATACAAGATATCGTAGCGGTACTGCGAGAGAAAAAGTGACCAGCGAATGAATTTCTGCGCTGTACGTGGAGGTACAGGCTTGTTCGGATGAAAAAGCGATGTCAATGGTTTGTGGTCTGTGATGATGGTAAAGTGACGACCATACAAGAAGTCATGGAACTTGGTAACACCAAACACGAGAGCTAAAGCTTCTTTCTCCATCTGTGAATAATTTCTTTGCGCAGATGAGAGCAATTTGGACGCAAAGGCAATAGGGCGATCATGCGAGCCATCTTTGTGCGCAAGCACAGCACCGATCCCGAATTCCGATGCATCTACCATCAACAAAAGGGGTTTTCGGGGATCGAATGGCGTAAGGCAAGTATTTGAAAGTAACGCCGATTTCAACTGGCGAAAGGCGCGTTCGCATTCCGTCGTCCAGACAAACGGAACACCTTTACGGCGTAAGCGATGAAGCGGAGCTGAAATGGAAGAAGCATTGCGCACAAACTTTGCATAATAATGAATTTTACCCAGCACACTCTGTAGCTGTTTCAAATCTTGCGGAGCAGGTAAGTCCTGTATGGCACGGAGGTGCTCTGGACTCGGATGTATACCTTGGGCATTTATGACATGCCCCAGGTAGGGTAAGTCCCGAGCAAAAAACACACATTTGTCCTTCCTCAAGCGAAGACCATTCTGACGCAAGACCTGAAATAATGTTCGGAGATTTTGCAAATGTTCTGCTTCTGTCTTTCCGGAGATCACAATATCGTCCAGATAGTTCGCAGCAGTAGGGACCGACGCACACACAGTTTGTAAATATTGCTGAAACAAAGCAGGGGCGGATGCACACCCGAATGGCAGTCTTTTGAAGCGATACAAGCCAAGATGCGTGTTTACCACTAATACGCGCTGGGATTCTTCGTCCACAGGTAGTTGCAAGTACGCATCTGCTAGGTCCAATTTGGAAAAATATTTTCCCGGGCACAGTTTGTCAAAAAGATCTTCCGGGCGGGGCAAAGGAAAAGTAGCAGTCACTAGTTGTGGATTCACAGTGGCCTTGAAGTCCACACAAAGTCTCAGTTTTCCGGAAGGTTTCGGCAAAATTACTAAGGGTGAGGCCCAGAGAGAAGCCTGCACACGTTCAATGACACCTTGAGATTCTAAATCGTGTAATGTTCTGGCGACCTCATCACGCAATGCGTGGGGAACATTGCGTGCTCTGAAAAATTTCGGTTGCGCGTTGTCTTTCAGTTCCAAATGCGCTTCATAGGTCTTAGCGCAACCAAGGCCCGGTGCAAAAATGTCTGCAAATTCTTCACAAAGACTAGAAACACTGGCGGAAGGCACAGTCTGATTCACTGATAGGACCTGATTTACTATAGACAAATTAAACAATTGAAACAAATCTAAACCAAACAAGTTCACTGCACCAGAAGAACGAAGAACGTAAAATGACACAAGTTTCGTTTGTCCCTTGTATGTGGCAAGAGGGCTGCACTGTCCTAACACAGGGATCTGCTGTCCTGAGTAACTAGTTAACTTAACATTTGCGGCACGCAATGGCGGGGCGCCCAGCTGTTTGTACGTGTCGTGATTGAGCAATGAAACTGCAGCTCCGGTATCGAGCTGGAATGGGATCACTTTGCCTTCAAAGTCTAAGTCCACAAAAAGTTTATTGTCCTGTTGACGACAAGAGCGACTGTCACGTGCAATTTGAACTGATACAGGTACAGAAGCACTTGCGACTGTACGGGATTTCCTGCGACGTCGATGCACACTTTTGGTGGGACGAACACAGTCACTGATAGCTAAAGTGTCACCGGACGGGTGGGAATGAACTACATGAATGTCCATGGGCGAAGGTCCACGAGCCTGATTGTCCTGGGGTCGATTCCGGCGCGAAGCAAAAGGCCTGGAATTTGTGTGATTGTCTGATCTAAGCTTTTTCTGGCAAACACTTTGAACATGTCCTTTCTTTTGACAGTAAAAGCAAATAGCTTGGCGTGACGGGCAATTTTCACGCGAATGTCTAGTTGCACACCTCGGGCATGATTTCACTGCAGTTGCTTGCTTACGCGGCGCACGTGTTTGCGAGCTAGGCTGCCGCTGCTGTGCGGACGGGCGCGAGGGCCGTGTAGCGTCCCGGGCAGCGCGGCCGGCGGGCCGGTTAATGTGACACACTGCTGGCGAAGCTTCAAATGAGTCCTGAGCAAAGTCAAGTGTGTCTTGCCTATCCAATATGTCTATCACTTGTTGAAGGGAGGGATTAACTAGTTTCAAAATCTGTTCCCTTATGCGAACATCAGAAACGTTCTGTGCTATTGCATCACGCACCATAGTGTCTGAATAAGGAAGTCCACAGTCACATTCAAAGGCACACTCCCTAGTAAGTCCTTGCAAAGTTGCAACCCACTCCCTATGAGTCTGACCGGCCGTACGTTTTGTACGAAAGAACGTATACCGTTTTGCAACTACATTTACTGTTTCTTTGAAATAGGCATCTAAAGCAGACAAAATTTCTTCGTAGGACAGAGTTGCTACGTCGCGTCGGGGAAACAATTTCACTATCACACGGTAGGTAGACACACCGACACAAGAAAGCAAAAACGGCTGCCGCTCATTACCTTGAATTCTGTAGGCTGCTAGATGGAAGGCAAATTGTCGGGACCACTCAGTCCACGACTCTTCGGCCGCCACGTATGGCCGAAAGGGAGGTGCAACAGCGTTTTGTGGCAGCGGTAGCGAAGAAGCGGCGGCTGCCGCATCGTTTTGCAGCGCACGTTGACCCTGGACGAGCTGTCCAAGGGCTTCCAATAACGCCTGCGTCTGCTGATTCTGCAAGCGAAAAAATTCGGACAGTACATCTGGAGAATGTGGCGAAGCCATGACACAAACGAATGAATACAAACTCTTTTACTCGTCGCCAAATAATGTTGTGTCTATTTCATACAGCATAGACACAATGAGGTAGCTAGGTGCACGCTAAACTAACGCAGACGGGCTTGAAGTTCTGGAACATGAGACTTATTAATGAATAAGAAGAAAAGTACGTAGATGTTACTTAACTTTTATTCTCTTGTTGGGATACATCTCTCTTGAATATTAGTACGCTATAAGCACTGATACAAATGGCGCCTTGCTAGGTAGTAGCTATGGACTAAACTGAAGGCTATTCTATCTGTCTCTCGGCAAATGAGAGGAAAGCTTCATACGTCTGGTCGCAAGCTATGTCTTCCGTACAACTGGGGCGAGGTCTATCCCGTGTCTTGTGACCTGCCATGTGGTGGCGCTAGGATTGCGATTACACAGTGGCGACACGCGGGTCCGACATGTACTACAGGACCGCGGCCGATTTAAGTTACCACCTAGCAAGTGTGGTGTCTAGCGGTGACACCACACAGACACTTTGTAGATGACAGACCTACCTTAAAGTAGAACCACCCTCCGCCCCCCCCCCCCCCCTTCCATCCACCGTGAATAGTCCAAAACTAATCCAGTCTTCTTGACAAAATCACATCCTAACAGCAAGTCAGAGTTCAAATCCTTCGCCACCAATATCTCCACGGGCCAAGATATGTCACTATATCTACAGGAAACACACAACAGCAAGTATTTGCCCGTTAATGGCCCTACAAGTCAACGTGACGGGTTGTAATTCAGAAAATTTACAAGTAGTAGCATACATGAGATACCATTCTTAGTTTAATACAGAACTACCGCTCCCTCAGTCTAATAGTGGGCATAGTGGCTCGTGATTAAGGTTAGCGAGCACAAACGATAGCGGACTGTCAGCCCCCCCCCCCCCCCCCCTCCTCCATGTTCCTCTTGCAAGCAATTAGCAAAACACAAGACTGAAACCGCCTGGCTGCTTTTGGCTTCAGCTGTTTGACGTGCTTTTTTTCTGCCCGGCACTCTTAAACACTAGTAAAATAACCCGGCTCGCTTCAGCAGTAGCTCCCCTTAGCGCCACTGGTGTTACCGGAGGCGCCGCCTTTACTAACGTCATTATCATTCAACTGATCGGATCCCCTCGCAACTCGTACCAACTTGTGCAAGCCCCTCCACACTAATCACCAAACAGTCTTTGTCATCGTAAGTGACTCCCTTTCCACAAAGACATGAGAGCGATCCACCGTCTTCATGCCCTGCGCAATAATGGCTATCACTTCAGACTCTGACAGCTGAACGTCGGAAGCAAGTGTTGCGTTTCGTACCTCCCGTATGTATTCGGTCAACGGCTCTGCTGTAGGTTGGACACGAAAAGGGTCTTGGTTAATTAAGTCACTCCTAACCATAGCCGACAACCTCTCCCCCAGGATCCTCGTGTGCTACTCATGCGGCCTCCCATGATCCGATAGGCCAACAATATGTCAACAAAGTGGTTGTAACATTTGAAAAACGACACTCCGCGAAACCTTGAACACATTATCCCGCCACTCTAAATTCCCAGAAAGCCACGAAAAAGTAATTGTTGCACAGTATTGCTGGTGAGGTATTCCATCCCTTTCAACACGTATAAAAGAGGGTTTGGCAATTTAGCAAAGTGACATTACTCATTCCCCATGCTCCGTCTCCCTGCGCCAGAGGAATCTCCCGAATACTCTAATAAAATCACGATGTCCTCCTCAATCTCACGTGAGCCCCCTCCTCATTCTAAAGCACTCAGTTTCATTGGCTGCATTACTTAGATTTGCAGTTCAGTAGCCTTCCGCTTAGATTGTAAATCAGACACTACTAGCTCTAGAGTCTAGATTCGGTTAAATCAGTGCGTGATCTGCATCCGGATTTGGTACATTTGTGCTCGGAATGGGTGTCTGCCCTGTAGGAACTCGAGGTTTCTCTAATGATCAGAAAGAGAAGCAGTACAACACTCCAGTGTGGCATTCAACAGAACAATACAGTCCATGGTAACCTGCACCGGAAGTGTTGCGGCCCCGCGGAGACGAACACGGCTCCCCAACCGACGACGTCTTCCGATTGGCTGCGAATCCCCATCTTATAGTTGAATTGATCTTTCCTTGGGGCTCCAACCTTCATCACCGGCTGAGGCTTCAGATCACCTCCAAGTACACTTGAAACCACAAACACTCACACAAAAGTAAATTCTGACAAAACAAGAAAATCGTTACCAAAATAACTACCATCAAATTTCCTCCAACGTAAGCGACGAATAGTATTCAGTCAACTAGCCCTCGTCCAAAGAGAGCCACGCTCTGCCTGCCAGTTTGTTGCGTGCCAGTTGCATGCTTCTTGAGTTTGGGCGGGGAAGGACGAGTAGGGGCTCAACATCATTTGTTACAATAACAGTACCAAACCTCACTAATAACCGACTTCAAGACAGCTTCCGCCAGAGCCTCGGATCACATAACGCGCCCGCCATCTGGTCAAAGATATGCCCACTCGCAAGCCGGACGCGACCTATCGATCGACTCGCTCTAACTATTAATACATTTATCCTAGTGTGAGACAAGACGGTCAAGGCATTCATGTAAAAACGTTTGTGGATGCCTTCGGCACCATGATTGTTCCCAGGCGTGTACCTCTTCGCCCAAAGCAAATCAACGGCCAGGAATGTCTTTTTTCAGGGCTCCAAATACACTCCTGGAAATTGAAATAAGAACACCGTGAATTCATTGTCCCAGGAAGGGGAAACTTTATTGACACATTCCTGGGGTCAGATACATCACATGATCACACTGACAGAACCACAGGCACATAGACACAGGCAACAGAGCATGCACAATGTCGGCACTAGTACAGTGTATATCCACCTTTCGCAGCAATGCAGGCTGCTATTCTCCCATGGAGACGATCGTAGAGGTGCTGGATGTAGTCCTGTGGAACGGCTTGCCATGCCATTTCCACCTGGCGCCTCAGTTGGACCAGCGTTCGTGCTGGACGTGCAGACCGCGTGAGACGATGCTTCATCCAGTCCCAAACATGCACAATGGGGGACAGATCCGGAGATCTTGCTGGCCAGGGTAGTTGACTTACACCTTCTAGAGCACGTTGGGTGGCACGGGATACATGCGGACGTGCATTGTCCTGTTGGAACAGCAAGTTCCCTTGCCGGTCTAGGAATGGTAGAACGATGGGTTCGATGACGGTTTGGATGTACCGTGCACTATTCAGTGTCCCCTCGACGATCACCAGTGGTGTACGGCCAGTGTAGGAGATCGCTCCTCACACCATGATGCCGGGTGTTGGCCCTGTGTGCCTCGGTCGTATGCAGTCCTGATTGTGGCGCTCACCTGCACGGCGCCAAACACGCATACGACCATCATTGGCACCAAGGCAGAAGCGACTCTCATCGCTGAAGACGACACGTCTCCATTCGTCCCTCCATTCACGCCTGTCGCGACACCACTGGAGGCGGGCTGCACGATGTTGGGGCGTGAGCGGAAGACGGCCTAACGGTGTGCGGGATCGTAGCCCAGCTTCATGGAGACGGTTACGAATGGTCCTCGCCGATACCCCAGGAGCAACAGTGTCCCTAATTTGCTGGGAAGTGGCGGTGCGGTCCCCTACGGCACTGCGTAGGATCCTACGGTCTTGGCGTGCATCCGTGCGTCGCTGCGGTCCGGTCCCAGGTCGACGGGCACATGCACCTTCCGCCGACCACTGGCGACAACATCGATGTACTGTGGAGACCTCACGCCCCACGTGTTGAGCAATTCGACGGTACGTCCACCCGGCCTCCCGCATGCCCACTATACGCCCTCGCTCAAAGTCCGTCAACTGCACATACGGTTCACGTCCACGCTGTCGCGGCATGCTACCAGTGTTAAAGACTGCGATGAAGCTCCGTATGCCACGGCAAACTGGCTGACACTGACGGCGGCGGTGCACAAATGCTGCGCAGCTAGCGCCATTCGACGGCCAGCACCGCGGTTCCTGGTGTGTCCGCTGTGCCGTGCGTGTGATCATTGCTTGTACAGCCCTCTCGCAGTGTCCGGAGCAAGTATGGTGGGTCTGACACACCGGTGTCAATGTGTTCTTTTTTCCATTTCCAGGAGTGTATGATTCTTTATGTCAGCATTTTATAAATATATGATTTCCAATACAGGCTTTTGTTGATACTCTAAAACAACTTCATAAATGCAAAAAAATGATAACTATATAATAATTTCTGACAAGTAATAACCTACTACTGTCAGTAAATTGCTTTACGATACATTTTCTGATAAGCTACAAAACATTTACTTTTCAAAAATAAATACATTCCATGTTTGAAGCACATGTCTTTACCTTGGGTTTGCAGCCAAGTTTACTGCATTTTGAGACGTTCCTTGCCACAACAAATTTTGGTAGTTGGCCAACATTTTAAAACCTAACTTATGAAATAGGCTGCAACGCAACATAGCTATTCTTGGCTTTTTATTCACGTTTTATACATCATCTACGTCTTTACTGTCAGAAGAATTTACTGTACAAGGACGTCATCTTCTTCTAGGAATTGGCGTTCTTATTCTTTACCAGTCAGTTTCATAAAGCTCGACAGGGCAATCTTCTGTCAAAAAAAGAATTCGTCATACTTCGAATCAGATAATTAACGCACTGCTGTCACTAAAAAGATCTTCTAATTGTTCATCAGCTAGTATGTCACGTGTTGCTGTAGAGCGTAGAAATAAGTTACTTCAGTATTCCATTACTGAAGACCAACTTGAATTTAGCAAATATGCATTATGTCCAGAGGTCAACGTGCGAGGACCTTCAGAAAGGTTTTTTCATTGTAACGAGTAAAATCTGAACTAATTCTCAATATCTAGGATAGTTAGCGAACATTAGGAAAAGAACACAGATCTTAGGTTTAATAATTAGGCACAATAATTATTTACATAACTTTTGAGTTTGCAGAAGTAATCATTGTCTGCCTATGACCAATTATAAAATGACACACGAATCGTACCTCGCAGGATGATGTGCCCCGGATTTAAACCTAAGAACAAGAGGGTTCACACTGACGGCCATAAGTTTATAAGCTGAAAAATATGTGTGTTTACAGAGAAAAAAATAACAAAGATCCACATGTATGGACTGAGGGAACGCTGAGGTTTAAGGAATGATATTCAGACTGTGCGCTGAAGGACTTGCCTTGTTAGCAGTGTTAGTGTCATGATTTGCAATTAGACGCTGATATTGCTACGGCGACGTAGAGTTCAAACAAAAGTATCAGTATACATTACAGTTGCAGACAGTCAACAGAAATCTGGACGTGGCGAGCAGGGCTTTTCTTATAAATCTGCTTCATCAAAACGACAGCAATACTGCTACTGTTCAACAAGTATCGACGCATTAAAGGAATACGGAGAGGTCCTCTTCCCACAACGGGGTTGAAGAACGTGATGAAAAAGTTCGAATCAACTGGCGCTTTGGGATTTCCTCCAAGGAGCGACATAAATTGTTGAAGAAGTTACTACTGCCATGGCTGGAAATGCTGGACGCAATGTGCGATCTTCAAGCAGTGCACGCGCCGTTTCACGACAGCTGTACATACCATGGTCTTCCGTTTAAAAAGTGCTTCAAACCATTGTGAAATAGTGTGTCTGGAGCATCTCCAGACTGTCGTGGATGCAGATGGTCCTCACACCGAGCAACGTTTGTTACCTGGAACGTAAACACGGTGCCCAATTAACAAGTGTTACCAGCTCATTTGAAAGTTAAATTATGTTTCGTTCAATGGTTTATTCATTCGTTTTTCATGGGGGCTCTTTTCAGTTCCTCAAGTTTAAGTATATTCATCCTACAGATTTGCTTAGAAGATATGAGTCTAATGGAAAACATCCGTAAGAAACTCGCTAGCGCCGTACAATGGAGAGAAGTTGTGTTGGCTGTTTACAATATTCGAAAAACATAATACGGGTTAGTTACGATGGTTTTTTGAATTATTACATTAAGAAAAATAGATCTCTCATATTTTGAGTCTTAAAACAAAAGTATAACAGGATACTTAATCGTACGAAACCATCGGAACAAAAATCGCAACACCAAAAACGAGATGTGTCACACACACGGAAGTTGGTAAGCGTGTTTCTACACGATGAGGCAAATAAAAGTGGCCGGACGAGTGGATGCGGTTGGACGCGCACACCTCGTGTACGCCCGCACGTCATTTACACCCGTTCGGAGCGTAGTAAGGGCTGTGATTATAGTCACAGTGCAGCAGCGGGCGTTCGTTGTGGGACGTTACGTGACAACAAAATCATTGAAAAGGTATGGTCAGTTGTTTGCTGAAAAGTTTAATGACGTCGAAGTGCCAGCGAAGAATGCCATGCAAGACTTAGTCCGAAAAGTCATCTGTTTTGAACAAGTCAAAAAACATTCCGAAACGTGCCCGGACGCCAGAAAATGTTTCAAGAAGTGAATGGTGGTCATTCTCAACATTTGCCGTAGTCAGGTTAGTATTTTTCTCTGCTAGTTCCTTTGCACCGTGGGACTCTATTCTACGGGCCACTTTTATTTGTCCCACCCAGTACATCTGAAAGACAATGTCTATTGAAATTTCGCGCCAGTCGCATAAGAGTGATTGTAGTCGCGCCACAATGACGATGCAAATCAAACCAAAGACTATGTTTTATTGGCAGGACACTTAGAAAATGTAACAGACCTGCTAAGGAAAACGCCTACACTACGCTTCTCCGTCCTCTTTTAGAATACTACTGCGCGGTGTGGGATCCTCACTAGATAGGACTGACGGAGTACATCGAAAAAGTTCAAAGAAGGGCAGCACGTTTTGCATTATCGTGACATATGGGAGAGAGTGTCACAGAAATGATACAGGATTTGGGCAGGACATCATTAAAAGAAAGGCGTTTTTCGTTGCGACGGAATCTTCTCACGAAATTCCAATCACCAACTTTCTCCTCCGAATGCGAAAATATTTTGTTGACACCGACCTACATAGGGAGGAACCATCACCACGATAAAATAAGGGAAATCAGAGCTCGTACGGAAAGATATAGGTGTTCATTCTTTCCGCGCGCTATACGCGATTTGAATAATAGAGAATTGTGAAGATGGTTCGATGAACCCTCTGCCAGGCACTTAAATGTGATTTGCAGAGTATCCATGTATATGTAGATGTAGATGTAGCTGTAGATGTAGAATGGAAGTGGTGACTTGACGCCTTTAAGGCGACAAACACGCCGTTATCAACACTTCACTGGGTTTGTACGAGGTCGTGTGGTAGGGCAACGAGAAAATGAATGTTCCTTCTGTTATACTGCAGAAACATTTGACAGGAAGGTAACCACAGTACATGATTGCTGGCAGCGGAGGCCACGAGAATATGCGATCGCAGAAAGACCAGGCTCCGGGCGCCCACGTGGCACTATCGAGACGGAAAACCATCGTGTTCACTGTATGGCTCTGGTGCATAGTAGTGAACCTGCTGCAGCAATTTGAGCAGCAGTTGGAACCACTGTGACTCTAATATTTCAAATCAGTTACTTCAAGAACAACTACGAGCTTGGCGCCCTATTGTGTTCCTTCCACTGAACCCAAACCACCGCCATTAGCAACTTGAGTGGTATCAAGCGAAAGCTCGTTGGAGGGCACGTTGGAGGTCTGTTGTGTTTGCCGATGAAAGCTTGTTCTGTCTCGGTACCAGTGACAGTGACGTTTGTGTGTTGCTTAGGAGGGCCTCTAACGAATCTCTCCGCGTGCTAGACACACTGGACCTACATCCGGAGTTATGTACTGGGGTGTGATTTCATATGACAGAAAGAGCACTCTCGTGGTTATCCCACGCATCCTGACTACAAATTTGTGCGTCAGTCTTGCTATTCGGCTTGTCGTGCTGCCATTCATGAACAGGTTCCAGTGGTGTTTTCCAACAAGATAACGCTCGAGCATATACCACTACTGTAACCCACAGTGCTATACAGAGCGTCGACACGTTGCCTAGGCCTGCTCGATCACCAGGTCTGTCTCCAGTCGAGCATATATGGGACATCATCGGACGACAACTCCAGCGTCATCCCCAAAAGGCTTTAACTATCCCTGTATTGACCGACCAGGTGCAACAGGCGTACAACTCCGTCCCACAAACGGCCCGCGTCTGGCCATCCTGAATTAGGTTTTCCGAGGTTTCCCTAAATCGCTCCAGGCAAATGCCGGGATGGTTCCTTTGAAATGGCACGGCCGACTTCCTTTCCCGTCCTTCCCTAATCCGATGAGACCGACGACCTCGCTGTCTGGTCTCCTACCCCAAAACAAGCCCAACCCCACAAACGGAGATCCGGCATCTGTACAACACAATACATGCACGTCTGCATGCTTGCATTGAACATTTGGCTGCTACACAGGTTATTAAAGTACGAACCAGCATTTCACATTTGCAACGGATTACCTCGCGCTTACATTAACCTGTGGTCCTGGAATGTTAATCACTTAAATACGTTACCTAGACAAATGTGTTCCCGGACATTCATTACCCTATGTTATTTATCTTTTGGTGCTGTGATTTTTTTCCCGTCAGTATACATCCTGAAGTATATTGCTACTTATATCAGAGAGATCTGAAAGCTTATCTTTGACGGAACCTGTTTTGAGTAACGTATGTTCACTTTCTTCCAGTATGTGAGGTGATCAAGTAATGGGCTTTTTGTTTTCTATACTGACACGAGGGAAAATATCTGAACTGTTTCCTTATCTATTTTGACTATCACTTTACTTGCGCACGCGTAAATAAACCACTTCACGAAGCGGGAAATGGTTGCTCCTGCGCCGATCTACTCTCCCACACCTGCCGTAAATCAATGCCGCGTAATACATATGGATGCTCTACCGACGGACAAATGTTATCTCACGTTCTGAAAAATTGCAGTAGGCAGTACTACTCTACATACTCGTCGACTGTTTCGCATTACCGCACCACGCCCATGTTTTCTCTCCCAGAAGATCGTAGGTAGTCTGGACAGTTGTATTGTATGGAAATGGTAGCACAGTGGGTTCGTTTCCAGCTGATGAGGAATCCGCTGCCTGTGTCCATCGTTTTCTTCTAGGTGAAAGCTTTCAGCAAACACGATGCTGTACCTCCTACCAGCGAACACGTATTTTCGAAATAGTAAATCAGCTAATATTCGTGCACAGACGTTTAAAATTCTTAGTGATTAAGTAAATGAATAGTCTACTACCACACATTACTAGTTATGGATACTACTTCTACTTGGTAATCAAACTTGAGACACAATTTGAAAGGTTAACACACTCAAGTTGGAGAGAGTGAAGTACTAGAATTCGATAATTATCATTTAAAGAAAGTAATTATTTAAGTGTGCTTGAGTAACACTGTTATTCACGAACGTCTAAGATTGATTATTTATGTGGATGTGGCTGATGTTCACTATACAAATACAACCTACTAATAACAATGTACAAACCTAATGGACTGATAATTAATATACATCTGACTGTAATGAATATTTAAACGGACGGAATTAATTCACTATTATTTGAACAAAAATGCACAATGATAACGTTTCTAACTGCATAACATAATGATACAGCCTGCTATATCCTTTTGTTTCTAACAAATCTTTAAACATTCTAGCAGCGCTGTGGAGCTAGAGGGCAATACGCACTTGCCTGCAGTTTTGCAGCAAGACTGCTCTGCAGTGGAACGTAAAGCTGAACGAAAGCGATGCTCTTAATATGCCTTATTATCAGTGATGGTGCAATGAACTGAATTGGTCCTGGCCACGAGGTTACCAAAACCTTTCTATCACAAAGTGCAAATCGTCTTGTACTAATTCCCTCAACGGAAGGACTCTTTTGATAAAAAGAAATAATTGCGGAAATAAACGCTATGTTATGACCAAGTGCGAAGCTAATCTTCAGTACTGCGTAGTAATACTCAAGGAAAGGAATATACGACTGTGTTATTGCCATCCATCAACTTTATACTCGAAATACTTTTAACTAAATGCACTCATTTTCATCATATCTCGCGTACTGCACCTGCATTATGTATTCAGGAACAAAGGACACCTCATTCGAGAAAGAAAAGGAGTCTACTTCTCACTTGGATAGCGTATTTAAAAAAAGAACTTACGACAATAATTACACGATACGTAATCTGTGATATTGTGTAAATATGTAAGCAATATGCAAAGGAGAAACTTCGTTACCGAAACTGTCGAACAGTACTTGACCGATTTACTTCAAAAAGTTTTGTGCGGTACTTTAATAAATATTCAGACGTACACCGGCAGTGTATATTATTTTAAACAAAAATGTAAAAGTCGTCTGTTAAACCGGAGGCGAGAGAAACAATGCTGTGCTGTCCTGTCCTCTGTTGTGAACTCGCGGTTTCGTTTTGTTCCTGGTAGTTTGTTTTCACAGAAACAGGAAAGTTTTGTTTGTGGTTTATTGGCATATGATAAGAATACTACTGCAGAATATGAATTTGCAATAACGAACAAGGCTCAACGTCAGAGAGAGAGGGGTGAAGAGTAGGTGGACAGAGTGGGGGGGGGGGGCAATTAGGCATAGAGAGGGGAAAGCAGGAGACGGACAGAGGGAAGGGAAGGAGAAGACAGACAGAGAGAGAGAGAGAGAGAGAGAGAGAGAGAGCGGGCAGGAGGTGATGAGATGGTGGGGGCAGGGAAGAGGAGGAGGAGAAGGACATGGAGAAGGAGATTAGGACTTACATCTAATTCCCACGCATATTTAACAAATGCGAAGCACTGCCGAGTTCGTTAGAATTCATATGATACTGTAAGACGACTCTTCAGAAACTGTTGCATTCTACACTATATACTCTCCACCGCGACTTTGATCTTCCACAATAAAAAAAAAGTGAAGGCACATTAAAGTTGACTCAAATAACGATGAATTCCCACGATGTATGAGAGGATATTCTTGTTTCGTAAAAGCAGCACCTAGTCTGCCCTTATTAATAACTACCTCATACGACAAACGATCGGGTGTTTATTATGTACCACTTGATATGCTAACTCTCTAATTAAACAAGTATTTCCTCTGCTGGATGTTAAGAGCACGCACACATTTCGGAGTAACAATTTCCCGAACAGTTTCGAAACACGCCGCCGAGAAGTGACTGATAATACCAGCATTTGAACTCACACAAAGAAAAATTGCGAGAAACTCCACTCGGCGTCTTAGCACACTTATTTACGAAAGATTACATATACAGAAAAATATCGTACTAAAATACTGTAAGGCACAGAATTTGTGTAATACATGAGCAAGAAATTGTAATCACTACGTGGCCGAGGGCCACATGGGCGTGGAATAAGCTTTGTTGAGGAAAATATTTTTATTATCAGTTTCATGAATTTACGAACTGTAATTAAAACGTTCAACTGACAGGAGATATACAATGACAAAATACACAAAGTTAACTCTGTTTATGTAAACTCAGGGAGGACGGGATCGGAAGGAGAGGAAAGGGAAGGAACTGTTGATGTCAGCTGCATCGGGACTTTATGCGGAATCAGCGGCGACGACTGAAAATGTGTGCCAGAGAGGGGTTTCAGACCCGAGATCTTTGCTCACTGCTCAGCTGCCAACCGAACACAGCGTTTATCGCACTTACGCCTCTCGGCCAAGCCGCATTAACACCAAGATCCATATATCCGCAGCCTCCGCCCGTGTGCCCCATGCTCGCTACTTTCAGATTCCTGCAGGAGGTCGAACGTAGTTGTCTATCCACACTGAAGGTGCTGGTTTCATGTCCTATCGAGGCGAATCATATGAATGCGTCGTGCCTGTTCTTTCCGACATGTCCGAGAGAACAGACCCCAAGCACACTTATAAAATCTCTCTCGCACAGGCTCAGGATGGCAAAAGGCAATTACAACGCAAGCAGTCGAATAGCGGCGGCGAGGTCCGTCGCAAGAAGTGTCTTCGACCGGAACGTGACTATCGCTCCACTAGCCAGCGTGGTAGCGGCTCTTGCTTCTCCGTTTTCCCTCCATGTCCTCTACCTGAACCATCTACTTGAGTGTAAGTGAAAATTTCGTCAGTAATTTGTCTTACTGAACCACAGATAACATGACATCATTGACGAAATCGGAAGACAGAGAACACGTGAGAAATGTAAAACTGATTACAAACTGATACCGAATCACCTTGACATAACAGGAACGCAATATGTGTATATTTTATCGAAATTCAAGCACCCAGCAAGAGAGGAGGAAATTGAATGAAATTTTGCACCAGCTCTGGCCAGTATAAATGCTGTGATTCGCTTGGGATTGGTGTCGTTAATCCGTTATATCCTCTCCAGAAGCAAGCTGGCCTGTCGCTGTTGTAATTGATCCTCGATATCCTGGATATTAATAACTCGGTAGAGTTGACATCCGAGGTGGCCAAACGCATGTTCTATATTGGACGGATTTCGGAATCTTTTCGCCGGCCGCGGTGGCCGATCGATTCTAGGCGCTTCAGTCGGGAACCGCGCGACTGCTACGGTCGCAGGTTCGAATCCTGCCTCGGGCATGGATGTGTGTGATGTCCTTAGGTTAGTTTGGTTTAAGTAGTTCTAAGTTCTAGGGAACTGATGACCTCAGATGTTTAGGCCCATAGTGCTGAGAGCCATTTGAACCATTCGGAATCTTATCGGCTACAGGCGTACCTACGCATCACGCAAACGATCCATAGAAATATGTACTGTATGTGGACGAGCACTGTTTTGTTCAAAGATCTGTGTGTGTGTGTGTGTGTGTCGGTGTGTTTTGACTCTGTCCGTCACAGAATGTTGCAGGGAGTATAAGCACTTGACCTCGGGTGGTAGGCGCTGATATGAATGGATTACCATCTGCTTTGTGCACATAACGGCGATCCACCCTTGTTGTGATCAGACATGGTCGATCGGATCCTTGACGAAGTGTATGCCTGCCTTAACGTAGCC
Source organism: Schistocerca nitens (assembly GCF_023898315.1). Taxonomy (NCBI): domain Eukaryota; kingdom Metazoa; phylum Arthropoda; class Insecta; order Orthoptera; family Acrididae; genus Schistocerca; species Schistocerca nitens. The sequence continues at coordinate 972,170,900 of NC_064614.1, read as the reverse complement.
ATTCAGTCCAATATCAGACCACTGTCTCATCTGAATGCTCCACAAAACTTGAGAGCCACAATGTGGCTCTTTTCAAACTCTGTTAGCTGCTGATAACCTTGTCTCACACAAGTACGTTGCATCTCCACATCCACAGTGATCACTCAATGCCAGGTTTGGTAACAACGCCAGACAAGAACGACACTACCACTGGTCGTTCTACCTTTCACAGAGAATTGCAACTGTGATCATTTACATAACCGCTGGTGGTGTGAATGTGTAGGACGGTTCATCAGCATATCACAATGTATTATATGTGCTTCACTTTTTCTGTCAGGCAGTGTCCTAAAAAACACTGTATGTCCGACACACCTACCAAAGGCACAAATTAATTTTCATGAAGTTTATCAGACAAGAAATAAGGACCAAATTATACCTGGTCAAAAGCCGCGTTATTGTGATTTATATAACTCTTAGGGTTCGGAGTGACCATCACTGTCCTCGTAATCAGTAACAGAATTCTCTGCAGATAAAACAAAAATTTGTGTAAATTGATTACATTAGTATCTATAGAGGTGTTTTTGCGCCGTGTTTCCTGTGCATTCAGGATGTTTCCGTAAGATCGTGCAAAAATGTAACAGCACATAGGGACTGCTACATTGAACAATTTTAGGTAGGGAACGTGGGTTCGGAGAACCCAGCTTAAGTAGATATCGAAATTAACTTCGGCAGCGCTTTGTTTAGCATTACTGTTTTCCAGCTTATTTACAACTAACAAGTTTACAAGTACACAAGTACTGTACTGTTCTTTATTTCCTGCAAGGCGACAATCTCATTCGGCCGTATCTTCTACCTGGCCATGTGACTGGCCTACCTGAGTCAAGAAACTTTGTATGTGACGAAACATTCGATTACCTTATGAGAATTAGAAAGTGAGGAAGCATCCTGTGACAGAGATAGATCTGGGTCTTAGCATTCTGTCATGAGCCAAAATTAAATTTCATATTATAGTCCTGTGACGGAAAGTAATTCGTAATGTATGTTAAGAGGATTAGAATAGAGTCGGCCGCGGTGGCCGAGCGGTTCTAGGCGCTCAGTTCATAACCGCGCGACTGCTACGGTCGCAGGTTCGAATCCTGCCACAGGCATGGATGTGTGTGATGTCCTTAGGTTAGTTAGGTTTAAGTAGTTCTAAGTTCTAGGCGACTGATGACCACAGCAGTTAAGTCCCATAGTGTTCAGAGCCATTTGAACCATTTTTTATTAGAACAGATTTTTTTGCCTAATGAGAGAATACTGAGAGGAAATATAGCCTATGTGATACTGTTACCAGGTTTTCACAAATTGAAATACTTTAGCAATGTGAAACCACGTGTTCTTCTATTTTCGAAAATAACTCATACAAAAAGGTGAGAATTCGAGGTATATGGTCAACAAAATCGCTATCTCGGATTGGGTAAAGTGGGTTTTTAAACTGGGAAGAGTCTATGTCATGTTGGAATTGCAATTAGAACTGTACATCCAAGCAGCACTTGCTTCCTTCGCAATATGCTGCGGTGAGGAGTACGAGTGTTCATGAGGCTTAGCTTAACAAAAGTCTTGGGTTAGCCTAGCCTGTGACAGGCGGTTAGTTACAGAGAATGCTCTGACCCTTGGCTTTCTCAGATGATGGGGGAGGGGAGTAGAGGTTTTCCCAGAGGGGGGGGGGAGGTTAAGGGGGAGGGGGAGTGCTGCGGGGTGTTTCTCAGAAGGATCCCAGGGGTTGTTAAATCAAAGTTCAGGGTGTCATAAATCAGTTAACAGAACAATAGCTTTGCCTCTGAATGTATGCTTTCCCCTCAGGAGAACATCCAGCGACTCTGTCAGTTAGTGCCATGCTGAATAGCTGCTTGCGTAAGGACCAGATGGGGCCCAACGCGTTATTGAGTTTGCTTAATTTGTGAAGATCTTCTTCTTGAATATCATCGAATTTTTTTGATTTTCTAATCATTTGGTGGTGAGTACATGTACATCACATCATCCGATTTCCGTCCCATTTGGATAATTCCTTCGTGATGCGTCCTTTTTCTTGTCTTAAAGGTCTTAGACTAGAGTGTAAGATGCAAGGCACAGTACACAATACTAACGTCTAGGAAACCTATAAAGCCGCTATATAATTGATTGCAGGTAAGTAGAGATGTATTTACATTCCGTAATCCACGTTACAGGACTGATCTCTCATCAGTCAACAAAATATTACTCGTTTATTCAACGTCCGTTTCGCAACTCGTACTTTTCCTCATTGAAGTAAGACGTCAATTATTCTTTTCGAGTGCTGTGTCGACTGTGTCCTTGACGTCCCTGCGCTATATTTCCGTTGTTCCTCGAGGCTCCTTTCGCCCAGCTCCTGTTATTAGATGCGTCATCTCACCTTTGAGGAGGAAAGGTGTGGACGGGACAAGCAAGTAACATTGTAATTTGCGAGATCGAGATACAATGTAACCGTCTGAAGTATAGTCCTGCGCCGCTTGACGGCAGCACGTGTACGTGCACACCACACACACACGCTCACACACAGAGCCAGCCACACACATACGTACACTCAGCGCGGGTGGCGCACGTGCTGCGCATGGCGCAGGGCCTTGCAGAAACCGTGACCTCGGAGGCAATGTGTAGCAAGCGAGCGAGACGCTTCCTCGTCATCTGCATACCGAATGCCAAGCGGCACGCGGTCTGTGCCGACCTTCAGCGTCACGAGAGAGGCGACGTAACCGCACTGCGCCGCAGACCAGCCCACAGATCCAACACTACGTTACTGAGACTTCACTGGAGTTATCTGCGCCACTGTGAAATGCATCAGCTGTAAAAGTGAACTGCTGTGGGTAAACGGGTCACTTTAGAATTACGAGACGTTGATAAAAAACGTAACTAATGATGTTACTGGCGTGTGCTTTGCCATCAGCACCGCATTTTATTCTAGTACTTCATAAAATTTGAACGTGTGTCGTTAATTTCGTGAACATCTACAGTTTCGTCTCATTTGAGAAAGAATGGAACAAAGAAAGTAAAGTTCTTTTGTATGGTCACTTTCAGAGCCCCGTAAAATTCAGTTACTGATTTTTCTTCGTTGCCGAGACAGTCAACGACGCGATTTAAACAGGCACGTAACAAAATCGGTTACTCGTTGGTTTCTGGGCTACCTACACTACTGGCCATTAAAATTACTACACCACGAAGATGATGTGTTACAGACGTGAAATTTAACCGACAGGAAGAAGATGCTGTGATATGCAAATGATTAGCTTTTCAGAGCATTCACACAAGGTTGGCACCAGTGGCGACACCTAAAACGTGCTGAGATAGGGAAAGTTTCCAACCGATTTCTCATACACTAACAGCATTTGACTGGCGTTGCCTGGTGAAACGTTGCCGTGATGGCTCGTGTAAGGAGGAGAAATGCGTACCATCACGTTTCCCACTTTGATAAAGGTCGGATTATAGCCTATCGCGATTGCGGTTTATCATATTGCGACATTGCTGCTCGCGTTGGTCGAGATCCAATGACTGTTAGCAGAACATGGAATCGGTGGGTTCAGGAGGGTAATCGGAACGCCGTGCTGGATCCCTACGGCCTCGTATCACTAGCAGTCGAGATGACAGGCATCTTATCCGCATGGCTGTAACGGGTCGTGCAGCCACAAATCGATCCCTGAGTCAACAGATAGGGACGTTTGCAAGACAACAGCCATCTGCACTAACAGTTCGACGACATTTGCAGCAGCATGGACTATCAGCTCGGAGACTACGGCTGCGGTTACCCTTAACGCCGCATCACAGACAGGAGCGCCTGCGATGGTGTACTCAACGACGAACCTGGGTGCACGAATGGCAAAACGTCATTTTTTTCGAATGAATCCAGGTTCTGCTTACAGCATCATAACGGTCGCATCCATGTTTGGCGACATCGTGGTGAATGCACATTGGAAGCGTGTATTCGTCATCGCCCTACTGGCGTATCACCCGGCGTGATGGTATGGGGTGTCATTGGTTACACGTCTCGGTCACCTCTTGTTCGCACTGACGGCACTTTGAACAGTGGACGTTACATTTCAGATGTGTCACGACCCGTGGCTCTACCCTTCATTCGATCCCTGCGAAACCCTACATTTCAGCAAGATAATGCAAGACCGCATGTTGCAGGTCCTGTACCGGTCTTTAAGGATACAGAAAATGTTCGGCTGCAGCTCTGGCCAGCACGTTCTTCAGATCTCTCACCAATTAAAAGCGTCTGGTCAATGGTGGCCGAGCAACTGGCTCGTCACAATACGCCAGTCACTACTCTTGATGAAATGTGATATCGTGTTGAAGCTGCTTGGGCAGCTGTACCTGTACACGCCATCCATGCTCTGTTTGACTCAATGCCCAGGCGTATCAAGGCCGTTATTACGGCCAGAGGTGGTTGTTCGGGGTACTGATTTCTCAGGTTCTATGCACCCAAATTGCGTGAAAAGTTAATCACATACGTGTTCTAGTATAATATATTTGTTCAATGAATACCCGTTTATCATCTGCATTTCTTCTTGGTGTAGCAATTTTAATGGCCAGTAGTGTACATGTACGTCACGAAGATATGGCGATCGCTGTAGGTTATACTTGGTCTGGTACGAGTTAACACGTCGTCGGATAAACGAGGTCTCTTCGAAAGTTAGGTCCGATAAGTCAAGCAGTGGAAACCACACTGAATAGCCGGCCGCTGTGGCCGAGCTGTTCTAGGCGCTTCAGTCCGGAACCGCGCTGCTGCTATGGTCGCAGGTTCGAATCCTGCCTCGGGCATGGCTGTGTGTGATGATGTCCTTAGGTTAGTTAGGTTTAAATAATTCTAAGTCTAGGGGACTGATGACCTCTGATGTTAAGTCCCATAGTGCTTAGAACCATTTGAACCACAGTGAATATCCGATGGAGCTTTGTATAGATGTGTTGGACAATGCCTCTAGTACGCCCGTCGATTGCGTCACATCGATTTTTCCAGTTTTGAGTGCACGGTGAGCACGTAAAGATGTGTAGGAAATAATGTCTCCCACCAAGTATGAGTGCCTGTGAGAGATTTCGCCTGATTTCATACAGCCCAGACTACGTAATTGACATGCACTGCCATTTTCATAACAGTCATCACCCGCACACTGCAGGGGCTATGAGGACGCTCCTGCAGCGTTTACGACTTGAAGGTTTCGATGGCGTACCATACAGCCCAGAATTGGTTCCCACTAAGTGTCATTTCTGCTGACATGAAACGCTGGCCTTGAGGACAACGCTTTAGCACAAACAACTAGCTGTGCATCTGCCTAGAGAATCCGCAAAAAGCACAGGCGGCTGTCATCTATGACGAGGCTGTTGGAAAGTCGCTAGAATGCTGCGACAGATATCTCAGTCGGAACGGCTATTTCGTACAGAAGTAGTTGGAGGGTACAGCTACGTTTTTCAAATAAAACAGTTTTGATTTACACTGTGGCTTCCACTTAGCGACCTATCGGACCTTACTTCCCGAACGGCCCTCGTAATACCCAGCTGGTCGACTGCTACGCGCCGCTTCAACTGTGCCTGTCGTGAAATTTCGATCAACTGATTACATTCGCATGAGAAGATTTTTAATTCTGAAAGTATTGAAATTGAGACGGGTACCTTTGGTCCTATAACACTATGGAGACAAGTACGAGGTGCATTCAAGTTCTAAGGCCTCCGATTTTTTTTCTAATTAACTACTCACCCGAAATCGATGAAACTGGCGTTACTTCTCGACGTAATCGCCCTGCAGACGTACACATTTTTCAAAACGCTGACGCCATGATTCCATGGCAGTGGCGAAGGCTTCTTTAGGAGTCTGTTTTGACCGCTGGAAAATCGCTGAGGCATTAGCAGCACGGCTGGTGAATGTGCGGCCACAGAGAGTGTCTTTCATTGTTGGAAAAAGCCAAAAGTCACTAGGAGCCAGGTCAGGTTATGGAGCATGAGGAATCACTTCAAAGTTGTTATCACGAAGAAACTGTTGCGTAACGTTAGCTCGATGTGCGGGTGCGTTGTCTTGGTGAAACAGCACATGCGCAGCCCTTCCCGGCCGTTTTTGTTGCAGTGCAGGAAGGAATTTGTTCTTCAAAACATTTTCGTAGGATGCACATGTTACCGTAGTGCCCTTTGGAATGCAATGGGTAAGGATTACGCCCTCGCTGTCCCAGAACATGGACGCCATCATTTTTTCAGCACTGACGGTTACCCGAAATTTCTTTGGTGGCGGTGAATCTGTGTCCTTCCATTGAGCTGACTGGCGCTTTTTTTCTGGATTGAAAAATGGCATCCACGTCTCATCCATTGTCAATTGTCACAACCGACGAAAAGAAAGTCCCATTCATGCTGTTGTTGTGCGTCAACATTGCTTGGCAACATGCCACACAGGCAGCCATGTGGTCGTCCGTCAGCATTCGTGGCACCCACCTGGATGACACTTTTCGTATTTTCAGGTTGTCATGCGGAATTGGGTGCACAGAACCCACAAAAATGCCAACTTCGGAGGCGATCTGTTGAACAGTCATTCGGCGATCCCCCAAAACAATTCTCTCCACTTTCTCGATCATGTCGTCAGACCAGCTTGTGCGAGCCCGAGGTTGTTTCGGTTTGTTGTCACACGATGTTCTGCCTTCATTAAACTGTCGCACTTTCGACACATCCATAACTCCATCACCACATGTCTCCTTCAACTGTCGATGAATTTCAATCGGTTTCACACCACGCAAATTCAGAAAACGAATGATTGCACGCTGTTCAAGTAAGGAAAACGTCGCCATTTTAAGTATTTAAAACAGTTCTCATTCTCGCCGCTGGCGGTAAAATTCCATCTGCCGTACGGTGGTGCCATCTCTGGGACGTATTGACAATGAACGCGACCTCATTTTAAAACAATGCGCATGTTTCTATCTCTTTCCAGTCCGCAGAAAAAAAATCGGTGGCCTTAGAACTTGAATGCACCCCGTATTTAGAAAAAAATATTTTGATGTTTCAAGAACCAGAGAGAGCTGTAAACAGTATGTTAATGATAAGCAAGTAGATAGATTACCTGGGAAGTAATACTATGGCATAGCGATGTTGGAAACCATTAATTTCAGGTATAACTACACTACTGGTCATTAAAATTGCTATACAAAGAAGAAATGCACATGATAGACGGGTATTCATTGGACAAATATATTATACTAGAACTGATATGTGATAACATTTTCATTCAATTTGGGTGCTTAGATCCTGATAAATCAGTACCCAGAACAACCACCTCTGGCCATAATAACGGCCTTGATACGTCTGGGCATTGAGTCAAACAAAGCTTGGACGGCGTGTACAGGTACAGCTGCCCAAGCAGCTTCAACACGATATCACAGTTCATCAAGAGTAGTGACTGGCGTATTGTGACTAGACGTTTTCAGTTGGTGAGAGATCTGGAGAATGTGCTGGCCAGGGCAGCAGTCGAACATTTTCTGTATCCAGAAAGGCCCGTACAGGACCTGCAACATGCGGTCGTGCATTATCCTGCTGAAATGTAGCGTTTCGCGGAGATCGAATGAAGGGTAGAGCCACGGGTCGTAACACATCTGAAATGTAATGTCCACTGTTGCGCCGTCACTGCTAACAAGAGGTGACCGAGACGTGTAACCAATGGCACCCCATACCATCACGCCGGGTGATACGCCAATATGGCGATGACGAATACACGCTTCCAATGTGCGTTCACTGCGATGTCGCCAAACACAGATGCGGCCATCATGATGCTGTAAACAGAACCTGGATTCATCCGAAAAAATTACGTTTTGCCATCCGTGCACCCAGGTTCGTCGTTGAGTACACCATCGCAGGCGCTCCTGTCTGTGATGCAGCGTTAAGGGTAACCGCAGCCGTAGTCTCCGAGCTGATAGTCCATGCTGCTGCAAATGTCGTCGAACTGTTAGTGCAGATGGCTGTTGTCTTGCAAACGTCCCTATCTGTTGACTCAGGGATCGATTTGTGGCTGCACGACCCGTTACAGCCATGCGGATAAGATGCCTGTCATCTCGACTGCTAGTGATACGAGGCCGTAGGGATCCAGCACGGCGTTCCGATTACCCTCCTGAACCCACCGATTCCATATTCTGCTAACAGTCATTGGATCTCGACCAACGCGAGCAGCAATGTCGCAATATGATAAACCGCAATCGCGATAGGCTATAATCCGACCTTTATCAAAGTGGGAAACGTGATGGTACGCATTTCTCCTCCTTACACGAGCCATCACGGCAACGTTTCACCAGGCAACGCCAGTCAAATGCTGTTAGTGTATGAGAAATCGGTTGGAAACTTTCCCTATCTCAGCACGTTTTAGGTGTCGCCACTGGTGCCAACCTTGTGTGAATGCTCTGAAAAGCTAATCATTTGCATATCACAGCATCTTCTTCCTGTCGGTTAAATTTCGCGTCTGTAGCACATCATATTCGTGGTGCAGCAATTTTAATGGCCAGTAGTGTAGTAACTACACACTACACTGCGTAATGCGATTAAACAAAAAACATTATTATAATTAAAACCAATTTTATTAATTACATACAACATCACACATCGCGTAGGGGGCCAAGTTCTCGGTGATAACTGAGCAACTTGTGTATCACCGCTCTACTGAACACAAATATCTCTCTAGCAAGTTAAAAATTAAGAGATCTGGTCCATCAGACTTAAAAGCACATTCGGCAAATCATATATAAAACTTTGTCCTCAGTCGTTGCAAAGGTGTTCTGCAACTCAGGTGTAGAGGTCAATAACAAAGCGATACGCCAAGAGGCGCAGAGACTCATCTATGATCAACGGCGTGAGGATGTAGAAGGCAATGGAAACCACTGTCTTAGAGACACATAATGTGTAACCACAGGACATGTGGCCCATAATTGAAAAATTTCGTGGTGATCTCTCGACTGACAAAAGATTCCGGACTGATCCCCCATTTGGATCTCCGAGAGGGGAGTGCCAAAGTGAAGGTGACCGTGAGAGGAAGATGGAATAACCAACGAAGGGATTTATTTTATTTCGAGTCAAAAACATTACAACAATATTTACAATATATACAATATAACAAATCAGGTCAAATCATAAAAGAACAAACTAAACGGTATTAGCCCAAAATTGTGCAACGGCAGCAGCATTGTCTGAAACATCAACAAGCTCTTGTGTGGAACATGATACAGGACATCTAGGACAGTTAATTAAATGTTTGGTTGTCTGTTCTTCTCCGCAGTCACACAAGGTGGAAGATTCCTTCATGAAGCCCCATTTAAACAGGTTGTCCTTAGTTCGTCCGACGCCACTCCTGAGCCGATTTAGAGACTTCCACACTGTCCAGACTTGATTTCCACCAGGAGGAAGGGTCTCAGAAGGAGTCATCCAATCATTGCTGTCAGATTTTGCTGTCCACTGAGATAGTCTGGCTGCTCCAGTCCGACCGGTGAGGGGTGTAGTAGTTCTCATAAAGCTCCTCCTAGATTTGAGTCTACTAATTGGTGGCTGGTATCCATGTAGCAGGTGATCGGTGTTATGATCTGCTTTATGTCTCTCAAGTTTGGCTGCGACTTCACGCCTTATGTCTGGAGGAGCAATACCTGCTAGTTTATGGAGTTTATCAATAGGTGTAGCTTTGAGGCATCCCGTTACGAAGGGATAACGACATGGAATGTTAGAAATTTGAACGCTAGAAAATCTGAAATCGAAAATGCAAATGCTCAGTCTGATATAGCGATGTTCGTTAGAGTTAAATGGAAAAAAGACAAGGATTTCTGGTCAGACGATTATAGGGTCACACAACAACAGCAGAAAATGGTGTAAGGGGAGTAAGATTCATTATGAATAAGAAGGTGGGGCACGGAGTGAGTTACTGTGAGCAGTTCAGTGATAGTTATCATCAGAATCGACAGAGATTCCGAAACCAGATATTGGATTTTGAGGTGCATCTAGAAGCAGATATAGGCTTAGTTCTCAATTTACTAATGATGAAGAGACGACTGAAGTGTAAGAGACTCGTCCGGAGGAATCATTGTGGAAGGAAGTGGTATACTGAAGTACTGAGAATGATGTTCCTAAGTTTGCTTCCTAGATGGATACTGCAATAAGGAATATCACAGTAAGCAGTTCAGTTGAAGAGGATTGCACATATTTAAAAAAGCAGTCGCATTTGTCGAACGGTCAAACATAGGTGCGAGGAAGGTAACGGGGAAGAATCCTTGGGCAACAGAAGAATTGCTTGAAGGAAGCACAAAAATTATATGCGGAAATTCAGGAATACAGCAATATAAATTACTCAGGAATGGATTAACTAGGAAGTGCAGGGAAGCCAGCTCGAAATGACTGCAGAAAAATGTAAATAGATCGTAAAATAAACGAAGAAAAGTCAAGGCACATCGACCTGAAAGAAATCGTTCAACAATATAAAAAGATGCAAGAAGTTTGAAATTCTTAGAAAAAGAGGAATGAGCTACAGGGAATGATGGGTAATATAAAAAAATCTACAGGGGCCAAGAGGGAACAATAAGATTGGACGACCACAAAGTAAGTGCTCGGATTAAAAAGAGTGTAAGGAGGGATGCAGTCTTTCGGCTTTACTGTTCAATCTATACGTCGAAGAAACAATGACGGCAATAAAAGGGAGGTTTAATTAAAATTCAGGGTGAAGGTGTATCAATGTTAAGGTTTGCTGAAGTCATTGCTAGCCTTAGTGAAAGTGAAGAAGAATTGCAGGATCTGTCGAATACAATGAACAATCTAATGAGTACAGAAAGTTCAATGACAGTAAACTGAAGAAAGATTAAAGTAATGACAAGTAGCAGAAATGAGGATAGCGAGAAGCATAAAATAGAAACTTGTTTTCACGAAGCAGAGAAAGTGAAGGAATTTTTCTACCTAGAAATCAAGGTATCTCACGACGGGCGGAGCAAGTGGGACATACAAAGCAGACTAGTTCAGGCAAAGAGGTCATTCCAGGCCAAAAGTAGTCTACTAGTACCAAACGTAGGCCTTAATGTTTGGGAAATACTTCTGAAAATTTACTTATCAAGCACAGCATTGTATGGTAGAGAAACATGGACTGAGGAAAATCCAAAACAGAGGATAATCAAAGCGTCTGAGACATAGTGTTACCAAAGAATGTTGAAAATTAAATGGGCTGATAAGGCAACAAATGAGGAGGTCCTCTGGAGAATAGGCGAGTAAAGGAATGTATAGGAAACATTGACAGCAAGAAGGGACAGGATAATGAGAAATCCGGAAAGGCATCAGGGAATAACTTCCATGATACTAAAGGGAGCTGTGAATAAAAGCTGTAGAGGAAGACAGAGATTGGAATACATCCTACAAGTAGTTGAGAATGTGCTACTCTGTCATGAAGATCTTGGCATTGTAGAGGAATTCTTGGAGGGCTGCATCAAACCAATCAGAAGACTGGTGAATTGAGGACAACCCCAATGCCAGTACGCTTTTCATACACAAGGAAGGAAATATCTACAAAAGCAATATAATATGTGAAACGTCCTGTACGAAAGGGGACTGCATTCATTCATGTATGAGGAGGTACAAGACCCATCAGTTGACGACTCCAGCAGTGATATCTGCACCAAACTAAACTCATGCTCATAAATTAAGGATAATTGCAGAATGTGGTGTCACACAACGTGGCACTACACAAAACTGGCGCTAATAGCACAGGCACGTAGGGAACGCACACGACACAGATCTCTAAGTACACGGTATTGGTGATAAGTTGAGAAAAACGTCCCGAAACACATGTGCTACAAAACACCACTGTTTGCTGCGCATGTACCCCAACATCAGTATGGGATATGATCACCATGCACACATACACAGGTCGCACAACGGGTTGGCATACTCCGGATCAGGCGGTCGAGCATCTGCTGGGGTATAACCTCCCATTCTTGCACCAGTGCCTATCGGAGCTCCTAAAGTGTCGTAGGGGTTTGAAGACGTGCAGCGATATGTCGACCGAGACCATCACAGACGTGCTTGATGGGGTTTGGAGAAAAGGCAGGTCACTCCACTCGCTTGATATATTCCGCTTCAAGGTACTCCTTCACGATGGCATCTCGGTGGGTCCGTGCGTTATCATCCATCAGGAGGAAGATGGGACCCATTGCACCCCTGAAAAGGCGGACGTACTGGTGCAAAATGACGTCCCGATACACCTGACCTGTTACAGTTCCTCTGTCAATGACATGTAGGGGTGTACGTGCACCAATGATGAGCCCACCCCACACCATCAAACCACGACCTCCATACAGGTCCCTTTCAAGGACATTAAGGGGTTGGTAGCTGGTCCTTGGTTCACGCCAGATGAAAACCCGGCGAAAATCACTGTTCAGACTATACCTGGACTCGTTTATGAACATAACCTGGGACCACTGTTCCAATGACCATGTACTGTGTTCTTAACATCAGGCTTTACAGGCTCTGCTGTGACCAGGGGTCAGTGGGATGCACCTTGCAGGTCTCCGGGCGAATAAACCATGTCTGTTCAGTCGTCTGTAGACTGTTCCAGTGGCTGCGGTAAGGTCCCAAGCAAGGCTACCTACAGTACTCCGTGGCCGTCTGCGGGCACTGACGGTGAAATATCGGTCTTCTTGTGGTGTTGTACACTGTGGAAGTCCTGTTCTGTAGCGCCTGGACACGTTTCCTGTCTGCTGAAATCGTTGCCATAATCTTCAGATTACCCTTTGTGGCACATGGAGGGCCCATGCTACGACCTGCTGTGTTTGACCAGCCTTCAGTCCCCCTACTATTCTACTCCTCATAACGTCATCAATATGTGATCTTTGAGCCATTTTCAACACACATTCACCATTAGCCCGTCTGAAAACGCCTGAAAACTTACTTTTTGCACCATACTCTGACATGCACCAACACATCTCTGCGTATGTGGACGGCTGCCACCTCCACTATGCGATGACAGCACGTCAAGTTCACCACATGGTCTACCCCAAGCTGACTGACACCCGCAAACCGCCCCAAGAGCGTTGCTTCACCATGTATCAGCATTATCCGTATTTTATTAGCATGAGTGTATATACATCCACGACTTCCAAAAGTGTATTTTGTTCACTGGCGAAGCTACCTTGACAACGCAAGGAATACTCAAGAGCCCCAATAGCATGTCGATGGACAACCATCTGAAGACTATTAACTAACTCTGCTCTCTCTCTCCCCCCCCCCCCTCCCACCCCCCCGTCCCATGTGACTCCAAACCAATCGCCACTGCTGAAGACAACATTCCAACCTGATACCTTTCTAAGTAATAATTTTTTTGGCACAGTTATATATAATTATAGCCAGTAACTGCCAGTTCAGGCCGTCACTGTTTATGTTCATATCACAAGAGATAAACAGTAATTGACTCTAATGTATGCGTAGTTCGCAAGCCATCACTCAATGAACGGGGGGGGGGGGGGGGGAGGGAAGGAGAGGGAGGGTGGGTGGGAAAGGTCCCTTTATTTGTACCGATACTAGTCATTCACTTTTCTTTTCTTGTGATAGTAGAAACGTTCTGTAGGTTGTCACAAATGCCTGTTCTCTAAACTTTGAAAATTGTGTATCATGAAAGCACTTCTTCTTTCTTCCCTCCGAAGAATTACCATTTGAGCTGATGCATTTTTCCAATACTTTGAGAGACTGCAGGGCAATCTCACTTCTGATACAGTGTTATGCTGCATAATGTTCTTAAGGAAGATGATCTTTATTATTTGGTTGCTATACCTGAATATGATCTAACTTCATTTTTATAATGAAGTGGTTGGCAGTAGTTAACACTCTAGTGTGCTCTAGTGAAGGAATAGCAGTAAGCTTTACCTGCATTCAGGGGAAGAGGGTGCCAATTCAAACAACTGTAGTAAAAGCGAATGGCAGCTGAGGGCCAAGGAGAGCGGTTTTTCTGTGGACCCTGGGTGAAAACGTTTGCGGATTGCCCAGTTTGTTGGTCTTCATTGTGCAGACACGTTGGATGGCGCCGGTCGGTCGGCGGCCGCGTCCAGGTAGGCTGACAAGCGCCGAGGAGTCGCCGCTGCTATAGGCAGAGCATTGATAACCGGCAATAACAGAGGATGGGCCCTTGATGACAGGAAGCCGACGAGACAACTGTGAGTTTCTGCGAATTTCCGTGGGACAGGTCTGGCGCCCAGACATCCAGACTCTACTACAAAACATATCTGTGAAGGCATGAGGCTTTTAGCAAGTTTATAGCCGTTCGTTGGAAAGTTCGAAATGGATGCAACAGGGGAGATAATAATCTTTATATGGTGGGCTGTGGTTCCATCCAGGTCATGCTTTTAGCAAAACACAGCGTAAACGCGTGGGAAAGAGGCCACAAAGCTGAATCCTTTTTTTCCTTTTCTTTCAAGGCGTAGTACCTTTAGCGGAGCCTGTCTTACTGATGGTGCGAATGGAACTGTCTACTGCCTGTCGAATCTCTGGAACGGTTCTGAAGCGAATTCCACGAAGTGCTTCCTTCATCTTCGGAATCAAATCAAAGTCACAAGGAGTTAAGTCTGGGGAGTATGGTGGTTGGTACAGTACTTCGCAGACCCATCGACCGAACTGAGCAGTCACAGCTTGCGCTGGATGCACCCGCGCATTGTCGTGCAAAATGATGGGTGGGAGGCACAGAAAGTATCGCCGCTTCTTTCGCAAAGCTGGTCGCAGGCAGTGCTCCAAAATCGAACAGTAATACTGTGCATTGACGGTGGCATTCGCTTCAGAACTGTTCCAGAGATTCGACAGGCAGTAGACGGCTCTATTCGCACCATCAACAGAACAGGCTCTGCTAACTGTATACTACGCCTTCCAAATCGCTGGCAACGGGTTCTACACAACGCTGGTGACTATTTTAAAGGACAGTAACATGTGCAAACATGTAACTCTTTAGTATCGGTTGTGAATAAATAGTTGCCACTATTTAAGTTCAAATCCTCGTATATGCTTCTCAGCACCCTTTTCTTTGGAACCATAATTTTTTATGGAATAGTAGAATATAGATTCTTGATAGTAGCTTAGTTTTAGCGCCATACCACGGATTCATATGTATGAAGTCAGGAAAAGCTATTAGTTCTGGTTAGTGTCGTGTGTTGATCTCTAGCTGATCACTTTGTTCACCATAGACCGCATATCACTGAAAGCATTTGTCCAATAAAAAATGTTTGTGTGCCATTTCGTTAGCCATTTTTTTTTGCCTTGTGATGTTAAGAATGAATAAATCTATTGTTATTTAGACCAAAACTCCTCCCAGTCTTCTGATCAACATTACCTTTTCCATTTTTATTAAAGTCTTGATTGTAATTGATAGAGCAGAATCTAGCAATTTGTGTACTGATCGAACCAACCGATGACATATCTAGCAGCATGTCTCTGAACTACGATCTCTTCCTTAAATACAACTTTGTGTGGATCTCAAATATTCGGTCAGTACACAAGAACTTTTCGCAGAAGTGTTTCACACTCGGTCACCTTTATAGATAGGTACACACTCCTGTAACTTAGCCAATAAACCAACTTCGACTATTCGTCATCCCTACAACCTAAAGTTCTTGCTCAATACAATTTCATGTATCTTTGCGACGTCACGCACACATATTTAATAGACATGACTTTGTTGGGCAGCATTCCACTTGTGTGTGTTTGAATATTATAGGACAGTTTTTCCTATTCTTCTGCATTAACTTAGGGTTTTCCATATTTTAGTAGGCTGCCATTCTTCACAGCAAACAGAAATTCTATGTAAATACATAAAACGACAACCAGTCACTTTTTTGAAATATTTATTTATTCCTTCCATGAACTACTTGAAAAAAAATGACTGGTTGCAGTTTTATCTGTTTATACTTAATGAACATTCACAGGTACTAAAACATCCGTAATGGATAAGCTTGAACAGAAATTGTGTCAAAGTCATTCTATAGCTGCCTTCATTCAATGGCGAGCGTTTTCCGTACACTATACCGCCATCAGAAAACAGTCGCAGGTTGTTGCTCACCTTATCCGTCATGTCGTATATGTATACCGAGAACGTAGCGGTCCTGTCACGATTCCTTGGGACAGTCTTCACGATTGCTGTGTCCCCAATGAACGTTCACCGTCCATGAAAACACACTGGTTTCAATTACTAAAAATGTCTTCGAGTCACTCACATGTCGCAGAACATGTTCCATATATTCCGATCATTGTTAACAATCTGCAGTGTGTTACTGTAAGAAATTGCTTTCCGGGAATCTAGGAATACGAAATTTGCCTATTGCCCTTTATCCATGGTTCACAGAATGTTGACTGCTTGTTTGGTTTTCTCTAATTGCTTAGGGAATGAACTGCTGCTTATTGCTTATGATCTGAAGATGGTGAGTGATTTCCTAAGCCGGTAATTTCTTGTCAAAATTATATGTGATTATTTCAACCGTCTCTGGCGCCTCCATCGCGATCAAAATATCATTCTCCTCTTCTCCTGACCAATATCTTTCAAAACATCAGCGAGTTTGGAAAACCAGCCATCCACCCAACCACAAATTTGACTTGCTCTCTGATCTGCATTTTATTTGCACGCCCGAGCTACCTACTCTTCTTAGAAAATTCACTTTGTTTTTAACCGAGCCAACATATTTAAAAATTATCTTTCTCAATTTTCTCGCCTAAACTTGTACCATGATGCAATAACAGAACAAATCTTTTATCACATTATCTACTTCATAAAAACAATCAAATCTGTATTCATGTAAATCTCGACTAACACTAAGTACTTGTATCCATTTTCATTGCCATCATTGCCCCTTACGCGTATCTACTATACAATACACTGTATGGATAACGCACGTCTTGTGCTGCACGATGGAATAGCAGTTGGTTACCTAGGAGCGTCGTTGTTTGCAGACATCTTTTATACAATATCTCGAAATATTGTCTTGCCTTTACACTTTTCTCCTAAAAGTTCACTATTACTAAAACTCCATGATATATTACTAAAACTTCATGATATCTTGGAAAGTGACGTAACACTCCTCCCAGAAAATATTCATTGTGAAAGAAATTCTGTGCTGATGTCGTCTTAACATGTCACAACCTCTTTGGGGACATTGTTGTGAATGTCTTTGGTGCTATTGAAGGTGGTCACATATCCATTTTACACTATGTTCCCTATGAAATATCTCATGTTTGCACATTTTATTGTGATGCTAAACCAATACGTACCCAAGATAACTACCAAGCCAAATGGACCGCCTAGTGGGAATGAGTAGATACCCGAATTCGAAGCCATTGCGTAACCTTTGGACACACTGATATTTTTCATGACACTTCTTTCCTGCAACACGTTTTATCAGATGCCCTATCTGCTTTTATCGCCACCCCTCCATTCCCTCCACACACACTACTCCTTCTTCACACGTCACAAAGATAAAATTGGCCGTCTGCTGAAGCCGAGCGGTTCTAGGCGCTTCAGTCCGGAACCGCGCTGCTGCTACGGTCGCAGTTTCGAATCCTGCCTCGGGCATGGATGTGTGTGATGTCCTTAGGTTGGTTAGGTTTAAGTAGTTCTAAGTCTAGGGGACTGACGACCTCAGATGTTAAGTCCCATAATGCTTAGATCCATTTGAACCATTATAAAGTTGATTTCTGCAGACTCGTGATAATCTAATATGCCACGCTGTATAAAGGGAGACATCTTAGATCTATTAAAAGCAGAGACAAAAGTGCAACGACCTCAGCAGTAGACTATGGATAAACTTCTCTATAACCTCAAAGGGATTCTGTGCCACACAGTGGTGTTGCTGCCTTCCGCCCAACTCGCAAAATACTCACCCCTTGCCTGACAACCTAAGTAAGGGTAGACTTTGAAACCTATCTCTCAGATACATTAACACTTCAAGACGGGCCTAGATTTTTACGTATAATTCACGAACGTACCTCTTACACACAGTCAGAAGACAAGATGTCAAACAAATACTTTACAAAGAGGAAACGTTATTTATTATTCATCATCACCTGAAAGAAAGTTGTAATTCTGTCCTAGAACTTCTTGCCGCTCTCTGACTGCGTCTTTTTGTGCAAGTTACTATCCTGGGCTGTGTGAAACCTTCCGTATCTCACTCTTCCTTAAACCTCACAAACTTGTCACTGATATACTCCACAGGACCACCATCATCAACTGAGCATTTAGCAAGTTTTTTCACCCTTTCGTCTAGCAACACTTCCACAATAGCCTATAAAGAAGTTTTCTTGCTAACCAACGTTAGGATCTGTCCTAATGCCGCCTCCAGCGACCAGTTTCTGTACTTTACCAGCCTCCTGTCTCACCAACTCAATGGCCACAAAGCTCTCTCGTCTCCCGGCCTTGAAAAACAATAAGCCTGTGTACGACAGTTGGGTTTGCTTTTCAAATTCCAGACCTATGCACTTCAATCAAGCAATGTTCGACTTAAGTCATCTCAGGCATTTGCCTGCACGTAAACAGCGACCGTTAGAAATCAAAATTGTAAAGCCGCCACAGGTCGCGTTTCTTTATTTACTGTGTTTCACATAACGACGCGAGTATCTAGTTGACTGTAGAAATACAATGTCTTACGCCACCGTCAATAAGATAAATTAACACTTGCAACTTATAACATGATAACATTAGAAATATCGGGCTGTGTATAGCGCTGCCGTCATATAGAGAACGGTGCAAGTGGTTCGTGTACAGTTAGCCTAAAATGTCTGGCCAGGTACATTCTAAGACGAAACCGCAAGAAATGCTACTTCCAGGTCGGCTGTATGTGTGGGCAGCTGAGGGTTATTAATTACTTCGTTTTTTTCTCTGAGGAGAGCATTTTTGCGCCGTATCTATGGTCGTGATATATTGCTCAAGATGAAACTTCCCCTTAGAAAAATTATACATGACTGTGCTTAAACTGACACACAATGTTTTTAGCGCAACGCAATCTGACTTTCAAAAATCCCTACAAAAGAATGGCCCTGACTAACATTAACCTATACCTTTCACAAATCACTTACCTCACCAAAATCTTCGTTACTCGAACTACTGCAATACAGCGAGCGCCACTACTGCCCGCTAAATAAAAGATTCAAACTACTGAAGGCACTAACTACTGATAGGCATAGTTAGAAAATGAAAGATTTTGATAGAGAACAAACAATGTATTTACCTTAATAGTCATAATATATATAGCAGTTCATGACATCCAGTCTTACAAATTTCAAAACTCCGCCATCTCTCTCCCCACATCCACCACTGCTGGCGGCTCACCTCCAACTGCGCAACGCTACGCGCTGTTAACATCCAGCTGCCGCTGCCCAACACTACAATGGCACACAACAAAGCAAACTAGCCACAGACTGCACACGACACAGCCAGTGATTTTCATACAGAGCGCTACGTGGCGTTACCAATATAAGAACCTAAACAGCCTACTTACAAAGATTGGCAGTATACAGTGTGGGTGGATTTTATTGTGTCGCTGATGATGCGCATGGTGTCGTTTAGTACCACATCATTTCAGTTTGTGTACGGGCTATTAATCCACACCGGAGAGCAGTATTCTGTCACCGAGTAAACATGACCAGTTGTGACCAGTTGCTGATGTGTGGAATGTGTCTGCTGTGGAGACCTAATTTATGCATGATATTGCTTCTTTTTCTCATTCTGTCTGCAGTCTTTGTGAGGTGCTCCTTGTACGAGAGCAATCTGTTCTGTGCAACACTAACTAAATAAAAAATGCATGACTGCAACGCTATACACAGCCCGATATTTGTAACGAGGGGTCCTAAACCACATAATGTAAGTTATCATGTTGTAAGATGAACCTACTAATTTATGTGGTCAAATGGTGGTGTAACGCATTATATTTTCAAACTTCCGAAGATGATAATGACGATTATGATGTTGGTTTGTGGGGCGCTCAACGTTATGTCGTCAGCACCCATACAAGCTCCCAGTTTTCCCATTTCCAGTTTCACCACTTCCCGATTGGTGATGAGATGATGAGGACAACACAAACACCCAGTCCCCGGACAGGGAATATCTCTGATCCGGGCGAGAATAGAACCCGGGATCGCATGATCCAGAGGCAACAACGCTAGCCACTAGACCACGAGCTGCGAACTATTTCCGATGATACTCTCGTTGGTCAAGTGAAACATGTAAAATAAGGACAAAGGAACATGCGACAATTTTGATTTTCGACTTAGTACCTTCTTCCTGTCCACCAGCCCAATGCAAGAGGGCGTGCTAAAACTGGGATGGGGCGAAGCCGCGACTGTATGGAGGATGGTTGAGGACAGTGAACCGAAGGCGTCGAATTGTTGCAGATGTTGCAGCTCTCGAGTGTGGTCTGGCATTGTCATGCTGAACGATGTGATGATCCATGTGTGGGCGAAGTCATCCAATTCGTGTTTTCAGTTTTCTGAGCTGTTCCTCACGCATCGACACAGTTACGTTACACACCACCGCGTTAAGCGCTGCAGTTCTGTGCTCTCTAGCAACACAGGGTTGTACTTTGAGTCAGCGAAGCTGGAAAGTCAGCTAGTCATATCCATGACATATACACTACTGGCCATTAAAATTGCTACACCAAGAAGAAATGCAGATGATAAACGAGTATTCATAGGACAAATTTATTATACTAGAGCTGACATGTGATTACATTTTCACACAATTTGGGTGCATAGATCCTGAGAAATCAGTACCCAGAACAACCACCTCTGGCCGTAATAACGGCTTTGATACGCCTGGGCATTAAGTCGAACAGAGCTTGGATGGCCTGTTCAAGTACAGCTGCCCATGCAGCTTCAACACTATACCACAGTTCATCAAGAGTAGTGACTGGCGTATTGTGACGAGCCAGTTGCTCGGCCACCATTGACCAGACGTTTTCAATTGGTGAGAGATCTGAAGAATGTGCTGGCCAGGGCAGTAGTCGAACATTTTCTGTATCAAGAAAGGCCCGTACAGGACCTGCAACATGCGGTCGTGCATTATCCTGCTGAAATGAAGGGTAGAGCCACGGGTCGTAACGCATCTGAAATGTAACGTTCACTGTTCAAAGTGCCGTCAATGCGAACAAGAGGTGACCCGAGACGTGTAACCAATGGCACCCCATACCATCACGCCGGGTGATACGCCAGTAAGGCGATGACGAATACACGCTTCCAATGTGCGTTCACCGCGATGTCGCCAAACACACATAATGACGCTGCGAACAGAACCTGGATTCATCCGAAAAAATGACGATTTGCCACTAGTGCACCCAGGTTCGTCGTTGACTACACCATCGGAAGCACAACTGTGTGTGATGCAGCGTCAAGGGTAGCCGCAGCCATGGTCTCCGAGCTAATAGTCCATGCTGCTGCAAACGTCGTCGAACTGTTCGTGCAGATGGTTATAGTCTTGCAAAAGTCCCCATCTGTTGACTCAGAGATCGAGACGTGGCTGCACGATCCGTTACAGCCATGCGGATAAGATGCCTGTCATCTCAACTGCTAGTGATACAAGGCCGTTGGGATCCAGCACGGCGTTCCGTATTACCCTCCTGAACCCACCGATTCCATATTCAGCTAACAGTCATTGGATCTCGACCAACGCGTGCAGGAATGTCGCGATACGATAAACTGCAATCGCGATAGGCTACAATCCTACCTTTATCAAAGCGGGAAACGTGGTGGTACGATTTCTCATCCTTACACGGGGCATCACAACAACATTTCACCAGACAACGCCGGTCAACTGCTGTTAGTGTATGAGAAATCGGTTGGAAACTTTCCTGATGTCAGCACGTTGTAGATGTCTTCACCGGCGCCAACCTTGTGTGAGTGCTCTGAAAAGCTAATCATTTGCACATCACAGCATCTTCTTCCTGTCGGTTAAATTTCTCGTCTGTAGCCCGTCATCTTCGTTGTGTAGCAATTTTAATGGCCAGTAGTGTAATAACTTGATCGGTACTGAAAACAAATTAAAAGAACCCCTGAAGCCTGATTTTTCTGCACGCCCTCGTATGCAACTATAAACAGCATCACATTCTATCCACCGCAGATGTGTTCCAATACTCTCTCTTTCTCCACTCCTGTATATTTTGTTCTCTGCTGAGATATCTATATCCCCTTCTCTTGACCACTCTTTCGGTTTCTTTTCGTCGCAAGCGCCTGCCGTCGGTAAAGATACTTTACAATCGCGTGCGCTCCTTTCTAACAGGCTTCAGTGTAAGTGTATGGCGATTCAGTGCCCTTGTATTTCCAAGTTCAGGCACGCTGCCCGTGTAATAAAGGAGAGAAAGCACGGCATGTCCGTGAATCGGCCAATAAAAGCAGGAGTCGCCCACCTGGGGTACCCTTGAGGCGGGGCGGCACGGTGCTCCCACACACACACACACACACACAGTTTCTTGTCGCCTGGCTGGCTGGCGGCCCGAGCCGGCGGTTCTCATTCGCTCCCAGCCAGCTGCGACGGCGACACTGAAAGAATGTCGCATACTCCAGGCGGCAGCCACGTTCTCTACAAGTGTCCCGTTTCGCAACGCGGCGTCGTCGATGTGCAAGCTAGTCGGTGTTACAGGGTGGCGCACGAAATGTGTTACCAATTGTTTCTTTCACAATTTACGACGCACATTAGATATCCCGCTGGGATCTCTACAGCAGTACCAGCAGAGCTTGGAAAAACAAATGAGTTACGAAATAACGTGTAATTCACGATACTGCCGCTAGGAGACTAGTAAGCAGCAATGGCTGACAATGGAAGACTGACGACAGAGCAACGATCGGCAATTGTGTTACTTTTTCATGAAACGAAAAGCCTTGTTGTGTCTCAGAGACGTTTTCGACAACAGTTTAACACACGATAGGTCCCTTGCAAGAAGACCATCCACAGGTAGTACGATAAGTTTGTACAGGAAGGAACACTATTGGAAGCGAAACGACCTCTGGCTAAGCCTGTTTGTTCGCCTTAGAATACTGAAGCGGTACGAGTTGCTGTACAGGGAGGTCCTGGGAAATCGTGTAGAAAGGCAGCAGTGCAACTGGGAATATCCATACTCTTCGTTCAACGCATTCTTAAAAGTGACCTCCATATGTACCCATACAAGATGACCTGTGCACAGAAGCTCACTGAAGAACACAAGCAGCAGAGACTACTGATTTCTCAGTGGGCGGAGGATAGGGAAGAAACTCTCAACAACGTTTGGTTGTCAGACGAGGCGCATTTTCATTTAGACGGTGTGGTTAACAAACAAAATGTACGCTTTTGGGCCACTGAAAACCTACAAGTGCTTCATGAACGACAAGATTAGGCTCCGAGGATTACAGCGTGGGCAGCAATTTCCAGTCACGGACTTATTGGACCCTTTTTCTTTGAAGAAACTGTGAACAGCGAGCCTGATTTGAGCATGCTTCGCAATAGCTTCATTCCACTGCTTCTTGCTACTGCCTTGCCCTTCAACACGCATTGGTTCATGCAAGATGGAGCAAGGCCACATACTGCAAACAATGTGTTGGAGTTTTTACACGAGCATTTCGGCATGCGGATCATTTCACTCGGGTTTCCAGGTCGCTTCAATGACGGACCAAATTGCCCCCCCCCTGCCCCCCAAATAATCCAGATCTCAATCCATGTGACTTTTTTCTTTGGGGGTACCTAAAGGAAAAAAATTTCCCGAAACGTCTACGTGATTTAATGGGGCTCAGAAGACTTATTCTTCAAGCTTGCAGTGAAATTACGGAAGGCATGTGCCGTAGGGTAATCACTAACTTCAGTATTCGTTTGAAGGAAGTTAGGAAACGAAATGGTGGACAAATTGAGCATGTGCTGAGTTAGAACAAATCTCCATGGACGGCTCTTCATTGTAGTATATGTTCCTTTCAGACTGTATTGGCAATAAAGTTTATATTCAAAAACAAAATGGTAACACATTTCGTGCGGCACCCTGTATCTTTCAGTTTGACTGGCCACGTTACAAATACCAGTTGTCAAGGAAGGTCGTCTTTTTCTTTCTTTCACAAGATCTCCTCCACTGTCGTACCTCCATACAGGAAGTTTAAGATACATAAATCAGATATGTTAGTCGTAATGGCGAAGTTCTTACTTAGATAGGAGTTAATTATGGAAGGTGAGAGCGAGAAGAATTTCAAAACTTTTCTTCTTTTTTTCGTTAAATAACAGTGCAAAACAGCAATAGTCAAACAACAGAAACACACTAGGCATCGTTCGTTCTTACAATACAGTAGATACATGCGAATTACTCTGATGGAGAAAAAAGTCACAACACTAAGGAGTTGTGCGACGTAAAGGGAAGTTGGTACGCGCGTTTCTACAACTGAAATATGATTATTCAAATTTCGCGCCAGTCATGTAAGAGTGGCGCTACTAGAGCCGCTATGAGGATGTGAATCAGGTTTGCTTTAAACACGGCCGTGAGCGTAAGTTACCTTTCAGATGGGACGTTGTGTGCTCATGTTAGTCAAGAATGACTTACAGGCGACAAAGAAGTCATTATCAGCACCTCACTGAGTTTGAAAGACGTCACGTAATAGGGGTACGAGATACTGGATTTTCTTTCTGCGATACTGCGGAAAGATTTAGCAGTAGCCGGCCGCGGTGGTCTAGCGGTTCTAGGCGCTCAGTCCGGAACCGCACGGCTGCTACGGTCGCAGGTTCGAATCCTGCCTCGGGCATGGATGTGTGTGATGTCCTTAGGTTAGTTAGGTTTAAGTAGTTCTAAGTTCTAGGGGACTGATGACCACAGATGTTTAGTCCCATGGTGCTTAGAGCCATTTAGCAGGAATGTAGCCACTGTACATGTTTACGGCAGCCGTCGTCACGAGAATGTATGGTCGCAAGAAGACAGGGCTTCCGACGGCCAAGTGGCACCACCGTCAGCGAATACGATCGTGTTCGGCATATGCCTCTGTCGAATCTTACTAGATCTGAGGGAACGGTTTCAGTAACAGTTGACACCACAGTGACACGAGTAAAGGTTACAAATCGGTTATTTGAAGGACAGATCCGTCTTGTAGTGGTGCATTCTACTGAGCCCAAACCAGCGCCATTTGTGGCTTCAGTGATGTACAGTGGGCGTCTGTTGTGTACTCTGATGAAAGCTGGTTCTGCCTAAGTGCTAGTGATGGCCGTTTGTTGGCTAGAACAAGGCCAGTTGAGGACATGCACCCACCCTATGTGCGTGCTACACTCATTGGACCTGCAACTGGAGTCATGATCTGAGGTGCCATCTCGTATGGCAGCAGGAGCCCTCTCGTAGTCAACCAGGTGTTTCCACCTGTTGTGCTGCCACTCATGTACAGCAGTCGAAGGGGTTGTTCCTAACAGGTAACGATCGCCCTCATGTCGCTGCTGTAACCGAGCATGCTCTGCAGAGAGTCAACGTGTTGCCTTGTCCTGCTCGATCATCAGATCTGTTTCCAGTCGAGCACATGTGGGACATCATCGGATGAAAACTCCAGCGTCATGCACAAACAATCTTTACTGTCCCTGTACTGGCCGACCAAGTGCAACAGGCATTGAACTCCATCCCACAAACAGACATCTGCCACCTGTAGAAGACAATGCATGCACGTTTGCACGCTTCATTCAACATTCTGGCCATAACAACGGTTATTGATGTATCAGCATTCACCTTGGGAACGGCTTATCTCAGCCTTACATTAACCTGTGATCTTGAAATGTAAATCACTTAAATATGTTACCTAGACAAATGTATTTCCGAAATTTCATTATTTTACATTAATGATTGTTTGGTGTTATGATTTTTTCCCGTCAGAGTATTAACTACGTGATACACAATATTGCAATAACGACGATACACAAAACTCAATACATTCTACTCATAACAGAAGTGTACACCCTTTAGTGATACCATGCGCTAGGATCAATATTTTGTCTCCTTGTTCCCATTATCTAATTATGTATTTCCGACAATGTACAATATAAGACAAGAATAAAGAAAGAAACGACACGCTACGTAGGAATTATCCGATTGGAAGGAAATCGGTAGATGTGATCTACTTGTACTGACAAATAGATGGCTTCTATTTTAGAAAAATTGGATCATTTATTCGAGAAAAGAATCTTCACAAATTGTGCAAGTCAAATGGTTCAAATGGTTCAAAAAATGGCTCTGAGCACTATGGGACTCAACTGCTGAGGTCATTAGTCCCCTAGAACTTAGAACTAGTTAAACCTAACTAACCTAAGGACATCACAAACATCCATGCCCGAGGCAGGATTCGAACCTGCGACCGTAGCGGTCTTGCGGTTCCAGACTGCAGCGCCTTTAACCGCACGGCCATTTCGGCCGGCAATTGTGCAAGTCAATACGGGTTAGCTCCACCTGTGTCCCTTACCAAAGCACTTATTCGGCTTGCCATTAATTGATAGAGTAGCTGAATGTCCTCCTAAGGGATATCGTGTCAAATTTCGTCCAACTGGCACGTCAGATCGTCAAAATCCCGAGCTGATTGGAGGCCCCTGCCCGGAACACGCCAGCCGGCCGAAGTGGCCGTGCGGTTAAAGGCGCTGCAGTCTGGAACCGCAAGACCGCTACGGTCGCAGGTTCGAATCCTGCCTCGGGCATGGATGTTTGTGATGTCCTTAGGTTAGTTCGGTTTAACTAGTTCTAAGTTCTAGGGGACTAATGACCTCAGCAGTTGAGTCCCATAGTGCTCAGAGCCCTTTGAACCATTTTGAACCGGAACACGCCAAACGTTCTCAGCTGGGCAGAGATCCAGCGACCTTGCTGCCCAAGGTAGGGCTTGGCAAGCACGAAAACAAGCACCTTAAACCCTTGCCGTATACGAGCGGTTGTTATCTTGCTAAAATGTAAGCTCAGGACGGTTTGCCATGAAAGACAACAAGACGTGACGTAGAATATCGTCGACGTACCGCTGAGCTGCAAAGATGCCATGGAGAACAACCAAACGGGTCCTACTATAAAAGGAAATGTCACACCAGACCATCCTCCCAGTTGTCGGGCCTTATGGCAGGAGACATCGAGGTTGCTACCTCACAGCCTTCTGGGCGTCCCCAGACTCGTCTTCGCTGCTCATTGGGGACCATTTCGAAGCGCGACTCATCACTGAAGACAATGTGATTTCAGGCCGAAGACGTGTCTCGATACGCCCCGGACACCGATGGGATACCAACCTGACTGTCGCCCGCCAAACGTCCCGACAGCCATTGGTGATGGTTTGGGATGTCATTTGTTTTCGTAGCAGGACCCCTTTGGTTGTCATCCGTGGCATCCTTATACCACAGTGGTACGTCGACGATATTCTACGCCCCGTTTTGTTGCCCTTTGTGGCAAGCCGATCTGGGCTTAGAATTCAGTAACATAATAACCGCCCACACGCGGCGAGAATTCTTTTCGTGTTTGCCAAAGCCTACCTTGGTCAGCAAGGTCGCCAGATTTCTTCCCAACGCAGAATGTTTGGAGTTTTACGGGTAGGGCCCTCCAACCAGCAGGGTTTTTACGATCTAGAATGCTACTTGGACAGAATTTGCACGTATCCCTCAGGAGGACATACGAGTACAAGTTTTCAAACAGTTAATCAGCAAATTGTAATTTTATTTGGAATAAGACAATCAAAACCTTTAGCAGGAACTAACGATCGCTGTATCTCCTTCACCAGATGATGTCAGGTCATATGTTTATATAACCAAAAACTCCAAATTCCGCAACATAAAAAATTGCTTTGAAGTAGCTTAATATTTAATGTGACGTGATATGAAACAATGAATGAATACATTCGAAGTATTACAGCCATAAGATGCAACAATTACGGGGAATCCATGGCTTCAGTAGAGACAAAAGATGCAAATTTACGAATGCGTCACCAGTATATTGAAGGAAGAAAATAAGATTAGGGTTTAACGTCTCATCGACGATGAACTCGTTACAGAAGGAGGAGAAGTTTGGGTTGATGAAGAATGGTGTAGGATATCGGCCTTGTACTTACAAAGGAAACATTACAGCAGTCGCCTTACGAAGCTGGAGCAAATTATGAGAAAAATGAATTTGGGTACCAGTAGAGATATTTGAACGCACTCCCTTTCTAATAAGAGACCAGTCTTTTACCTGTATGGGGACGTAGTTCCAATTATCATACAGTATCTTAGGGAACTTAAAAGAAAATCTTGTCGCTAGCCCGAAATTTGTTTCCAATAATTGACAACTTTATCTCTTGTCTCTGAGTGCAGAGGTGACGTTGACCGATATTCATGTGCTACAGTTTGCTTCGTTTTCTTAGACCGAGAAGTTGGGTCACGCCCATTACAAACCAGTAGCGGCAGGCGAGAGCGACGGGTACATGGCGTAAGGTGCCATGCAGTGTCCGCAAATAAATCCCTGTGCAACGGAAAGTCCATCGCAAGGATACTTCGGGTTCGGCCGTTCGATGAGTCAGTGGCGGTGAGAGGTGGAGAGTGGTTCCTGCTGAGATGAAAGAACTGTCCTGCTTTTGTACAAGGCGAAGCTGGTATCCAAGTTCAGGTGTTCTTTTCATCATCGGAAATGTAACCATTATCGTATAAGCACGTCAGAGCGAAATCAACATGCAGATTGGAATGACGCCTGTGACTTGAGTCCTAATATTGTAGGTGTGCAAGGAAACGAGGAGATGACTGTGTGACTGTAAAAATCAAAGCCAATAACAGAAATAATAAAATCCGAATTTCCTCCATCTTCGGGTACTGTACCCCGTATGCAGTGGTAAATTTCCTGCCAACTTCATCGCCAGTGGTGCCGCAGCATATTCTGCACAGGTATTGACCGAGATATTGATCTTAATGCTCTGACGAACCACTGCGATACTTATCAAACTCTGTGGTGATATTCGTGACATAACTGGCATTAAATGAGTAAACCTTCGTTCCTTTCGGAACCGATTTCCGTCATCAAGGCACCACTGCAATATAGATCGCAAAACTTTCGGTACTGTTGACGATGGGATGGACAATTCTTGTCACACTGCACGAGGACAGGCGCTACCCAAATAACGTGCTGCATGGTCAGTTACAGCAACAGTCATCTCGTCAATAACTTCCACCGGGATAGGACACCTCCCTCTTCCAGATGACACACTAAGCTCACCCGTGTTTTCGAATTTCATTATCATCTTCTCCAAACCACTTAATAACATCGGGTCTCTCCTCAGACCTTTCAGTAGGCGATAGTCTCTCAATACAACACTGCTGTTGCTGTCATTCGCACAAAACAGTTTCAATAATAGCGCACTGTCTCTCTTCTCGATAGCCATACTGTTCACTCACGTCAAATGATAGCGTGGATGTCATACAGTGTACAGCGCCAGATTTGCACCTAGTGACCACTCTTGGAACTATTTTTTTCCCTCGAAAATCAGTCCCGCATTAGCGTATCTGCTAAGTTTCACTGCTACGTGAGTAGCAGCATTTTAATTATAACCACCCGGTATTTGTTGGCTACTGTGAGTGCGTCAGACGTAAATGGAACTACAAGTGGAGATCGCATCACAGTATACTCACACTGCATGCATGTGCAACATATCGGCAACTTTCGGTATCTGGGAAAGTTCGACTCTGCGAGCAACACACCGACAATTCGCACAGGCACGCAGTTGCACGTAGCGCAGTGATTGCACGACGGGTGGTGATAGATGGGCTTAGGAGAACTTTGTTGACAGAAGAGTGGGCACGGTTCCCTCCAGAAGGGCTACATAAAGTGAGGATCGTAGGAACATTTGAATGGCTCTGACGAATACTGGTGAGTACAGCTAAACTCCGGGGAGAAGCCAGAGGCAGTGAGTCACGACGAACCGTCGGGAACAGATAACCATAAGATGAATTGAGATCTCGAGTTAACATGCTTCGTTTACCACTGATGGAGTCAGAGAGCCAGAATCAACTGGGGCATTGAGCGGCATTCTGTGGTGTTCAGCGATGACTCTTGCCTCTTTTTGAGGTGGCCATACCAACACTAACGTTTCAGTCGAAGTCCTGGTGAAAGAGATTCTCAAGACCCGGCGCTTTCAAACCTTTGATATCGTGGTGTGGGGAACTATTAGATATGACAACAGGAATTATTTAGTAATGGTTGAAGGAAGCTAACTTAATTCTCGCCACTATGTAGTAAGAATGGCAAATCCTAGTGTCAGTCCTTCATGACCAGGGTACAAAGTGGCATATTGCGGCCGGTTAATGCAAGACACTACACTGCAGTTCTCATCAGGAACGCCTCGAGGAACATATGGGTGCCTAACAGGTTTGCCCAGTTCCTTGATTTGTAACCTATAAAGCATCTCTCGAGTGCGAAGGACCGACATATAATTTCATAGTTGTCTCCCACCAACAATGTTCATGAACCTCCACAGCACACATTTTAGGCGGGGCAAGAAATAAGTAAAGATCACCAATACCACAACAAATATAATTACCTCGTGCTCTTGAGTCTCACGACTGGGAAAGACCCAGACCGTGCAGTAACAAAAACCTCGTGATCCGCAGCAACGTTCGGAATTTGCTCTTAGGTTTCTGACACGGATGAAAGTTGATAACATGTAACCGAGAAATGTATGGAGCGACGAGGCAAATTTTACACTACAGGGTGCAGTGAATACAAAGAACTGCCAAATCTGGGGTACTGTTAACCCGCGTGCTGTGCATGAAGTGCCGTTTTACCTGCCGTATGTGACGGTGTGGTGTGAATTCACAAGCATCAGTATTCTCGGCCCGTTCTTCTTTGAAGAAAATACTCCCAGAGGGCGTCATGTGTACCGTGACTTGTGCACGTTATCGAGAGTTCCCTGTGCAGCATGTGATTCCTGTTGTGGAAGAGCGCAACTGTATGGAAATCACTGTTTTCATGCAAGATGGGGCAACATCTCATGTCGATCGCCCAGTGAAAGATCTGCTTAATGTAACCAACCACTGACTCATTATCTCCACAAGTTTGATATTAACCCATGTGACTTTTGGCTCTGCAGATATCCAAAAGAATGCGTTTATCAGCTTCACGTTCGATCACTGCCTCATCTGAAGCACAGTGTACAGCAACACATTGCTCGGATTACACAGCAACTGCTTCGAGCAACTGTTGATCACGTCGTTTCACGGATGCAGCATCTCGTCGACATCTCCACTGCTCGTTGTTAACAAACTGTGCAAGCGACGGTTAATAATGAAATCAACATTATGCTTTTCACACTTATTTCATCTTTTCTTCTCACGTCCCGTTGCTAATCGATTACATGTAGAAGCATTTCTATACGTGATGGAAAAAGAGATAGCCAGAGTTGCAATTAAAATGGATATTTACTCTGTCAATTACCGGTTTCGGGCTATGCCCATTCTCAAATCAACCAGTGTTTGCCAAGTACAATGTCCGTTCAAAATAGCAGTAAATGAAATGGATACATGTGTATGTGGCCCTAATTAATGTTCTTTAACGAACATTACTTGGGACCATATACATATGTAGTCATTTCATTTACTGCTATTTTGTACGGACATATTACTTGGCAAGCACTGGCTAGTTCAAAATTGGGGATAGGCAGAGATCGGTCACCGACTAAATATTTCAGTTGCAACTCTGAGCCGGACGGTGTGGCCGTGCGGTTCTAGGCGCTTCAGTCTGGAACCGCATGACCGCTACGGTCGCAGGTTCGAATCCTGCCTGGGGCACGGACGTGTGTGATGTCCTTACGTCAGTTAGGTAGTTAGGTAGTTCTAAGTTCTAGGGGACTGATGACCTCAGATGTTAAGTCCCATAGTGCTCACAGCCTTCTTTTTTTTTTTTTTTTTTGCAACTGTGATTGTCTGTTTTTGCTTCACAATCAAAAATTACCTGCCGTTCCATAACATGCAGTACGCTGGAGTTATGAAAATTTCTATACGTCTTCCCTGCATTCGCAGCTCCAGATTTAGACGTGTTGACCAAAATTGGAACTAATTTTTTTCCAGCGTAAATAGGCTGTGCGTTAACGCATTATCGTATCTACACTATGTGATCAAAAGTATTCCGGCACCTGGCTGTAAATGACTTACAAATTCGTGGTGCCCTCCATCGGTAATGCTGGGATTCAATATGCTGTTGGCCCATCCTTAGTCTTGATGACAGCTTCCACTCTCGCATGCATACGTTCAATCAGGTGCTGTAGGGTTCCTTGGGGGATGGCTACCCATTTTTCACTGAGTGCAGCACTCAGGAGAGGTATGGATGTCGGTCGGTGAGGCCTGGCACGAAGTCGGCGTTCCAAAACATCCCAAAGGTGTTCTATAGGATTCAGGTCTGGACGCTGTAAAGGCCAGTCCATTACAGGGATGTTATTGTCATGTAACCACTCCGCCACAGGCCGTGCACTATAAACAGGTGCTCGATCGTGTTGGAAGATGCAATCGCCATCTTCGAATTTTTCTTCAACAGTGGGAAGCAAGAGGGTGCTTAAAACATCAATGTAGGCCTGTGCAGTGAGAGTGCAACGCTAAACAACAAAAAATGGAAACCCCCTCCATGAAAAACCCGACTACACTATAACACCACCGCCTCCGAATTTTACTGTTGGCACTACACACGCTGGCATATGACGTTCACCGGGCATACGCCATACCCACAATCTGGCATCAGATCGCCACATTGTGTACCGTGATTCTTCACTCCATACAACGTTTTTCCACTGTCCAATCGCCCAACGATTACGCTCCTTACACCAAGCGAGGGGCCGGCCGAGGTGGCCGAACGGTTCTAGGCGCTACAGTCTGGAACCGCGCGACCGCTACAGTCGCAGGTTCGAATCCTGCCTCGGGCATGGATGTGTGTGATGTGCTTAGGTTGGTTAGGTTTAAGTAGTTCTAAGTTCTAGGGCACTGATGACCTCAGAAGTTGAGTCCCATAGTGCTCAGAGCCATTTGAACCAACCAAGCGAGGCGTCGTTTGGCATTTACCGACGTGATGTGCCGCTCGACCATGAAATCCAAGTTTTCTCACCTTCCGCCTAACTATCATAGTACTTCCAGTAGATCGTGATGCAGTTTGGAATTCCTGTGTGATGGTCTGGATAGAAGTCTGCCTATTAAACATTACGACTCTCTTCAACTGTCGGCAGTCTCTGTCAGTCAACAGACGAGGTCGGCCTGTACGCTTTTGTGCTGCACGTGTCCCATCACGTTACCACTTCACTATCACAACGGAAACAGTGGACCTAGGGATGTCTAGGAATATGGAAATCTCGAGTACAGACACATGACACAAGTGACACCCACTCACCTGACCACGTTCGAAGTCCGTGAATTCCGTGGAGCGCCCCACTCTGCTCTCTCACGATGTCTAATGACTACTGAGGTCACTGATATGGAGTACCTGGCAGTAGGTGGCAGCACAATGCACCTAATATGAAAAACGTATATTTTTGGGGGTGTCCGGATACTTTTGATCACATAGTATACTATTTCCGTCGTACGATAATGACAGCACACAATGGACTTTCGTGAGTAGCTGTGCTTTAATTAATACGAGTCGATATTCATTTACATTTTTCATCTGTAGAAACAGCTTTCTTTTCTGTGCTGAAAATAATGAAAATAAGCTCACGTAAGTAAGATATTTTTATGAACCTATCACACAGGCTTAGAAATACTGGAGTATTAGGTGGGTAGCGTTCGACCAAGTTGTTCGTGTTGTAACACATTCCATATCCTCAGTATACAATAAAATGATTTTCCTGTTTTTAGTCATATTGTCTAATAAAGTCATATGTGATATCACACAGTGCTTTTCTTTTATGATTCAAACATTAATGCAGATTTTACGATAGGAGACGTGTTTCCTGGTACTAGTATGGAAATGCTTAAATTGATATCGAAGATTAACAAGCAGACCACATGGAAATCGGATTTTCTTTAATTTTTGATATTTATGGTAGATGAAGTTCAGAACCCAAGATCAGTCACACAAAGCAGTCCCTTGCAACTGTAAAAAAATTGTCGAGAAAATCGTGGCCGAAGTTTTCAGAATTTCCTTATTACCCTCTGAGATGTCGAGTTTTTGATAAGCCCTGTGGTTATGTAGAGAGAACTCTCCTGCCATGTGGCCGCTCTGGGATCGATTCCTCGCCATTACAAAATTTTAAACAAAGGTTTATGTTCTACGAGCATTTTCATGATACGTAAATGCATAAAGACGGAAAAAGTCGGTGCCTTACGAGACTGGTAATCGTTGGATCGCTGGTTCCAGTTCTCCTCTCCGTCATTATTTTTCCCGTTCAGTTCGAATAACTACATCATTTAAACACAAAATTCTTCAAATATGTGCTAGTTAACACATATATAATTAAGGTGAGTGCTTATGTACACCAGCCTCGAACTCTTACAGGAATCGGCAAAATACCGTCAGTAACGAGGATAAGGAGCAAGAAGCACCACATCAGTTGCGTGTGGATAAGTTGAGAATTTGGGTCTGAGGGTAGTCGTGGTAGGGTAGACCATGCAGGTGCGATGATCACTGCGTCCGGATGGCGTAGTGGTCGGCACATTTGTTAGCTAAGCAGGAGACCCACGTTCAAATCCTGGTACGGTACAAATGTTCAGCTTTCCTCATTGATTTAAATCAATGCCCACTGTCACCTAATGTCATTAATTATTTGCATGAGTATTGCACGTCCTCTTATTTCTAATTACGTACCACTCACAAATTTCCTATTTTTGTTGCAATTATAAATTGTTAATTACAGATACTTTATAAAAGAGTGCTAATAAAGATTATGTATAGTTAAAAATTATAAATAAACATTTTTCAACTTTATGAAATTTTACTCTCAGAGGAAATTTACAGTGGCTGGTACTCGGGCCCAGGCCAGCCGGGTATGAGCCAAGCATTCTAGCTCAGAGCCACGCTGCCTGTCGGTAAAGCAACCTTCCTTTAAGGCACTAAATAAGCTCGGAAAACTTCATACTCGATTTTCCAGAGAATTTTTTAGACATGCGTTGTACTGCTTTGTAAGATTGACATTCGAGTTCTGAACTAAGTGTCCAGTCGAAATACAGTGAAGTTCACGACGACCGGCTGCAATCCAGAAATCTCTTCGAACAATTTGTGTACTTGCACAAGAATAAGAGTGAATGGGTGAACAGCATAAAACTAGTAGAAAGTCATTTTTTTTTTTTACAAGAAAACGAATGCCTTGCAGTGTAAGATTCTTTGTTGTCCTCTTACATGCATATAATGTATTGCTCTCCTTCTCTGACATTATTAGTTTCGTCTTCTGACGGGCTATTAAGTTATTTATACGGCTCCGACAGTCTTATCACTGGAAAATCTTCGACGTCAAAGCAAGCAGGCAACGTGCACAACACGTTGGAAAGTCGAGAAACTCGTACTGAGGAAGCACTAGAGCTAGCGGTGCTTTTGAAATTCTAAATACGATGATGAAGCACTTTACGAGAACGTAAGTATATTTGAACAGCAAAACATAAGACCTCCATCTAGAAGGACATTCTAATGACCCGCGTCCTTGTCCTTGCCCATGGCAATTACGTCTTCCCCGTTGGGTTGCTGCAAAGAGACGAGAGTGTTGGTCCTCGTCTTTTCATTTTCTCGTGTGATTGTAATAACCTATTAGAGCCTGGAAGAGTCGCTATGGTTCTGCAATTCTTGCGCCTTTGACGGTCGAATCGGCGGTAACGTTATTATGTATTCGTACGACGCCTGCAACTCTTATTTATTCGTTAGCGTTCCAGACTGCAGCTTTCCCTCTGAACGTGAGTATACATCTTCCTTATAATTAAGAAAGTGAGACAGAAGGGATGTCTGACATTTTTTCTGTAATATGATAGTAGAAACACACACGAAGGGAATCTACGCAAAAATATACTTAGATGAATAAATCCACTTACCCTTGTTTTTGGACTTATTTTGTTATGTTCTGTGAATGTAGATTCCCGTCTACGATTCTCTTCACGTCATAATCACAGTCTAGCTAGTGGTTTATGCCTGTGTGCTTGTACCCGTCTGTCATCTTCATTTATCTTCTCAATCATCTCTTCTCCTTCGACCGACACTCATAAAAATATAGCGCTGTACCGAAACTGGAAAATAATGTTCACTGGCCACACCATAACAGACCGCTTGGTTGTCAACATTTATAGAAGTCAAAATACCTAATCAAAAACTGGAAATATCCACAAATATTTAACATTAATATGTATACAGAATTATGGACGACTGAAGTTGTGTAATAATACCAACAGCTCTTCAGTGAATGATCGGATTACAGCAAGACTTAACTCAAAAGATTAATGGCTGTATTTCGAATTGCATCTACGTTTTGTACAGCTCAATTATTCAAATTCTATTTTGGGATACTTGTCATAGCAAGAATCTTCGAACTATTTCCAACTGTATAATAGAAGAACCTGAGCGGTACACGTGGAATTGTCAATGACGTGACAGTTACTGCGTGACCTGAACTCTGACACCTACTTGTATTTTTCCAAGTTATGCTGTTCTACGAAGATAAAATAGAAAAAAAGGGTAAGGTCAGATTAATACGCGCATCTCCCCAAGTGACAACAAGAAATATCACTTAACCATGTCACCTACTTCGAAGTCAGGCCTTAGGGAAATTTTAGAGAAATCAGAAAATATCTTTCGTCTCTGGCGGTGCAAGATGCTGCAAATGTTACAGATAGATCCATATAAATGTTTCAGTGCTTCCCGGGTTTGTATATTGGTCACAGCAACTACTGTGTTCACTGTAATACGGAAAATTTTGTAATAATTTAAACGAAATTTTTCGAGGGAGGCAGCTAATTCGTTACTAGCCTTTGGAAAATGGGATAACATGTACAGGTTTTTACTACAGTTGCATCTAGTCCAAACGGTTTTCTCATTCTGATTTGTTTGCTTCCAATGCAGTTTCCTCGTCTTAAAATGGGAGTATGATGATATCGTTACGTTCAGTTGTAAAATGTTTGTTATCCTACATCAGGTGAAAAGCCATAAGTCGATGGCGGACGCTGGAGTGAAAATTTCGCAATTAGTGTCGATCCCTTTTTTGAGGTTCTAGTCTCCTTCCTTGGATATTAATGACGCTACTGGGGATGTTATTATCGCTGCCAAGAATCAATAGAGATCTTCTAGAACTTTGTGCTTCAGCTTTTTACTGTAAAGGTAATCTGATTTGTGATTTTTTTTGTTTGTTTGTTTGTAAAGAACTTGGCAGTTGAGCCCTCTTATCGGTATGACGCTGCATCCCCTTCTGACCGGTCACTGCCATTGGGGCGTTCACGTCGGAGCTGGTCTCGCTTCCTCAGTCACTACCATACCCCATGGCTCTGCACACCAACACACAGCTGTGCGTCTCTGAAACCGGTGGAACTGGATCTCTTCCTAAGTCGTCACCGTACTCACCGAAGATGGTCATCCAGAGTAGTACAGAATCTCACAGTGCGAAGCCATTCACGTTAATGAGCACTGTAGTTTCTGGCCACTTTCACATTCGAATGTTCCACAAATCTGGATACTGCACTATTCGACCAGACAGCCAAATTTTGACCTACAATGAGGCCCCATTCAGACTATGTCAGGTTCCGATAACGTTGGTTCACTTGAGTACACAACATCTTTGTGACCTTCACAGTGATCGCTCAGCATCTAACGCTGTTGACACCCGTACATATCCTACCTGACCTTGTAGCAACACTAAACACAAGCAACACTAATACTTGTGGTGGCCGTTCTGGCTGTCATAAAGAATTCCAACTATAACTGTTTACGTACGGTGCACTGAGCTACACTGACAAGCAACCATGTCTTCTGGGCCCTTCACTTTTCCCTCAGGCAGTGTATATTCCACTCGGATCATACTTTTTAGCCAAGTAATAGCCTTCTCCTCTTTTGACTTTCAATTGAACCTCTTCTGGCAAGAGGAAAGTGTTGTTGATGCTTTTAATAGGCACATTTGAGGACACCTGTTCTTTGGATTCGTACGATGCTTTGTCCTTAAATTCGTGCTACATAGTCTATATTGTTACGCAGCTGATCAAACGACGAAGTTAGCTCTATTAATGTCAGCGTATTTCAGTCGTCTATCCTGAGATTTCCATGTACAGAAGATAGTCGTTTCCTAAAGGAAGCAACAAATAAGGCGCAAAAATGTGACACAATTGGTGACTTATATACTATTGAACACTACGGCATTGAAGAAAATAATTCTGTGTTGTAGATAAAATGCCCTTATTTCTGCATAAATAGGCTACAGATATGTCAAAATTGCCTCTTGACTGGTCTCTGACTTCCACATTTCAAGATGCTACACTTTAAGTATTATATTTTGTATGGTTCAATGTTGGTTCTGTCTATTGGAAGTGTCCAGGTATATGTGTGAAGCTAATTTAAAAATAATATGTGAACATAAGCTATATGAATACACTGCATTAGGGAAAGGATGGATAGGAATAGTGTGTTAGGAATGGATGACATGGTAATAAGTACTGAAGAAAAGAGAGCGGATCAAGAAAACGACAGATAGAGGAGATAGTTGGCAGCCAAATTCGAAGACGCACACTGTATGAGTGGTGGGACAGAGAGAGCATGAGCACGTTTTGTTACTGCGGGTTGCCTACAACAGGAGCAAGTACACATTTGGAAGCAAACCAAATGTTCTCTTTCGATAGACAGGTCCTTAACCTGTTGTTCTGCTCAATGCATTATGACTCCCTGGGGGGTCCTTTTGAGAAACCTACACCCTGTCCCTCCTCCTTCCCCTCCTCCTCCTTCTCCTCCCCAAATCCCCTTGGAACTCCCTTCGCTGATAGATGCACACTTTTGTTATAAAATTAATTGACTAATTAATTAAATCGATCGATTAATTAACTCTACCTACCTAGGAAATCCGCCAGCCCTCCTGTTCCCTTCGCCACTACATACCTCCTTTCCCCCACCAGGAATTTGGTGGGAGAAGGATACCGTCCGTGCTGGAGAGGAAGGATCTCACAACAGGAAATTCAATTACATAACAAAGCATGTACTGTTTATTTATGAAATTCAGTCAGCAGGAGTTGGATCTCTATTTTCCTTGGTGGGGAAAACTCACATCCAGCAACTAAATGTCCTACTTACGTAACTACATTGATGCAGATTGGAGGTGTTGTCTTGTTGGAAAATTTTTGTATGTGCACTCACCTTGACATGCAGCGATCGACTGAGCAAGTGCACAGTGCCACCACCAGAGGATGCAGAGAGGAGGAGAACATTTCTATCGGATAGTATAACGTTATCAGCGTCTTTTGTGTATGCCTGTAGAACCAAGACCGTTTTTTATGCAGGGTGACAGTAACATAGTCGTTGTGATCCTTTTTATAATAGCGCGGTTCTTATGCAAAATGTATGTTACCGACTGTAGTGTTCCTCGAAAAGGACATTGTCTTTCTTCCAGGGATTTCCGTCTGAACTACCTGGTGAGTGTAATCCAACTGCTGGAAAACAACTACTCTCCATGCAAAGAGACTCTTACGGTCAGTTTAATTAACCTATCAATTTGATATCGATAATGTGCCGCCTAGTGTTGCAGGCGATGGCTAGGATACAACAGATACAGATTCGTGATTGGAGTGGTATTCAGCATTTTTTTCGTTGCAGAGATATCTTTTAACTGAAGTTCAAGCCATCACCTGCACAGGGAGAGACGACGATCGTATTAAAATCATATGTATTATCGAAATTATAGTGTGATGCGTAATGCAAACCTGATATATACAGCTTCTTCGTGCTGTTAGCTTAAGAGACTTAGTATTGTGAGGTGCCGGGGCTAGCAGTGTATTGATCACTAAATTCTACTAGAATCCACATGTGTAAATCATGCTCTAAGCCCCCCCTATTCTAACTCCGACTTTTGCTGTTGCACAAGGATAAAACAAATACGCGAACTGACTCTACTCAACCCTGCTAGTGGAGTAGAAGAGAGTTTGGCACCTGCAATAATTTAATTTGATAAATAAGTTAAATAAACAAAGGTTTCATTAGCATAGTGAGGAATGATAGGGTTGCTCTATTGATTAACAGAAAGAAAGTTCTGTCCAAAATAACAATATGATTTATTAAGATTAAACGCAGAATAGTAAAAGAGACACAGGAAATATAAAACATCAAATTGGCTAAAATTGGAGATTCATGCAAACACAGTAAAGGTGAAGTTGTCCCTAACTTAGATCGTGAGGTTTAAGACGAAGTGGTATGTGGAGCCAATTCCTTCCCACTCAAATCTCAAGAGAGACACACAGCTAACCCAATAGTAATTGCTGCTACTCGAAACTGAACAAAGTTAGAAAAGGATGAACAGGCGCGCTCTGCTGAGCTCTGATTATCACCTAGGAAAATCCCTATCTGCCGGTGCTGCGGACGTACATTACCAACAGTCTTCTTATCTCCCAGAACACGATCTGGCGTACCGCAGGCGAGGGCTGGTTGCTCCGACGTCCTCGACCGAAAGGCGACTGCCGACTACCCAGAGCACCCGCACAGGCCGAACACCGAACATTCCCGCCCCCACGACAGTGGCCGTGGTTACGTTCCAATCAGCAACTCGAAAACCGGCGGAAATTCCACTCCATTGCCGGAGCACTACCATTCCACCAATGGAGATTCTTGGCGCCAATTTCTGTGCTGATTTTGCAGAAAGTGCGGGAATTTTCCCGCCACAACTGCATGGGTACACAAGTCATTCCCACGCCTCGCTGGTAGCCCGCCAGAAAGTGTTTTCGCCAAGTTTCTCTGAAGTAACGGAACCTCTAGCCCAGCCGCTACTTCACACCCCAGCGGGCGTGTCTCTTGACAATGTCGGCGTCTGAAAAGCATTCACTCGACTGCCTCACACACGTCAGCTTAACTCTCTCCAGTTCCACAGAGCCCGCCTGTCACCGGCCCACCCGGGTGACGAGAGACGCTGCGTGGGAAGTACGCGTGTTAAGGAAAAGCAACCCTCCACCGCATGCAACTAGAGAGGAGAATCGTAAGATAGAAATATGAGAGGGGGCTCATGCCACCTCTCATTGCCCCTACGCCATTTTAGATTGTAATTGGTGAGCGGTTGGCTCACTTAGGAGCAAGGTAGTGAGTCAATCGCCCAAGAACAATCTTACAAAGTGACTCCACATACCGCACTCTATAAAAAAGATCATTGCAACTGAAAAATGCAACTCATAGAGGGAGGATTATTTATGATGTAGCCAACTTCACCTTCTTAATATGGAACACTAACACTCACATCACACATCCATACCCAGGGAGCCCCTTCCCAAACACCGATTCACGCAGACATTCACTCTCTAAATATGGCCCGGGCATCTGAGCCAAATATGGAGCAGTTTATTCTTTACAATCAGAGTTGGAGTGCTCCGCAATTAAATGCCCAAGATGTTACAACAATTTTAATCATTAAACTAACCTGAACTCACTCACACATGATACTATATAAGTTAACAATCTCTTTGTGAGCTTTCAGAATCTAATTACAACCTCCGTTTCATTCTGTCTCCCTGCAGCAAGAATAACCTTTACAAAATGTTCCCTGAACTGATGGTCCATTCACAATGACAGTGGTGGTATCTGCTTCAGTTTATGGGGACTTCAGGCACACTGTTAGCATACACACAACAATAAACACAAAATACAAAAAAAACATGATGTGGAGAACAATACAGTAATCTGTAATAAGAATTACAGTGTAAAACACAAACGCATACAAGGTATGACATACATTACCAAAACAACATAAGAGAAAGAAATTTAAGAAAAAAAACAAGGTTCATGGGGCATCAAATTGTGCGTGCACATTGCACAAAGTTCACGACTGTGCTGAGAATGAGGCACTAAATCACATTGTTAGAAATATCCGTGGCACTTCACTGATTCCACTGTACTGACATCACATAAGGCTAAACGTCGGTTGTAGTTGCTACGTTGTGGCAACAGCAATAGGGAGTTCTGGAGTGTCTGCAGTACGCTGTTGAGATTGTAGTCAGACCCACGCATATGATCACGGCCGTATGGTAGGAAGACACAGTGATAGGCTCTCCTCACGTCGATTAATTGTCTCTGAGGTCTACTCGTTGGGATACATCACTAGTCTAGGTCTCTTCTCTCGCTGGACAGAACTTTATGTTTCCTAATATTGCAGTTCGACGAGGGATGATGGCACGTGGAGTGACTCCACAAGTGTGTGAGGTCATCCATACAGGATCGAACTAGGAGCGACTATTGTTAAAAACTGCTCTCTAATAGAGAGGAGAAGTAAGACATGAGACCATACATTTGTTAGTGTGGCACGATACTGCTTTGTGTATGCAGATCGGCCAATGCTAGTGAGTTGTAAAAAACCCAAACAGGTGAGTATAGAGCGTCCCTTTCTGTCCTGAGGCACATGAGGCGCAGGTTCTGACACGATATGTGATCTTCTTCGTGTACTCACGACAACGTGGTCTGCCGCAGGGAATCCCTCCAAGCGGCTGCCGCGTCCGGAGAGCTAGCAGGCTGTCGCGTGTCAGGGTCAACGGCCAGCCCCACTTTCGCTTGTGGCGGGGCAAGGGTCCCGTGTAATCCCTCAGGTAGGCAGCCGGGTGACTGTCAGCGTGTAGGACGGGACGCTCGCCCTCTAGCAGGTAGCCGAAGACCTCTTGTTTTTGCGCTGGCTGGCCTCTGCATTGCCACGTTCCTCGTCATCTGTACAATTCTTACAAAAGTCTTATGCCTAACTTTTTCCCATGACCTTCTATGTTATAATAAATTTACCTAATGAAACATTGATGGTCTGTCATTTCAGACACTCTTATTTTACTTTTATAGTTATTAATCTATGGCAATCATTATAACATCTAATCTAGACATGGAAATAATTTATTTTGATATACGTGTAGAGACCGATCTCAGTAAGTACATGGTGTGTGATAACTGATGCTTTGTAATGGATGAACAACTAAATGTGCGGGCCCGCACTAATATTACTATTAATTATATAGATCGACAGTAGACATGCTTCAAGAATTAACTACCATATCCCAACGATCTACATTCTACGTCTTTTAATTAAATTATGTTGTTATGCAGGTCTAAGTTTTACTGTGCTATAAAGAACATGCAACTACGCTACTTTCGCTCGCCCGTCGTCCCTCCATCTCGGGTCTGTGGTTTGGTGACCTGAAAAATAGCAACTCAACAGGCGCGCGCCACACTTGTGGTAGAAAACCCCCACAATATTAATCTAGTTATTGTTAAATCCTACAGTTTAACTTATCCTAGTATCGTACTTTCCCTTTTATTTATTTATTTATTTATTTATTTTATTTATTTATTTATTTATTTATTTATTTTATTTTTTTTATTTACCTTATACAATACCCTTACATAGTTCCTGTTACGCTGAGATGTCTTGCTGCTCGCCGCTATTGACGACAGTGATGTGCGCGCCGTGCGACATGACCTCCGAGTTTTCATTACGCCTCACTGAAACTCCAGAGACTGGGTTAGCCATGGCTATACACGACAATAAATTTATAGTTGCAACTTCCTTCTCTATGTGAAGCGGTTTTCGCGATCGAAGTACACCTTTCCAGAAGCAATGTAATATGACCAAGCCAGGACTGGTTCCTGTTGAGGATTCAGACACCCAACACACGCCAGCTACACAGTATGTCACGAATATCCAAGTACAATTCCTTGGTGATTCATCTGTGACAAAAACGAGCAGCACGCTAAATCCCCAACCAGCACATTAGCATGGTAGGCTTTTATGCCCTCATTTCTCTCGTCTAGGGCACCATTAGAGTCAAATGCTCACAGGTTCACCCCGACTTGCAAGACAACGATACCGGCGCAGCTCTGCAAAAACTATACTGCCCATATTCACCCTCGAAATCGCGCAATATACCACAATCGTGCAGTGCACTGACGCGTGCCTGCAAGCATTGGTATGAACGTCTCACGAACTGGTTGTGGCCGCTATGGAGCGTATCACGACCTCTCAGAACGCTTCTAAGAGCACGTTCTTGTATGCGCCCGTTTGTGCGACGTCTCGTCACTCATCCTTATCCCTTAACATGGACACCAGATAGGAAAGGACAAAAACATTGCTCATGAAAAGGTAGTGTCTCCTACTCCATCGACATTGGAGATCGCAAACATAAACAAAAAGAGGATAGCAGCAGTAAATTCTTATGCAAGACAACGCAGCGTGTTAATACTTTAGCAATCTTAATCTATTAATGTAACGATTATTGTTCCCCGAACAAAGGTTCATATATTTGCCTATTCTACTATGTACATTTCTTACACTACTACTATTCTACGAACTCCTTTATGTGAGAGAAGTGGTGGAGTCCTATGGACTAGCGTCAATCCCTTCTTAGACTCCCCCTCCTCTGACGTGCATTAGGATTTGGAGGTCTAATTTCAATCTCCTGGTTCTCCTGTTGTCCTTGATTTCGCTCCCTCCAATTACGGTCGCTTTGCCGTTCGTCATTCCTCCTGTCCCAGATTGCTTGTCTGGATTGACCCTGTTCCCTGACGTTCTGGTTTCCGTGTCTCTGGTTTCCATAACCTTGAATAGCGTAACCTTGATCTCGGTAACCCTGGTTTCCTAACTGACCAGTGCGATTATGCGATCTGTTGTCGTCTTCCCTTGCTGGCCCGTGGTATTTGTTATTTTGCGCCTTCTTCCTGTCCTTTGCGTCTTGTTTATCGAAGACTACTTCGAGTTCGCGCAGTAGACTCTTGAATGCATCTATGTCAGATCCACACTTCCCGACAAGTGTCTGTTGATACCTAACTGGCAATTTCGAAAAGCAAAATTTAATAATTTCTCCGTTGCTGTATGGACTATCTAAAAACTGATTCTTCTTGAGTAAGTCATCAAAAAATTTGGTTGCGCTCTTATGCCCGGACACTTCCAGTTCAGGACAAAATATTATTTC
This sequence comes from Schistocerca nitens, assembly GCF_023898315.1. Lineage (NCBI taxonomy): Eukaryota > Metazoa > Arthropoda > Insecta > Orthoptera > Acrididae > Schistocerca > Schistocerca nitens. Next base: position 972,125,920 of record NC_064614.1, on the reverse strand, counting down.
CTCTTTAATCCTGTCTTGCGTTTCCTTTGACCAGTAGGTCCGCAGGAATGCACCAACAAATTCCTGATAAGTCCGACACGTCGCTGCCACGCCCCGCATCTTTTCCGCGGCTTGGCCTTCGATGTGTCCACACATGAATTCTAATTTGGCCTGGGTTGGCCATGACGACGGTAATGAATTAGTAAATTGCATCACCCAGCTCTTCGGATGCATCGACCCTCCATTATCTTTGAACTTCTGGAATTTGAGTATCGACAGGAAGTGATTGTGATCAAAATTCTGTCCGATCCTCGCACTGGTGTTGTCAGACGTTTCCGATACTTGCACGTCTGCGGAGTGTCCTGATCTATCTTGCTGATAACTGTGATGTGCTACGTCTGTATCACAGTGGAAGTGGCATTCAGCATTCACTCTTCTAAGTGGGCTGCAATTATTGGAGCTATTACTCGCTGTTTCTGCGTGTGCATTGTTTGTTCCGCACGCTGTCACTGGGCTAGAGCACGGCGGGCTTTTCCTCGGAGACACAATCCTGTGTGCTCCATCATTGGTATCCGAACGCGCAGTGCTCGTGTGCCCATTTCGCTCTAGTTTTGCTATCCGACTCTCTACTTCTTTCATTCGTTTCGTGATGTTCGTAACCGCAATATTACCTTGAGTCTTTAAGGCCGCTAGGGATTTCGAGTGGACTTGTGTCGCACGTCGCAAGCGCCCTGCGAGTTTAAGAGTTACTCTTGCGATTTTCATTGCCCCTGTTGCTGCAGTTTTGGCTAGGCCTGCTACTTTTTGTGCTACCATTGACATTTGTTTTGCTTCTCCACATTCTTTCTTTATTGTTAATAATTCCCCACGAATTTCCCCTATATGCGAAATTATTGCCTCCGTGTCCTTCTTACGCTGTTCGTCAGCTTCTTCCTTCTCCTTCTTACGTTGTTTCTCCTCTTCTTCTTTCATTGATCGTAGGAAGCTCAGTATTGGGTTTACGTCATCTTCTTGATCCTCTTCAAACATGGGCGATGTAACTCTGGACACCTGGGCGCTAGAGCTCTGACGTGACCGAGCTGGCCTCTGTCTGCACTCGTTCGTTTGACTATAAACTTCTGCTACCGTCTCGACCTGTGTGCCTGTCTCTGTTTCATCCTCTACTTCACTATCATAATCACGGCCGCAACGCTGCTCTGAGATCGCGTCCAAATCACCTTCCTCATCAATGCCCCTGGCGTCCTGTCCTGCTAAAAATGTGCCCATCTCATCTCCGAACCTATTCCCGTCAGTAAACTGCCCCTTATCCATTATGCTATCCTCTTTTGTTTTAGCTTCGCCCGATAATAGTCGTGCCTTACTTCTCGTTATCATTCATAAAAACAAATTCATCTAAAATGCACAATAAAATTAATCTACTCCATATATTTTTTACACATAAACATAAAATTTCAACAACGCTGTTCCAACGCTGTAATCACAAACACAATTTGATGTGGTACAGAAACCGCACACAAATCCGACAAAGTGCGATGCGGTACAGACACCACATCAGCGAAACACAAAAAAAACAATGAACAAAAAATATATACACTGAAAACAAAAACTGTAGTCATGCGCCGCTACTTAAAACTAAACGCGGAACTACCAAAAAAAACTTGGGTATTAATCATTAAAAAAAATAGAGAGAAAAAAAATTGAATGTTCCTACTAAGAATCCTGTTTGTTTATCAGAGATTCACAGGAAAGATCCGAGGCCAAGGGTCGCCATATTATGCGAGGTGCCGGGGCTAGCAGTGTATTGATCACTAAATTCTACTAGAATCCACATGTGTAAATCATGCTCTAAGCCCCCCCTATTCTAACTCCGACTTTTGCTGTTGCACAAGGATAAAACAAATACGCGAACTGACTCTACTCAACCCTGCTAGTGGAGTAGAAGAGAGTTTGGCACCTGCAATAATTTAATTTGATAAATAAGTTAAATAAACAAAGGTTTCATTAGCATAGTGAGGAATGATAGGGTTGCTCTATTGATTAACAGAAAGAAAGTTCTGTCCAAAATAACAATATGATTTATTAAGATTAAACGCAGAATAGTAAAAGAGACACAGGAAATATAAAACATCAAACTGGCTAAAATTGGAGATTCATGCAAACACAGTAAAGGTGAAGTTGTCCCTAACTTAGATCGTGAGGTTTAAGACGAAGTGGTATGTGGAGCCAATTCCTTCCCACTCAAATCTCAAGAGAGACACACAGCTAACCCAATAGTAATTGCTGCTACTCGAAACTGAACAAAGTTAGAAAAGGATGAACAGGCGCGCTCTGCTGAGCTCTGATTATCACCTAGGAAAATCCCTATCTGCCGGTGCTGCGGACGTACATTACCAACAGTCTTCTTATCTCCCAGAACACGATCTGGCGTACCGCAGGCGAGGGCTGGTTGCTCCGACGTCCTCGACCGAAAGGCGACTGCCGACTACCCAGAGCACCCGCACAGGCCGAACACCGAACATTCCCGCCCCCACGACAGTGGCCGTGGTTACGTTCCAATCAGCAACTCGAAAACCGGCGGAAATTCCACTCCATTGCCGGAGCACTACCATTCCACCAATGGAGATTCTTGGCGCCAATTTCTGTGCTGATTTTGCAGAAAGTGCGGGAATTTTCCCGCCACAACTGCGTGGGTACACAAGTCATTCCCACGCCTCGCTGGTAGCCCGCCAGAAAGTGTTTTCGCCAAGTTTCTCTGAAGTAACGGAACCTCTAGCCCAGCCGCTACTTCACACCCCAGCGGGCGTGTCTCTTGACAATGTCGGCGTCTGAAAAGCATTCACTCGACTGCCTCACACACGTCAGCTTAACTCTCTCCAGTTCCACAGAGCCCGCCTGTCACCGGCCCACCCGGGTGACGAGAGACGCTGCGTGGGAAGTACGCGTGTTAAGGAAAAGCAACCCTCCACCGCATGCAACTAGAGAGGAGAATCGTAAGATAGAAATATGAGAGGGGGCTCATGCCACCTCTCAGTATGTGGCGAGGAATTTGGTTAAATGGTTCAAATGGCTCTGAGCACTATGGGACTTAACAAAAAATGGTTCAAATGGCTCTGAGCACTATGCGACTCAACTGCTGAGGTCATCAGTCGCCTAGAACTTAGAACTAATTAAACCTAACTAACCTAAGGACATCACACACATCCATGCCCGAGGCAGGATTCGAACCTGCGACCGTAGCGGTCACGCGGTTCCAGACTGAAGCGCCTTTAACCGCACGGCCACACCGGCCGGCGGGGACTTAACATCTGAGGTCATTAGTCCCCTATAACTTAGAACTACCTAAACCTAACTAACCTAAGGACATCACACACATCCATGCCCGAGGCAGGATTCTAACCTGCGACCGTAGCAGTCGCGCGGTTCCGGACTGAAGCGCCTAGAACCGCTCGGCCACCGTGGCCGGCGGAATTTGGTTACTTTAAGGTTGTTGGAAAGTGAGGAGTTCTCCTGTGTAGACGTTTATCTTAGCACTCCATCATAAACCAAAAATTAGTTTAATATTGTAGTCCTTTGCTACCGGATGTAACAAATATTAAGCTGATTAGAACATATTTTTTAACTGATGAGAAAATACTTACGGGAAATTTAGCCTCTGCCATACTGTTACAGGATTTTCACAAGTAATGGTACTTTAGCAATGTGAGAGCGCGTGTCTGACTCGATTTCTTCAGTCTTCGAAAATAACTCTTAAAGGGCGAAATCGGCATTTCATATGAGAAATGCGAGGTGTATGGTCAACAACATCGCTGTCTCGGATTGGACAAAGTGATTTTTTGTTTCACAGTGCACTGCAGCTGGCGGTGTTTGTTATGCTATGCACCGCAGCTGTCAACAGAAGCGATCAAGAGGCTTTCGCGACCGGAAGTTGCGGATTTCCTCAGCCTGTGACGGCTGTCAGGTACAAAGACTGTTCTGATGTGTCGTATCTTGCCCACAGCAGCGACTCCTGGCGAGGTGACCAGTACGCCGGCTGCTCAACAGAAGCGGACGTGTGTGTTGCATGAGAGAAGATTAAAAGAAACAGGTGTTTGTGCTGGATGTATTTAAAATACATGAATTCTTACCGCTCCAGTCATCCGCGGACGCCTTCCATGGCCGGAGGTGGTTTGCTCTGGTATATATGCATCTCCATGAGTGCGGCTGCGATCCCGGCGGTAGTTTACACTGACCTCTGAGCATTGGTGCCGGTGGCTTATGAGGGGGTTGGCATGCTGCGTGTTGGCCTCGGGACATTATCGAATGGGATGTGCGAGTGTTTGAACAATCTTTGACAACTACTGCTACAGACTGGATCATGATTGAGGTGTGTTGTGTTTAGTGCTTCTCAATACATCGCAGTGGTATTTGTTGTTGTTGCTGTTGTTTTTACTATTCTGTCATGCATCAGACCCTTTCCTCCCTTCTTCTTCGACTTGGTGTAACTGAGAAAACCAGTCAATTTAGTAATTCTATAGTACTTCTAAAACCCTATCACAATGTCAGATTCCAGATTGATCAATTTATTTTTCTTCTGATAGTTGTATCTCGAGCACACATGCATTCACTATGGGCATGCATGACCTGTGCAGGTATGAGTCTCTCTGCTGGCCAGTGCAGATGGTAGTTACTCTGTAGTCAGTAAACCAGTACCCACCTCCCGATGGCAAGTTCGCCTGATCGGTAGGATTTTTATTCACCACATATGTTTAGTGGAATGTTGTGGTGGGGAAGGATGTTTGTGCTCTCAAAAGTTAGTGCATACAAGGACACTGGGCTGTTCCGACTTTCATAGTGACGTCCTGTCAATAGACACATGCGTGGGCGATGCCATGGCTGCTATACTGCACTTCATTCCATTCCTGGGTGATTATAGTCATTGCATCATAAAGCGAGGGTGTAGCGTGCAGTCATGAGCTTTACCCAGGCAGGACAGCCCTGTCTCCAGCAAACTGATTAAATACAGAATTTATATCAATATATTCTTGAATTTAATTTTAATTTTGTGTCATGAGGTTCTTCCTCTCCAGCACAGAGTGAGTCTTTTTGTCACCAATTTTTTCTGGGAGGGGTGGGGAGGGTGGGGGTGAAGGGTCAGGGTGTGAGACATCCTCTGGTGGTGCCACTGTGCACTAGATCGGTCGACCCCTGTATGTCGAGGTGAGTGCACACAAGAAAATTTTCCAATAATGTGGTACCTCCAATCTGTATCAGTGTAATTATGTAATTAGAACATGCAGTTGCTGTATGTGAGCCTTTCCCACCAAATAAAAGGGAGATCCAACCCCTGAAAACTGAATTTCATACATAATCAGTATATCCTTTGCTATGTAATTGAATTTACTACCTTGGGGTCCTTCCTCTCCAGCACAGACTGATTCATTTTCCTGCCAAATTCCAGATGGGGACGGGAAGTGGGTAGTGGGGGGGAGGGGGGGGGCTGTGGAAGAAGTGAAGGATTTCCCAGAGAGGGAGAGTTAATTAATTGATAGATTTACTTGATTAATCAATTGAATTGATATGAAAATTGTGCATATATCTGCAAGAGGAGATTCTAGAGTGATGGGGGAGGAGGAGGGGGAGGAGTTGGGGAAGCTTTCTCATAAGAACAGATTATCCCCAGGGAGTCAAAATCCACTTGTCGAAACAATAGGTTAAGGACCTGTCAATCAAAAGACTGATTTGCCCCGGAATGTATACTTGCCCCTGATGTAGGCAACCCTCACTAACAAAACGTGCTTATGCTCTCTTTGTTCCATAGGCGCTCATTGTTATGTATCCACAATATGAAAAAGTGGCTGAGCTCTCTCGATTACGCGTGGAGCACAAAAAGTGCGGCTCTCTTTTGCGTTTTGTGAACAAAATAGTTTAGTTGTCCTACATGGAAATTTCATATGGTAAGCAGATTACTCCATAGCAGTCAGAGGTTATCACGATGGTGAGGAGTACATGGCGTCCAAAGGTATTACATCAAAACCGCTTTTTTATCCGAGAAAAGTACGTCTGGTGATGTAATGGGTAGTTGTTCCAGAAAACAGCTGAAACAGAATTTCTGGCGCACGACCATGCGGGAACGGACGCACACACAATTAAATTAGACAGCTCAAGACGGGAGCTCTATGAACAGAAATAACGCGAAACCAAATGTGAAAAGAAGACTTCCATCAACAGATTAAACTTCCCTTCCTAGAATATGATCCAGTTAGTTCGGAGTGTAAAGTGGGTCGGCTCGTCAATGCACTATCTCCAAAAAACGTCTTTTAGGATATCATTCCGTTCAGAATCATCGAACTTACACAACAGTTGGGCTACTCCGTTTTAATGTATTATTTTCTCCGTTTGTTACTCCGTGGTACTTCAGCAAGATTTAAATGGTTTCTGGTCATGTACTGAAACATGCAAATTGCAGTGTGTGTACTGTAAGACCTTCGGTACACACACCATCAGATTATTTGACTTGTCGCTCTAGCGAAGTAAGCAAGTGTCAGCAATATGTCTCGTGGTCTTATCGTGGCGTATTCATCTTCTGCCGTTAGGTCAGACGATAGAAATGCCACTTGCACGCTTAGAGTAGCAGATTGACGGTGACCAACTTTAAACAGAACTTGATTAATTTTCACATACATTTGTGAAAATAATAACAAGCATATAAAAAACTTAACTTGGTTCTGGATGCTATTTACAATTGACAATCTGAAGTTCCTTTGGTCTTGGTACGTTAATCTTATTCTCACATATCTCTGATACTTGACGAAAGTATCTATACATTTATCTTCATGGCTATGTACCGGAATATGGTAATTGTATTAGGCGCAGACTGAAACTTGACTACAGACTAGTGCACACTGACGCATCGGAGGTCTGTACACTCGTTATAATACCTCGAGCGTTCATGTATCACTGCGCGAGCGTGATCCGCGAGAAGGAAAGGTTCTACGTTAGCAGCAATCTCATTGGCTGTGTTACATATTAATACGCGGATCGGCAGAAGCAGAATTTGGTCTGTCTCTAAGACAGCGCCATCTCGTAGTGTGGAGACGGACGAGCGCTGCGCCTGCGCTGTTGTGCTTAGCGGGGCGCGCTCTAGTGGGAAAGTTGTGTACGCGCTGGCTACGCGGAACTATGTACACAACACAAATATTAACATATGTTAAAGGTATTAGATTATTTACAAATATTCTGTTACGAAACATTTTGCGTGATCAATATTCAGTATGTCCGAGATTTAACTTCCCGTACACAAGAACGTTATTACAGTAGGTTCATTGTATTTAAAAAACATTAAACGAAGTTGCTGTATTGTCTGCTTTATTTGTGGAAACTGGCTTCATTGACATGATCATCTTAAGATGACGAAGTTTAGTGCAGCAGAGACGTTTACAAGGTGAAATCCGAGCCAGGACAGGGCTCCACCAGTACTACAGTAAGATTTTTATAGCTTTTGACTCAAAAAATCCCACCTTCTAAGCTTCGCTGCTAAAGTTAACTTTGTCCCCTAAAGATACATGTAGTTGAAACCGGTCTCCATAAACTGAGTGGACAAACAGCAACTTTTGGCCGGATGCAATGACGTTTTCTAAAGACAATTATCAATTACATGTTGCGTTCTATAATAATTTCCTCTCGCATGCTTCAGTGTTGATATTCTGCTTTGGGCATTTCTACTTTTTCTATTTGAATGCATGTAACAATTCCTAGGCGATAAAACACGTCGTCAACAGTATCATCGGCGACAACTAACTAGTTTTGGACAAAAATGAGCTTTGTTTATGAACACACAGGAATGCTTGTTGTTACCACTAATCACTAACTAATAATCAGATACAATGGTGATTGCAATGACATGAGTACTGTTATTTCTAATCAAATATTAATTCCTTTCCGCGCAGATTGCTTTTGCACTAGTCTCTTTGACAAATTACATGAATTATGAACAATAGTCTGAAACATTTTAGTAAGGATAATAACACAAAAAATACGTAACTTTTACTAACAAACACACTTGAAGAAGTGTCATGATGATATCTCCATTGGTAAAAGATTTCAGAATAGTCCTCCATTCGGTTCTCCTTGAGGGGACGGCCAAAGGGGAGGTGACCATGAGAAAAAGAATATCAGAAGCTTGAATGTGGTAGATAAGCTAGAAAATCTGAAAAGGGAAACGCAAAGTCTTAATAGAGATATAGTAGGGGTCAATGAAGTGAAATGGAAAATTATACATTTTTTTGGAATGAGAAATACTGGTTCTACAAAAGTGTACTGCTGGGTTTTGTAAACGAGTATATTTTAAGATTCGAATGCTGTAGAATTAGATAATTTTAAGTAGGAATTACTTTTGAAATATTAAGTTTTTTTTGGGAAAAGGAAAACGTATGCCTGAAGAGGAGAATGAATATGTTTAAAAGAGGTATGTCAATACTAAAGCAAATAATTGTCACTGGGATACAATTTTGAAGTGCACTTGGTTTGCGCAACTAACATTGTGAATATTACATTAAATAAAATATTTTCTCAAATAATTATTATTCTCTTACCGTCAGTGGTCAAGAAACAAATCATCGTATATTAAAACTTAGAACAATACAATGTCAACGAGAATTTAGCAATTTTATAACATTATGGTATCTACATCTACATCCATACTCCGCAAGCCACCTGACGGTGTGTGGCGTACTTTGAGTACCTCTGTCGGTTCTCTCTTCCATTCCAGTCTCGTATTGTTCGTGAAAAGAAAGATTGTCGGTATGCCTCTGTGTGGGCTCTAATCTCTCTGATTTTATCCTCATGGTCTGTTCGCGAGATATACGTAGGAGGGATTAATGTATGGCTTGACTCCACGGTGAAGGTATGTTCTCGAAACTTCAACAAAAGCCCGTACCGAGCTACTGAGCATCTCTCCTGCAGAGTCTTCCACTGGAGTTTATCTTTCATCTTTGTAACGCTTTCGCATTAATAAATGATCCTGTAACGAAGCGCGCTGCTCTCCATTGGATCTTCTCTATCTCTTCTATCAACCCTATCTGGTACAGATCCCACACTGGTGAGTAATATTCAAGCATTGGGCGAACAAGTGTACTGTAACCTACTTCCTTTGTTTTCGGATTGCATTTACTTAGGATTCTTCCAACGAATCTCAGTGTGGCATCCGCTTTACCGACGATCAACTTTATGTGATTATTCCTTTTTAAATCACTCCTAATGCCTACTCCCAGATAATTCACGGAATTAACTGCTTCCAGTTGCTGACCTGCTATATTGTAGCTAAATGATAAAGGATCTTTCTTTCTATGTATTCGCAGCACATTACACTTTGTGAGGGTACTGGTGGGTAGTATCTGTAAGTAGTTGTTCTTTGGAGGGCGACAATGCCCAGTGGCGCAGGGAGTTGCAAGCAGAGGCAGTTGTTGAGAGTCTGTGGAAGGTGTAGGCTGCGTGAGCCAAAGGCGGTTGCGTAGCGAAGGATTTATCTCTATGTTTAATAGTAGTGGCACAGAATTTGAATAAGAAATGGTTCAAATGGCTCTGAGCACTATGGGACTTAACATCTGTGGTCATCAGTCCCCTAGAACTTAGAACTACTTAAACCTAACGAACCTAAGAACATCACACACATCCATGCCCGAGGCAGGATTCGAACCTGCGACCGTAGCAGTAGAGTTTGAATAATAGTGTGTTTATGTTTGTGCAGTGTGATAAAGGAAATAAATTAAATTTTACCAGTTCTTAATGCGTCTCCATCAGTTAGTACCACACCATTGCATTTAACAATGAACGAAGGCTCGATATACACGGTCAACTAAAACAAGAGGAATGTAACAAAATAATCATTAATTAACCCATATAATCTCCAAGGAGGCCGTAGCTTATAACTTGTCTACATTGAGATTCAATTGCCATTCCCTGCACCATGCGTCAATTCGTTGCCGATCCTCCTGCATTTCAGTGTATGGATTATGTGTCGGAAAGGTATCAGAAGAATATGCTTAATTATGGAATGCGTTTATGACAGCTGGCTATGCTTCATGTTGCATTCGATGGAATGCAGGACGGAGGTGCCTACCCATCTCAACGCTGAATGTATGACATGAATATTTACTTCACGGGATGTAAGATTTGGAGAAGAAAACTCAGAGGTTCATGAACTCGCAGCAGACACGGCGGTCGCAACCAGCCGGCCGGCCCGCAGCGCAGCTCCGCGCGTCCAGCCTTGAAGCCCTGTCTAGTCTGCGGCGGCAGCCCGACGTGACGTGACGTGACGTGACGTGACTTTCGCCTCCGCGTTCGGTGAGCGCGGGCTCATAACTCCAAGGACTCGGCGGCGCCTTTCCTTTCCACTCTTTTATTGCCCTCGCGCGTGTCAATTAGCGCCGACTGAGCTACGGCAAATTGTAATGGCTTATGAAGGCAGTTGGAATCGGCATTAGACTCGACGTAATTGGCCCCAGGGGATGCCGAGCTCGAGATCGTGGAAAACATTCTATACATTTTGATGATTTTGACGATTCCATTGCTGCGGTGCCGTTACGCTGAAATGTCGGCCGTCCAAGGCCGCGTCGTAACGAAACTGTGAGAGCGAGGGGTCGGGACGATCGTCTTCAGTTGGCCCCTTGTCCTTGTATAGTCATTACAAGGCGCGACCTTGGAGAGGCCTGTATAATGCTGCAGGTATCGCGCAGAAATTGCCCCCCGCAGAGGAGCAGCACAAATTGGGATTAAGCAACAACAGACATCGGGTTCCTGCTGCCGAATGAGAGGCACAAGGCAGATGCTAGTGGTCGTCCAGTTTGTGTGCCCATTGAGTGGGCCACTGGCAGAGAATTTATATACCTTCTAGGCATTTTGAGATCAGTATGATCTAACACATATATCAGTACTCTCTCTCTCTCTGTCTCTCTCTCTCTCTCTCTCTCACACACACACACACACACACATTTTGCTTTGGGCCAGTGTAATCCCAGAAATATATATATATATATATATATATATATATATATATATATATATATATACTGTAAGTCTGTACATGGCATTGCAACTCCACAGCTCATCAACCCTGCCCCATCCTCCATCTAGAAGAAGGTTTCAGTTGGTACCACGTCAGTGAACTTCTTATGGGAAGTGTTTATTTTAATAACAACTGCTCTTTGCACTGCAATTATTACGGACCAGAATGTCTAAAACAATTCTGAGAATTCAAAGTTTGTCTGCTGTGCTAGTAAAAACAGCGAATTTTGTTTTAATGAGAGCTATCTATTTCAGTGCAATTATTACTGGCAATCATTTGGTCAGATAATTTTGGGGAATTGACGCCCTGTCTCGTCACCTGCTATCGTAATTCTGGTGTTCCTCAATTGTTAAGGACTTTACAGTCCCCTGTGTTTCTGAGTTGCATGTATTGATAGGTTGCTTATCCCCATTTGTAGTCATTGGGCAGAGGTTTTTACCAATTTATGTTGAGGTTGCAGACTGTGTCCTTCCTCTGTTGTAAAAGCTGTGCACAGTTATTAGTTTTTAAGATCAGTTTTTAGTTCCGTGTAGCTGATTTTGTAAGGAACCTGCCCATATACCAGTTCAGCCGTGGGTGGCGAGTCAGCACTGCCCATCCCATATATAGGATTATCACCGCCTGTAGTGTGGCTTGAACTGTTTAGAAGTAAATTTGCTTTATTCTAAACTTACGCCACCAACGGATGTAACGCATTTGTTGTGTGTTTACTACAAGTTTGTGGTGAGTTCTATGTACAAAGTCAATTCAAGGTATTTCTAAGACTATAAGAAAAAGGAATTTTCTGTCATTGGTAAAGTACGACAATTAAAAGGCAAGTTTTGGTAATCTGAGAAGTTTTTGCTGTGAAGAGTTTCCTCAAATTCTTGATATTTTTCCTTTTTCTTTTTTTTCTTATTTTTTTTAAAAAAAAGAAAGGCACGACAGAAGAATTTACGTTAATGTTGTATTGAATTAAATACCATTGGTGTTGTCAACTGTTAATGCTGTCCCTTGTTGTCTAACCCAGTTGTACCATTCAACAGCGTAATAGGCTGGTTAAAGGTTGTCCACCTTATACAGGTAATTATAATTCAAGTTAAACTTTCAAACCGCTGTAGAAATAACACCACTGATCAGAATGGCGTCAAATTGCAACCGAATATTATCGGAGAAGGGGGAAAACGAATGGCGGAAGAAAGGTAAATAGTTACAAAATGCGGCAATAGATGGTGCTGTAAGCATCATAATTTAATAGTGGTAGGGCTACAAATGAGAAATGAATCGTACAACAGTGCCTAAGGTGTACCTGTACGACTCAGTGTGCATGGGTGTACAGGTGTGATACTGTCAGTTACGATTTTTAATTGTACTGGGCCAAAAGACAGTCATGGGGAACGTCGCAGACGCGAAAGGAGGAAAAGCCGTGTACCCGGCGCATTTATGAAAACTTCAGTGGGTCGGGCGCATGACAGGTGCTTTCATTTCCGTATTCTGACACATACAGCGCCATGTATTGATAAATTTTCACACGGTTTCTTTTTTTCTGTCATACGTTTTCCCACTTCCCCGATAACATTCCGTTGCAACTTGACATCAATCTGACCAGTGGTGTTATTTCTACAGAGTTTTGAAGGTTTAATTATAATCAGCCTGTAAAAGTTCTTGGCAGGCCTTTGGAAATCCAAGTGTGCAGTAAAACGTCCTCCACATCAAATAATACCTATCATTTTCACCAATTAGTAAAAACAATACTACATGGCCTTCTACAGGCATCATGAGAAAATTCAGTCAGTAGCCGTACATCATACAGTATGAAAACATCTGCATCAGTAAGTGGGCAACTAACGTTGGAAGAGTTAAGATACTATTGTGGCGGTTCCCTTATGTAATAGCCTGAAAGATTAGATTTAAAGTCCATGGTTGCAACCTGCAGTTTACGAGTTCTCATTGCGTATAAAATATCAGTTCTGCTGATCTGGCTGTGATAAACGGTGCATTGAAAGGGGCTTACAATGAAAATCCTGGATTATATCGACGGATTTAGTATATAAAATCCCATAGGGATCCTAAATGTGTATCTGGCTGCGTATTCTCACGTACTTCCTACAATAACCAAAGATCTTCTCTGGACGACTTATAATTCCAGGAAACATACAGCTTTCCCTATTACACATGACAAGCCTTAGATGAATAGTAGATTGTAGTGGTCGAGCCATTATAGGGGCTTCAGTCCGGAACCGCGCTGCTGCTAGGGTCGCAGGTTCGAATCCTGCCTCGGGCATGGGTGTGTGTGATGTCCTTAGGTTAGTTAGGTTTAAGTAGTTCTATGTTCTAGGGGACTGATGACCTCAGACGTTAAGTCCCATAGTGCTCAGAGCCATTTGAACCATCTGAAGAAAATGAAGGAGACTTTTTTTGTATGAAATTCAATGTAATTTAATGTTGTACTGAGCTACGTTTCTCTTCCTGTTATCAAATATATCTTCTACCCATACTAACACACAGCAGCTATCTACTTCAGTTGCTCCTGACAGCAATAAACACTCCACCACAAATTGTATTTAATCCATCCCCTCTTAAGACCGTTAGGCTCTTTGACAAAATTTGGTTGAACTTATTTTCGGCTTTAGCCAGCTTTCCGTACCTGTAACGATTTGGGTTTCAGTGCTTTCTATTACAACCTGGAATTCTAGTTCTTTCCCAACACATCTACGGCAGTTTACAACTACAATACCGATTGTTGCTAAGTCTAGCTTCCTGTGCTTTCCCTGCTACCTTTTAGCCTGGCGCCCTTCCTGTAATTTCCCGAAAGTCTCTAACCTAATATTTAAAACAGTACATTAATTAAACACCGCTACGTATCTTTTGTTGAACAGTATTTAATGAAAGAGTTATTGCACTGAAAATTAAAGTACTGTAGATCAGTATCTTTTATTAAAATATTTTGCAACTCCAAAGTCTTCATTTGACCATGGGTAGCACTTGCAACATCCTGTTCACTCTTCAAGTCGAAAGTGAAATTTGGCTAATCACTTGCAGGACAATGCACTACACCTCGTATAGAAGCTGTTTTAAATGATCTTGTTCCACCTTGGCTGCTTTATCATCAACCAACATCGGTTTTTGTAGGAGAGCATATTAAAAGGGTTGCATTTTGCTTACTATTACTTGTCGTACTTTTTGCTGATGGCAATTTTTTAGTCAGTGACTTAAAAGTGAAAATATTTTGACAGTGTTTCAGCTCGTTGGGAACGGCATCTGGTGAAGGACTAAGTTCTTCATTTTGCTCTCCATGATGATCATCAGGAAATTCATTTGGAGTTCCTGTGGTTTGGCCTTCAGGTGCTGCAGTATGAGGAGGAGACTTTTATGTTTCAGCACAGCCCGTGACAAGTACACGATCTGTGGTTTTCACTGCAGTAAAATCATGCTCGTTATACTCAAGGAGGTGGTCAGGATCGATTGCACATTCTTTGAACTTATTAACTGCTTTTACGATAGCAGCTGCTTTGAAGTAAGCAATGTACAGGAGATGAGGAGGTCGTCAACATGACCCAGCCGGATACGTTAAAAGTCTTTGAAGTTTGTTATGGCATTGGCAAGAATAAGACGAGTAAATAGTGACTATAAAACGCATAGTACTACAACAAAGAATAACCAAACACCTTACCAGTTATTTCGTGACAGCTCATTGTAGAAAGTCTTGACAACTGTAACACGTCGTACAACGTATACGACGGTTATCAAGAGTAACCTTAATAGGAGGTTTCACTGTGTGAGGTTTAAGAGTCCCGCCGCTAGAAGCGTTTATGATATGCGCATGATGGTGCTGCCAAGTAGTATGAACGTAACTTACGTGATTAGTCATCATATCCTGCTCGTCAACTTGCCCCTCTCTCTGCTACGTTCCACCACACACTTGGCGGTACGGATGCAGATGTAGATTGAAAATAATAAACAGGAAGGAGCATGAGACGTGAATTTTTGATGAAGACGTATCAACACAGACTACTCACAAGGGAACCTCCCCATCGCACCCCCCTCAGATTTAGTTATTAGTTAGCACAGTGGATAGGCCTTGAAAAATTGAACACAGATCAATCGAGAAAAAAGGAAGAAGTTGTGTGGAACTATGAAAAAATAAGCAAAATACACAAACTGAGTAGTCCATGTGCAAGATACGCAACATCAAGGAGAGAGCACGCTGCGGAGCGCCGTGGTCCCGTGGTTAGCGTGAGCAGCTGCGGAACGAGAGGTCTTTGGTTCAAGTCTTGCCTCGAGTGAAAAGTTTACTTTCTTTATTTTTGCAAAGTTATGATCTGTCCGTTCGTTCATTGATGTCTCTGTTCACTGTAATAAGTTTAGTGTATGTGTTTTACGACCGCACCGCAAAACGGTGCGATTAGTAGACGAAAGGACGTGCCTCTCCAATGGGAACCGAAAACATTTGATCGTAAGGTCATAGGTCAACCGATTCCTCCACAGAAAAATATTCCTTGACCTTGTTATTGAGGACGCGAGCTATATTTGCTGGATTCATATTGCCCACGGAATACATCTCACGTATTTAATGCACTCTCGTCCAAAGTAGCGAACACTCAACTGCCAGCCAGGGAGCCTCGTTAGCAGGAATACTCTCTCTTCCGTGCGCTACAGTCGATGTTTGCTTAGGTGTAGCGTCCCCATACTACGGCGCAGTTACCTCGCATCGGACGGACGGACAGATAATAATTGTCTAAAAATAAAAAAATAAAATTTTCACTCGAGGGAAGACTTGAACCAAGGACCACTCATTCCGCTGCTGCTCACGCTAACCACGGGACTACAGCACTCCGCAGCTCAAACTCTCCTTGATGTTGCGTATCGTGCGCATGGACTACTCAGTTTGTATATTTTGCTTATTTATTCATAGTTCCACACAACTTCTTCCTGTTTTCTCGATTGATCTGTTTTCAGTTTTTCAAGGCCTATCCACTGTGCCAACTTATAACTAAATCTAAGGGTGGTGCGATGGGGAGGTTCCCTTGTCAGAGTTAAGTCAGGTCTAAAGTCAGGCTCACAGTTTATAAGACAGAAATTAGTGTTACTCCGGAGTTTAATGGGCGCCAGCGTTGTAGCAGTAGAAAGTTTCGCAGAGAAGGAAAAGTAAATACAGAGGTGATAGCAAGTGATCTGCATCTGCACGACACATTCTCGTTGCTGTGGTGATAGTCGTCGCCGTGCGGTGGCGCCCTCTGTGTGACGAAGCCGCGTAGACAGGGCGGGGCGGCCGCTAGGGCAGTCAGATGTGAGCCTACTAACAGGGCCGAGTGAGGTGGCGCAGTGCTTAGCACACTGGACTCGCATTCGGGAGGACGACGGTTCAGTCCCGCATCCGGCCATCCTGATTTAGGTTTCCCGTGATTTCCCTAAATCGCTCCAGGCAAATGCCGGGGTGGTTCCTTTGAAAGGGCACGGTCGACGTCCTTCCCCGTCCTTCCCTAATCCGATGAGACCGATGACCTCGCTGTTTGGTCTCTTCCCCCAAACAATCCAATCCTACTAACAGGAAGCCGACCGCAGCATAAAATGACTGCCGGAGGTATCAGCCGCCAGTGATACTTTATTGTATGGGAAGAGGGGTAGCGTAGTGCTGTGACTGCGAACGTGTCTGCAGTACGCAGTTACTTTTCTTTTGTACTGGAATTAGGATTACCACCCGGCGCTGTGTACATACGAAACCAAGTTTCTCAACGAGACCTTGGAGCATCTATTTGAGAATAGCCGAATTTCCAGGAACGAATATTTTGTAGATAGATGAACTCCACTCGACGAACTGTACAATGCAAGTGGATCGTTATGACTGTTACCGACAGATGGCTGCTTGATTGTAGACTGTTTTTTAGGTGTGTCCCCCCCTGCGCAGCTAGAGAACTTCGAACTGCTACGTAGTATGGTGACGAGGGTTAGTTTTCAGACTCAACGTACCCTTAAAACAGAGCTTGCAAATGGCGCTGCTCCAGTTTGGTAACAGCCAATACAGACGCAGTTAGTTAGACAGTGGGGTCAGCGTTGATGGAGCTTGTTGACACTGTAGGTGTGGTGGGTGTGTGGTACTTGGCTCATTTGTAAGAAGCGGTATACTGACTGAATATTGCTGCGCGGAGTGGCCGTGCGGTTTAAAGATCCATGTCACGGATTGCGCGGGCCCTCCCGTCGGAGGTTCGAGTCCTCCCTTGAGCATGGGTGTGTGTGTGTTGTCCTTAGCTTAAGTAGCGTGTAAGTCTAGGGATTGATGACCTGAGCAGTTTGGTCCCATGGGAGTTCACACACATTTGAACATTTGACCCAAAAGTGACTCTGGTGGTTGCCGTATTAAACTTGTTTAAAATTCTGTATAACAGGCGTGTAGAATTGGTAATATAAGTGTTTTAAGTATTTGATGTAGACAAGAAATTTGCCGTTGTTTTTTATTATAATTACAGTTTATGTGGAATGTGATGACTTGGGGTTTCGAAAGCTAAATGAGACTGCATGTGCTAGTTACTTTAGGATCTGTTATTTCAGGTTATTTATCAATAGGCGTCGGCAGCTCGTGGTCTTGCGGTAGCTTTGTTGCTACCCGTGCTAGGGGGTCCCGGGTTCGATTCACATCGGGGCAGGGATTTTCCCTGCCTCGAGATGATTGGGTGTTGTGTCGTCTTCATCATTCATCCCCATTACGGTCGAAGGAAGGTTATGTCAAACCATCTCCGCTAGGACCTTGCCTAGTCAGCGGTGCTGGTCTCCCGCATCGTCCCCTATGCTCCTCGGACTATGGGTCTTAATCATCAATAGGCTTATTAAACTTTAAACTCTGAGCTGTGAAGTGTCATTTAATGCTATGTTCTCATCCACTTGCTAGCCATTTTATGAAACATTATTTATTTCTACACTCGCGAGCCATTAAGTTTTAGACTTGAGCTGGGAGTGTGTTATTAAAATATGAACTACGTTAATTATGCAAGTAGAAGAAATTTAATTCATATAAATGTGAGAGCTTAGTCGGTGTAAGGATTGTAGCCTTACATACTTGCCATATTTTAATGTAATTCATTTTCCACATGAGCAGAGTATCCATTGTGCATGACATCACAGTACTTGTGACCTGTTGTTGTTGTTGTTGGAGTTGTCTTCAGTCCAGAGACTGCTTTCATGCAGCTCTCAACGCTGCTCTATCCTGTGCAAGCTTCTTCATCTCAAAGTAACTACTGAAACCTACATCCTTCTGAATCTGCTTAGTGTATTCATCTCTTGGTCTCCCTCTACGATTTTTACCCTCCACGCTGGCCTCCAGTACTAAATTCGTGATCCCTTCATGCCTCAGAACATATCATACGAACCGATCCCTCCTTCTAGTCAAGTTGTGCCACAAATTTCTCTTCTCCCCAATTCTGTTCAGTACCTCCTCATTAGTTATGTGATCTACCCATCTAATCTTCAGCATTCTTCTGTAGCACCACATTTCGAAAGCTTCTATTCTCTTCTTGTCCAAACTATTTATCGTCAATGTTTCACTTCCATACATGGCTACGCTCCATACAAATAATTTCAGAAACGACTTCCTGACAAATCTATATTCGATGTTAACAAATTTCTCTTCTCCAGAAACGCTTTCCTTGCCATTGCCACTCTACATTTTATATACTCTCTACTTCGGCCATCATCAGTTATTTTGCTCCCCAAATAGCAAAACTCATCTTCTACTTTAAGTGTCGAATTTCCTAATCTAATTCCCTCAGCATCACCCGATATAATTCGACTACATTCCATTATCCTCGTTTTGCTTTTGTTAATGTTCATCTTATATCCTTCTTTCAAGACGCTGTCCATTCCGTTCAACTGCTCTTCCAAGTCCTTTGCTGTCTCTGACAGAATTACAACGTCATCGGCGAACCTCAAAGTATTTATTTCTTCTCCATGGGTTTTAATACCTACTCCGAATTTTTCTTTTGTTTCCTTTTCTGCTTGCTCAATATACAGATTGAACAACATCCGGGATAGGCTACAACACTGTCTCACTCCCTTCCCAACCACAGCTTCCTTCATGCCCCTCGACTGTTATAACCGCCATCTTGTGACCTATGGAGCAATATTCATTTCAAAGGTACAACTGAAGCTTCTCATTGCTCTATTTGTGAATTAAGATTATTTAATATTTGGTTCTCAGAATTTGTAAAATGTTTAATTAATGATTGTGTAGTAGTCCTTCTCCACTACATTCCCAGAATTTACAATATATTTCATCAGTAGATGTTGAGTAGTCAGTCTCCACTTTATTAACCCAATTCTCGCTCCCACCATCATACCGTGGTAAAAAAGACTGTGTGTGTGTGTGTGTGTGTGTGTGTGTGTGTGTGTCTATAGTGTGGGTGGGTGGAATTCAAGTGGAGACATGTGAGGAGGTGAGGACGCAAATGTCGTTTCTTCCACACGCTCTTCCACCGACATTACGATTCCCCCTCAGTGAGAATGATTGTTCTACAGCATTCAGGACTTTCTGAATGAGTAGTACACGTGCCAAGGTCACCTCGTGCGGGAATAACGTAGGAGCACTGACAACTGACAGGCGGCGTCGGCGCTAAGCAACGAGTCAGCTCCGCGAAATTCTAAAACTCTCCTCACAGCTGGAGCGACCTGCCAAAACATTAATCAGTACTATTTTGCGACGAAAATATTTAATGGATGTGTATTTATTAATAAGCCTAATGGTATGGCCATTTGATGTAAACAAGAATGCCCATGACTAAGCTACGTGTACGTGTCTGCTGTTTGGTTCACAACAAACATGGAAGAGTATATTCCAAGAAATTATAAGCACTGAGACCTACAGATCAGAATTTTTCTGTCACGGGTTACACATAATCAGCCTACACCATTCCCCGTCTCTGCTCTGCCATTTGAAAGGGCGAGAATTAGTGAAAAATACTGTAGGTAACGAATGGTGGGTCAAGTCTTATAAACTAAGCACAAAAAAATGGCTCTGAGCACTATGGGACTCAACTGCTGAGGTTATTAGTCCCCTAGAACTTAGAACTAGTTAAACCTAACCTAAGGACATCACAAACATCCATGCCCGAGGCAGGATTCGAACCCGCGACCGTAGCGGTCTTGCGGTTCCAGACTGCAGCGCCTTTAACCGCACGGCCACTTCGGCCGGCCAATTATTAAGCACAGAAAACTCTGACTGAATCATATGTTTCTTTTTCTTTTATTCTCTGTCTCAGTACGTTTACATAGCTTTCCTGCATTAGAATAACTCTTTGCCACACGCATTTTTCATCTGTAACTGATCTATTTTTGTGACTTCTTTTCGCTTGCCGTGTATTTCGATGTTACCTTCTTTTCCATGTTTATGACGGTCAGACTTGGACGTCAGAGTTGGATGGAAACGTTAATATTGGTGTTTCTGAAGCAGAAAGATAACGCGAGAAGAAGCAGTTGCAAAGCATATATTTATACAACGTTCTTGGATCAAACATCACATAAACCTACTTGAAAATAATCTTGAGGACATTCTTTGTCAGTTCCCAAGCAACCTACAAACGTTGTCGACGTCCAGCGACATAGTAACGTTAAAAAAAAAAATACTGAACGAGTTTGTCAACAGTGCCAACATTCAGGTATAGCTTCCTGCGCTGCTAAATTAACACTTGATAAATACACTGAAGCGCCAAAAATCTTGTATAGGAATGCGTATTCAAATACAGAGATATGTAAACAGACAGAATACTGCGCTGCGGTCGGCCGCGCTTATATAAAACAAGTGTCTGGCACGGTTAGTGCTGCTACAATGGCAGGTTATCAAGACTTAAGTGAGTCTGAACGTGGGGTAATTGTCAGCGCACCACCGATGGGACGCAGCATTTCCAAAATAGCGATGAAGTGGGGATTTTCTCGTACGACCTTTACACGAATGTACCGTGAATATCAGGAATCCGGTAAAACATCAAATCTCCGAATCACTGCGGCCGGAAAAAGATCCTGCAAGACAGGGACCAATGACGACTGAAGAGAATCATTCAACGTTACAGGAGTGCTACCCTTCCGCGAACTGGTGCAGATTTCAGTGCTGTGACCATCAACAACTGTCAGCGTGCGTACTATTCAACGAAACATCTTCGATATGGGCTTTCGGAGCGGAACGCCCATTCGTGTAACCTTGATGACTGCGCGACGCTAAGTCTTACGCCTCGCCTGGGCCCGTCAACACCGACATTGGACTGTTGATGATTGGAAACATGTTGCCTCGTCGGACGAGCCTCGTTTCAAATTGTATCGAGCAACTGGACCTGCACGGGTATGCAGACAACCTCATGAACCCACTGACCCTGCATGTCAGCTGAGGATTGTTCATGATGGTGGAGGCTCTGTAAGGGTGGGGGGCGTATGCAGTTGTAGTGATATGGGACCCCTGATACATCTAGATACGACCCTGAGGTCACACGTACGTGAACATCCTGTCTGATCACCTGCATCAATTCACGTCCATTGAGCTTTCCGAGGGACTTGAGGAATTCCAACAGGACAATGCGACACCCCAAACGTCCAGAATTGCTACAGAATGGCTCCAGGAATAGTCTTCTGAGCTTCAAAACTTCCGCTGGCCACCAAACTCCCCAGACATGAACATTATTGAGCATATCTGGACTGCCTTGCAACGTGTTGTTCAGAAGAGATCCCACCACTTCGTAGTCTTTCGAATTTGTGGACAGTCCTGTACGATTCATAGTGTTATTTCCATCCAGGACTACTTCAGCCATTATTCGAGTCCCTACCACGTCGTGTTGCGGCACTTCTGTGTGCACGTTTGGGTTCCACACGATTTTAGGCAGGTGTACAAATTTCTTTGGCTCTTCAGTGTAGAATAGCAGGGGAACAGCAAAACACAATTTAACTGACTACCTTCTCAAGTGCTACTCAGCAGGCCGGCCTTTGTGGCCGAGCGGCTCTAGGCGCTTCAGTCCGAAACCGCACTGCTGCTACGGTCGCAGGTTCGAATCCTGCCTCGGGCATGGATGTGTATGCTGTCCTTAGGTTAGTTAGGTTTAAGTAGTTGACTTAGAACTAGGGGACTGATGATCTCGGATGTTAAGTCCGACAGTGCTCAGAGCCATTTGAACCATTTTCCTACTCAGCAGGATATGGAATGTTCTGCCTATCAATGTATGTGACTATGTACCTCATATATGTATGCCTATGAATACTGGTACATCTATACGTATGGTTGTATACCTGAATCTGATACTTTTATAACGGTTCCATGTTTTGCTTAGAAGGTATTTCAATACCTCCACAAATACTGAGCTCTTTCTCCACTCTCTGTGAAACAGTTCTTTCATGACATCGAAATGAACGTGTTATTGTCACCTTAGATACAGTGGCATTAATATGGATTGAAATGGGAATATCCCAAAAGTGTACTGAAGGATATTTCTCAATTCTTACCTCCTAGCAGGATTCTTAGACCATACTACCTTTGTATATCCTGCCTCAAATTTTCATCTTTTTTACTCACTTCACGATGCTGTATCTGTGAAAATTTGATTTATATGGGGATATGTCTTTTGTCAATCTTATATAACTTCATAGCAGGGTACGAAATAAACTAATACATTCTTTATCAAAAAGAGGAACATTTTCAGTGTTTAGGCGTGTGCTGGCGTAAGCTGTCACCAGCACACCGGTCGGCAAAAAGGTTCAAGAAGATCGATAGTAGCCGCTGAATCAAGAGCGCCTTTCAGGAGACAGGCCACAGACAGATTCAGAAGCAATACGCCGCCATCGCCCTCTCTACCGCAAGTACTTAGATCGCCGCCGCGGACCAGAGGGCCAGCCTGTCACAGACAGTCAGCCCAGTCGCAGACAGTCAGTTGCAGTCAGCTCAGTTACTAGCTCAGTCACTGTTCTAGTTCGCATCTACCAGTTCACGTCACCGGCTACTACAGTGTAGTATTTATAGCGGCACTACTACTTCACAAGCAGTGAGGCTAACGTGGACAATTATGGAGGAGCTTGTACCACAACACATGGCGTAGTTTAAAGGTAAGTAGTTTCCTTGTTCTTGTGAATAAAGTACCCTCTTCATACATGTATACACTTGTGTTGTAGAGAGAGGGTACCGCCCATCAAACAACATCTTCCCCCTTGCTTCCCCCGGTACAAGCCACCACAGTGGCGAGGAGGGCACAAAAAGACGGCTGTATGAACATGTTCCAAAAGCCAATAAAGAAATAAATAAAAAGGTAAAATAAAATAAAATAAAAGATCTAACTCCATAAACTATTACACAACTGAGAATGAGAGGATATTTCGTCTTTTTACGGAAATATTTTCTAAATTTAAAAATATTCAAAACTTTTGAGACATTGTATACAGAGACAGTATATGAAGACAGTGGATACAAGAGTACTTTCTATTAAACAGCTAAAGTGTAGATCACGTTTTCTGAAAGATATGTAGTAATCTGCTCAAATGAAAAGTACACTACTGGCCATTAATATTCCTACACCAAGCAGAAATGCAGATGATAAACGGGTATTCATTGGACAAATATATTATACCAGAACTGACATGTGATTACGTTTTCACGCAATTTGGGTGCATAGATCCTGAGAAATCAGTACCCAAATCAACCACCTCTGTCCGTAATACCGGCCTAGATACGCCTGGGCATTGAGTCAAAGAAAGCTTGGATGGCGTGTACAGGTACACCTGCCCATGCCGCTTCAACACGATAGTGACAGGCGTATTGTGACGAGCCAGTTGCTAGGCCACCATTGACCAGACGTTAACAATTGGTGAGAGATCTCGAGAATGTGCTGGCCAGAGCAACAGTCGAACATTTTCTGTATCCAAAAAGGCCAGTACAGGACCTACAACATGCAGTCGTGCATTATCCTGCTGAAATGTAGGGTTTCGCAGGGATCGAATGAAGGGTAGAGCCACGGGTCGTACCATATCTGAAATGTAACGTCCACTGTTCAAAGTGCCGTCAATGCGAACAAGAGGTGACCGAGATACGTAACCAATGGCACCCCATACCATCACACCAGGTGATACGCCAGTATGGCGATGACGAATACACGCTTCCAATGTGCGTTCACCGCGATGTCGCCAAACATGGATGCGACCATCATGACGCTCCAAATAGAACCTGGATTAAACCGAAAAAATGACGTTATGCCATTCGTGCACCCAGGTTCGTCGTTGAGTACACCATCGCAGGCGCTCCTGTCTCTGATGCAGCGTCAAGGGTAACTGCAGCCATGGTCTCCGAGCTGATAGTCCATGCTGCGGCAAACGTCGTCGAACTGTTCGTGCAGATGGTTGTTGTCTCGCAAACGTCCCCATCTGTTGACTCAGGGATCGAGACGTGGCTGCATGATCCGTTACAGTCATGCGGATAAGTTGCCTGTCATCTCGACTGCTAGTGATACGAGGCCGTTTGGATCCAGCATGGCGTTCCGTATTACCCTCCTGAACCCACCGATTCCATGTTCTGCTAACAGTCATTGGATCTCGACCAACGCGAGCAGCAATGTCGCGATACGATAAACCGCAATCGCGATAGGCTACAATCCGACCTTTATCAAAGTGGGAAACGTGATGGTACGCATTTCTCCTCCTTACACGAGTAATCACAACAACGTTTCACCAGGCAACGCTGGTCAACTTCTGTCTGTGTATGAGATATCGATTGGAAACTTTCCTCGTGTCAGCACGTTGTAGGTGTCGCCACCGGCGCCAACCTTTTGTGAATGCTCTGAAAAACTAATCATTTGCGTATCACAGAATTCGGTTAAATTTCGCATCTGTAGCACATCATCTTCGTGGTGTAGCAATTTTAATGGCCAGTAATGTATAATATTATTCGGGATCGTAACTGATTTGATTATCCTGTATGACAGTCCCATACGTCTTTATTGAAACAAGTGGCCCAACGGCTAAACCATGTGAAGATTTTACAAAAGAAAACCTGAGGTGTTGACCAAACGTAATATCGGGATTTAGAGGCTAGCCAAAACTGAATTAAGCCACTGCTACATTAGCTCCAAAATGTCGTCGCCATTTGAACAAAGAGATATCTGTAAGGGAGAACGTGAAAGACTATTGTTCAACGACAAGCAGTAAAAGGACCCTACATCGACCTTCGTCTAAGGTTTTCCGAGAAAGTTGTAGAAACATCCTAAGCTGACTTGAGCGAATTGTCAAAACATTTGGAAAAAGAGATTGCTTACGGTTTTCCCAGCCATTTTCGTACAGAAAGTTCAATAAATAGTCCGTTTTGAATCACATTTTCTTTCCTACACAAACACATTTCCGTATCCTATAAAAAAGAAAGCGCGTTATGTTCTTACTGATTTATGGGAATGGTATGATATAGCTCGAGGACTTGAATTTCTATTCCAATATGGTTTGTTTCAATATTCACATGTGACTTCGAAATGGAAGGAGATGTCGATTCTGTTGGAAGGGCACCATGAACGCATAACGTACGACCTCCGTGCCACTGCACATGCAGTTTCGAGCCTTGTGGTCCGACGAGGCGGTCACCAGGCTGCAGAGAAAGACCACCGCGGTCCAGACATCGACTTTGTACCACACTTTGGACTCATTCTTACTCGCTTACACGACTGTGACTACGTATTTGGTATGTGCCTCATCTTTCGCTTGGCTGTGTTCATAGTTCGCTTTGAAAGGACATCCATTTACGGACACAGACTAGCCCGGTTGTCACTAGACAACACAAAGAGTGAATATACGTCTTACTAGCAACTTCTGATTGCAGTCAGGGTTATTCTGGGGCTTCCCGAGGCCTTGGGTTGTACAACTTTAAAACTGTAAAAGAGTTTGTGTCACCATCGACATAAAATTTATGTCAGTTTATGTCTACAATAATTACTCTTACCACACAAATCACCTTCAAATCTTAAGCGCTTTCAACGAGCGTTCTGGATTTGCATTTGAACTCCCATAACTGCGCCAGCAGGATACTATTCATGTGATGAACTTCGTCGAAGTCCAGTTACCTATTTCTGATTATCAGGTTACCTTTCATTACGAACATCGGTGCACTCAGCGGCTGTGATCTGATTTATAATGATAGAGCACAGCAATCAGTCGTCCTTTTTTGCAGTTTTTTTAGCAAATTCAGATTTCGGCAAGTCCCTAACCATTATGCATGCACTATTTTCTTATCTCAATGCATGTCAGTTCCCTGTTTGGGCGACAGTCGTTCTTTGAATACTACTGTATTCCGATTGTCTTCCTCACTTTGTTATGAGCTTTTCTGAATTTTCATCCTCTTTTTTGAACGAGTTCTGCTACCATTCTTTCAGGTATTCATTCTATTTGTTAGTAACACATCGTGGTTTCCAGTAATGCGTGTTCTTATTATGGACAGCGAAAATCTTTATGTAGGCTGTTTTCAGTTTAGCAGTTCCTGCCCCATAATTTGTCCGAAGGTGGTCTACTTACTCAGCCATTCTACTGTTTGTTGGGCTTTCCATTATTTAAGCATCACCCTGAGCTGTCGTGATACATATCTCTCTTTGACCACTGTTTTGATGCTGAATTATTAAAACTTTTCTTGTGGACTTGATATTCCAGATAGCGTTAATCAGATGATGTTTCTAAGCTTACAGTCTAAGTTTATGAGGGTTCGCTTGGCTATCCATTCAAATCAGTCTTGAGGTGTATATAAGTTTAAATATTGCTTTCACTCTTAGTTTCGGGAAGTTCACGTGACAGTAGGTTGACCACCTGTTTCGAGAGTAATCATTGAAAGGTCTCTGTTGGATTCCTTTCATGTGGATTTCTTAAATCTGTTGTCATTTACGGCATAAATTCCTCTTCTAAATTTACTGTGGCTTTTCTGACTATCTGGGAGGAGACTGAGTAGTGGAACTTTTACGCATAAACAAGAACGATCTGTCACACTACTACACTTTAAAACACAGTTTATATGTAATTCATATATGTAATTCATGTCACACAGTCTCATACGGAACCTACATCAGCTTTCTTTTATATACTGTATATGATAAGATACTGTCATCCCCCTTCCCTTCTGTGTGAGAGGATGAATGAGCAAATGTATTTCTAGTTGCATGCTGGATGGTAGCAGACAAGCATGTCTGCTAGAGAACAGTAGGACCAACGTCGGAACAGGTAGCTACGCTTTCTAAAAGCAGAGAGGTTTCTATTCTTAGTATGGTCCTGTCCGTCCCTTGTCATGTTGGTATAGGAAGCTGCCTCTCTGGCCACTTCCGTTTGTATTTGTGAGCCACCCTCAGGAAGGGACCACGGCAGTCTGTCCGCGGCGAGCATCTGAAGTGGCAAGATCTCCAGCTAAGCACGTGTCTGCTAAGTCCGTAGGACAATGGATTTCTTAAGTTCAGCCTAACTGAAAATTTCATCACCTTTATTTCAGGTTTAGCTCTAAAATATCTAATGTTATCTTATATTGCAACGCAGTGTAATTCGAGTGTGAAGTTCAGAATATATTCCGGTAGTTGCTTTGTCACTACTTTGTGAGTAAAGTGGAACCACGTGTTGATCAGTAACTCTAACTAAGTTCATCAATCTTAAATGCGAATGTGCGTGAGATTATAACGTCTCGTCTTGACAATATTTTTCAATATAGCAACTTTTCTTTATGTTCAACCCACGTGGAGTTTACTTTGTGAGACCAGTACCACGTGCTTATACAATTGTTTGACCCATCAGGTTAATAGTAAGACGTTAGTAACCAGTTCGAGGTTTTTCTTTTGTAAATTGCTTTTCGATCTAATTTATTTTAATTATCAAAATTATTGTGGAGTTACACTCTTTGTGTAAACCAAGTTGACCACGTGAAGCATGTGGTGTAATCATCAAAGTAGCCCTCAGCTATTCTTTTCGGGAAGATTTCACAGAGAGTTAGTATGAATTTAGTATACCAGTGTGTCGTAATTACATGAAGGACAGGATTGCGCTTCGAACGTAACTTCTTTGGGTGAAAATTGAATCGGTTGGTAGTGGTTAATTTCCTCTTGCATATGTTTCAACGTTCTTCGTGTGTTATTTTATGAATGCAGTGTTGTATGCAGTCTCCCAATCTTGGCTCCATATTTGAAGTGTTCCGTAAGATTACAAACTCACATTTTCACAGTCCTAAATAAGGCACCAGCTTAGTTACGATTCAAGTTTAATATGCTGAAATTTCAATGATCAATGTTAATATAAATTTCCAAATGTAAACTGATTTATTTCTTTTTATTTAAATTCTCTTTTATAAATATATATCACCGGTTATCGTATGACTATTAAAAGATTATAATTAATATTAGTCTGGTTGGGAATTTGGTAAGCTAGACTGGATACCTGGTGAAACAGTTGCTCAGTAATGCAAGGTTAACTTCCTCAGATAGCTCACAGGTTTTAACCCACTTTTATGGTCTTGACTATCAGCACCGCTTTCATAGCAAATTAAAGCAACAACATTACATCGTTCCTTTCTGAAATCGTGTAGTCGCCAAGCTCTAGATAGTGTTGCATTTCAGATATTATCCAGACAAATTTGGAAAAAGGAAACTTTTATGTTGTGGATTAGTGCACGAAAGTAGCGATTCATTGCCCAGTGTTTTGCACTAGAACAGTCAGCCTACAGTGATCTATAATCATTCCTTCCGTTACGTCTATGATGGTACATGGAAGAGACAAAGAAACTGGTACACGTGCCTAATATCGTGTAGGACCGAGCACGCAGAAGTGCTACAACACGACGTGACATGGACTCGACTAATGTCTGAGGTAGTGCAGGAGGGAAATGACAGTATGAATCCTGCAGAGCTGTCCTTAAATCGTTGCAAGGCATCCCAGATATGCAAAATAATGTTCATGCCTGGGGATTTTGGTGGCCATCGGAAGTATTTAGTCTCAGAAGAGTCTTCCTGGAGTCGTTCTGTAGCAATTCTGGACGTTTGGGGTGTCGCATTGTCGTCCTGGAATTTCCCAAGTCCGTCGGAAAGCACAATGAACTGAATAGATGCAGGTGATCAGACAGGATGCTTACGTACGTGTCACCCGTCAGAGTCGTATTTAGACTATCAGGGTCCCACATCACTCCAAATGCACATTCCCATTACAGAGCCTCCACCATCATGAACAGTTCCCCGCTGACATGCAGGGCCCATGGAGTCACGATTTTGTCTGTATACCCGTACATCTCCGCCCACTCGATACAATTTGAAACGAGATTCGTCCGACCAGGCAACACGTTTACAGTCATCAACAGTCCATTGTTGGTGTTGACGTGCCCAGGCTTTGTGTCGTGCAGTCATCAAGGGTGCACGAGGGGGCCTTCGGCTCCGAAATCCCATATAGATGATGTTTCGTGGAATGTTTCGTACGCTGACAGTCCCCGGAAGCTGATCAGAAAGCCTCCCCGGTGCGTCTGACAAACAGATTTCAGGTACTGTCTCTGGCTGAGCCAGATGCAGCTGCCTGCCCTGTTTCAGAGGATGATTCTCAGCCTTCAAGGTCCGGGCAATCGCAGAGGGTGGGCGTATTGGTAGTTGGGAGCTCCAATGTTAGGCGCGTAATGGGGCCCCTTAGGGATATGGCGGCTAAGGAGGGGAAGAAATCCAGTTTGCACTCCGTGTGCATTCCGGGTGGAGTCATTCCTGATGTGGAAAGGGTCCTTCCGGATGCCATGAAGAGCACAGGGTGCAGCCAGCTGCAGGTGGTGTCACATGTCGGCACTAATGACGTGTGTCGCTTTGGATCTGAGGAAATTCTCTCTGGATTCCAGCGGCTATCTGATTTGGTGAAGGCTGCCGGTCTTGCTTACGAGATGAACGCAGAGCTCACCATCTGAAGCATCGTTGACAGAACCGACTACGGACCTTTGGTGCAGAGCCGGGTGGAGGGTCTGAATCAGAGGCTCAGACGGTTTTGCGACCGTGTTGGCTGCAGATTCCTTGACTTGCGCCATAGGGTTGTGGGGCTTCGGGTTCCGCTGAATAGGTCACGAGTTCACTACACTCAGCTGGCGGCTACACGGGTGGCGGAGGCTGTGTGGCGTGGACTGGGTGGTTTTTTAGGTTAGAAGGCCTCGGGAAAGTACGGGGTGGGCTGCAATCTCAAAGGGTGCATGGCAAATACAGGAGGTGCTTGGATCAAGGAACAGTCGGAATTTTAGTTGTAAATTGTTGTAGTTGTGCTGGGAAAGTCCCCGAGCTTCAAGCGCTAATAGAAAGCACTGAAGCTGAAATCGTTGTAGGTACAGAAAGCTGGCTAAAGCCTGAAATAAGTTCTGCAGAAATTTTTACGAAGTCTCAGACGGTGTTCAGGAAAGATAGATTGCCGGCCGAAGTGGCCGTGCGGTTAAAGGCGCTGCAGTCTGGAACCGCAAGACCGCTACGGTCGCAGGTTCGAATCCTGCCTCGGGCATGGATGTTTGTGATGTCCTTAGGTTAGTTAGGTTTAACTAGTTCTAAGTTCTAGGGGACTAATGACCTCAGTAGTTGAGTCCCATAGTGCTCAGAGCCATTTGACCCATTTGAAAGATAGATTAGGCAGAATTGGTGGTGGAGTGTGTGTCTGTCAGTAGTGGTTTATCTTGTAGTGAAGTCGAAGTAGATACTCCGTGCGAATTGGTATGGGTGGAGGTTATACTTAACAGCCGAACTAAGTTAATAATTGGCTCCTTCTACCGACCCCCAGACTCCGATGATATAGTTGCTGAACAGTTCAGAGCAAATTTGAGTCTCGTAACAAATAAATACCCCACTCATACGGTTATAGTTGGTGGGGACTTCAACCTTCCCTCGATAGGTTGGCAAAAATACTTGTTCAAAACCGGTGGGAGGCAGAAAACATCTTCCGAGATTGTCCTAAATGCTTTCTCCGAAAATATTTCGAACAGTTAGTCCACGAACCCACCCGAATTGTAAATGGTTCCGATGACTGATACAGGGATTAGTGATCACAAGGTCGTTGTAGCTAGGCTCAATACCGTTTCTTCCAAATCCACCAGAAACAAACGCAAAATAATTTTATTTAAAAAAGCGGATAAAGTGTCACTAGAAGCCTTCCTAAGACACAATCTCCATTCCTTCCGAACTAACTATGCAAATGTAGACGAGATGTGGCTCAAATTCAAAGATATAGTATCAACAGCAATTGAGAGATTCATACCTCATAAATTGGTAAGATATGGAACTGATCCCCCGTGGTACACAAAACAGGTCCGAACGCTGTTGCAGAGGCAACGGAAAAAGCATGCGAAGTTCAGAAGAACGCGAAATCCCGAAGATTGGCTAAAATTTACAGACGCGCGAAATATGGCACGGACTTCAATGCGAGATGCCTTTAATAGGTTCCACAACGAAACATTGTCTCGAAATTTGGTAGAAAATCCGAAGAAATTCTGGTCGTATGTAAAGTACACAAGGGGCAAGACGCAGTCAATACCTTCGCTGCGCAGTGCCGATGGTGCTGTTACCGACGACTGTGCCGCTAAAGCGGAGTTATTGAACGCAGTTTTCCGAAATTCCTTCACCAGGGAAGACGAATGGAATATTCCAGAATTTGGAACACGAACAGCTGCTAGCATGAGTTTCTTAGAAGTCGATACCTTAGGGGTTGCGAAGCAACTCAAATCGCTTGATACGGGCAAGTCTTCAGGTCCAGATTGTGTACCGATTAGGTTCCTTTCAGATTACGCTGATACAATAGCTCCCTACTTAGCAATCATATACAACCGCTCGCTCACCGACAGATCTGTACCTACAGATTGGAAAATTGCGCAGCTTGCACCAGTGTTTAAGAAGGGTAGTAGGAGTAATCCATCGAACTACAGACCTATATCATTGACGTCGTTTTGCAGTAGAGTTTTGGAACACATACTGTATTCAAACATTATGAATCACCTCGAAGAGAACGATCTATTGATACGTAATCAGCATGGTTTCAGAAAACACCGTTCTTCTGCAAGGTAGCTAGCTCTTTATTCGCACGAAGTAATGGCCGCTATCGACAGGGGATCTGAAGTTGATTCCGTATTTCTAGATTTCCGGAAAGCTTTTGACACCGTTCCTCACAAGCGACTTCTAATCAAGCTGCGGGCCTATGGGGTATCGTCTCAGTTGTGCGACTGGATTCGTGATTTCATGTCAGGAAGGTCGCAGTTCGTAGTAATAGACGGCAAATCATCGTGTAAAACTGAAGTGATATCAGGTGTTCCCCAGGGAAGCGTCCTGGGACCTCTGCTGTTCCTGGTCTATATAAATGACCTGGGTGACAATGTGAGCAGTTCTCTTAGGTTGTTCGCAGATGATGCTGTAATTTACCGTCTAGTAAGGTCATCCGAAGACCAGTATCAGTTGCAAAGCGATTTAGAAAAGATTGCTGTATGGCATGGCAGGTGGCAGTTGAAGCTAAATAATGAAAAGTGTGAGGTGATCCACATGAGTTCCAATAGAAATCCTTTGGAATTCGATTACTCAATAAATAGTACAATTCTCAAGGCTGTCAATTCAACTAAGTACCTGGGTGTTAAAATTACGAACAACTTCAGTTGGGAAGACCACATAGATTATATTGTGGGGAAGGCGAGCCAAAGGTTGCGTTTCATTGGCAGGACACTTAGAAGATGCAACAAGTCCACTAAAGAGACATCTTACACTACACTCGTTCGTCCTCTGTTAGAATATTGCTGCGCGGTGTGGGATCCTTACCAGGTGGGATTGACGGAGGACATCGAAAGGGTGCAAAAAAGGGCAGCTCGTTTTGTATTATCACGTAATAGGGGAGAGAGTGTGGCAGATATGATACGCGAATTGGGATGGAAGTCATTAAAGCTAATACGTTTTTCGTCGCGGCGAGATCTATTTACGAAATTGCAGTCACCAACTTTCTCTTCCGAATGCGAAAATATTTTGTTGAGCCCAACCTACATAGGGAGGAATGATCATCAAAATAAAATAGAAATCAGAGCTCGAACAGAAAGGTTTAGGTGTTCGTTTTTCCCGCGCGCTGTTCGGGAGTGGAATGGTAGAGAGATAGTATGATTGTGGTTCAATGAACCCTCTGCCAAGCACTTAAATGTGAATTGCAGAGTAGTCATGTAGATGCTGATGGGCACAGCATTGAAATCTGCAGCAACTTGCGGCAGGGTTGCGCTTCTGTCACCTTGAACGATTCTCTTCAGTCTTCGTTAGTCCCTTTCTTGCAGGATCTTTTTCCGGCCGCAACAACATCGGAGGTTTGATTTTTCACCGGATTCCTGATATTCACGTGCACTCGTGAAATGGTCGTACGGGAAAGTCCCCACTACATCGCTATTTCGGAAATGCTGCGTCCCATCGCTCCAGCGTCGACAATAAACCCACGTTCAGACTCACTTAAGTCTTGATAACCTGCCATTGCAGCAGCAGTAACCGATCTAACAACTGTGCCAGACACTTGTCTTATATAGGTGTTGCCGACCGTAGCGCCGTATTATGCCTGTTTACATATCTCTGCACTTGAATGCGCTTTCCTATACCAGTTTCTTTGGCGCTTTAGTGTATATGTTCCAATATTTCCAACCTTGTGCTGGAATCTTTCTGTCCTCTAGGAGACTGGACAGGCCCCCTCATCAAACTATTTTGTTTAAAGTATGAGAACCATGTCACTGCCGAAGTCGTTCATGCGTTTACTCACCATTTGTTCTTTCTTTTCCATAGGCGAGTGACTATCATTAAAAATAAAATGTCACTGGCAAACTGTATTTTTCGATTGTGTCTGTATCGCTAAGAGTGTGTTCTGTTTCTGAATTGTTGTGTGTATTACTGATAAACAACATCAGCAATTTCTAAGAGCAATGTTGACACTGGTGGCAAGCACGTGAGGCTCTTAACCAGGTAGCCACCGACAGATATGCCTTAATATCAGTGGTTACGCTTTGCAAACCTTTCCCCGGACAAACTCTTCTTTTTCCCGCTGACCTTGGGACATTCACTGGTTGAGATGCTGATGTCATCACTGTGCAGAACCGTGCTGTCATCTCTTGTGAGAGGCGGCGTCTGTGCACGCAGGTAGCGTGAAGGGTAAATGCATGCGCACTTCTCTCCACTCGCCCACTTGTCAGAGTCTCAAACTGTGCTTCATGGCTGGTCGGCTCTACCAACCGCAGGGCGCTCTGCTTCTGAATCACTGTTCGACCCACGGTAGCTTGCTGTAAGTGATTCCTGGAATCATTTTCACTCATATGTTTTCAGCCAGTGACTGTCAGAGCCATATCTATACGTCCATCACGTTTACTGCTTAGGCACGTTCTGCGGGTATTGTTGGGATCTCTCCGCACGTGTGTCTGTGTGTCTCCGAAATGCTGAGGAGAATATATCCTGCCCACGTCTTTTATCAATAGGAGATACAAGAAAATAGATGCAAACCCTTATGCTTGACAATGAATACGAATTTATACGGAAATACGTGGAATACTGGGAAAAACCGAATTTGTATCTGGTTGTCAACTACATCTTAATTCGCGAAATACACACATCAAAAAAAGTTTTGCATCATCTCGGTTCCTCGAGTTCCGGAACCTGAACAGAAAATTGGAATAGAGATCAACATAAAAAACATTTCCGCCCTTTCTATTGCTCGTGAAAACCACACACTGCATTGTGTTCCACCACACAGCGAGATCTTCAGAGGTGGTGGTCCAGATTACTGTACACACCGGTACCTCTAATACCCAGTAGCACGTCCTCTTGCATTGAGGCTTGCCTCTATTCGTCGTGGCATACTATCCACAAGTTCATCAAGGCACTGCTGGTACAGATTGTCCCACTCCTCAACGGCGATTCGGCGTAGATCCCTCAGAGTGGTTGGTAGGTCACGTCGTCCGTAAACAGCCCTTTTCAATCTATCCCAGGCATGTTCGATAGGGTTCATGTCTGGAGAACATGCTGGCCACTCTAGTCGAGCGATGTCGTTATTTTGAAGGAAGTTCAGAAATGACTCTGAGCACTGTGGGACTTAACTTCTAAAGTCATCAGTCCCCAGTCCCCCCTACTTAAACCTAACTAAGGACATCACACACATCCATGCCCGAGGCAGGATTCGAACGATGCCAATCCTGAGCCGTGCATTCGGCATGTTGTTGGGCCCATCACTACCGCGCTGCATGGTGTTGCAAAGAAGGAAATCGCCATGGACATCAGGAGTGAAGTAGCACATCAAGCAGCCTATTACGCACAGTTTGAGTCGTAACACGACGTCCTGTGGCTGCACGAAAAGCATTATTCAACATGGTAGCGTTGCTGTCAGGGTTCCTGCTAGCCATAATCCGTAGGTTGCAGTCATTCACTGCAGTAGTAGCCCTTTGGCGGCCTCAGGCAGGCATGTCATCGATAGTTCCTGTCGCATTGTACCTCCATGTCCGAACAACATCGCTTTGGCTCACTCCGAGACGCCTGACACTTTCCTCGTTGAGAGCCGTTCCTGGCACAACGTAACAATGCGGTCATGATGGAACCGCGGTATTGACCGTCTAGGCGTGGTTGAACTACGGACAACACTAGCCGTGTACCTCCTTCCTGGTGGAAGGTCTGGAACGGATCGGCTGTCGGATCCCCTCCATCTAATAGGCGCTGCTCATGATTGGTTGTTAAGATCTTTGGGTGGGTTTAGTGACATCTCTGAACAGTCAAAGGGACTGTGTCTGTGATACAATATCCACAATCAACGTCTATCTTCAGTGGTTCAGGAAACTGGGGTGATGCAAACCTTTTTTTGATGTGTGTATAAAGTGTAATCATTTTTGTCGAGACTTTCTCACAACATTGCAATACTCTGTTTCTGATTCTTGACATACTCCTCTTACTCCTCTGAAGTCATTTGATTTGTAAGTTATCTACCTTACCAGACACTTTTCACTTTCTGTATGGCACTTTATTTTCTTTTTTAAACTGTAAGTAGATTTATTTCTTCATCCAAATCTCTATCAACTAAGATAACAGAATGTCACACCGGAATTCCATCCCCAGTCGTTGCCTACACGACTTGTATTCTACGTCGCTCAGTTAGCAGGTTACTAACGATTGAATTAGCCAAGTATGGTACACCATCGAAGCAATTCAAGGTGAACAAACTGGCTTCAAGCAGGGGCAGCCTAGAATTCGACTCGCGAACTGTTCTATGGTATGATTGCCAAAGCGCTCAGCTTCCCTACATATTTCTCCCACCACCACGGTACGCTGTTTGAATTCAAGGAGGTGGAAGAGGGACAAACTACAAACACACCATAGTTGAATGGCAGTGCAGTTGCGCTACATACGACTGTATTTCATATTTCACATTTTGCAGCAACATAGATCACAAATAAAACTGTATTTTCTATTATTTAATTATTTTTGCTCCACAGACCAGATAATACACCTTTTATCTGCTATAGACAGTCGGCATAGCGACAGACGTAGAGAGTTTCACACATTTTCGCACTCAGTTTGCCACGTCATGTGACGTAATTAGCTTCATAATCGAAAAAAAAACCTATCCCCATGAACCATGGACCTTACCGTTGGTGGGGAGGCTTGCGTGTCTCAGCGATACAGATAGCCGTACCGTAGGTGCAACCACAACGGAGGGGTATCTGTCGAGAGGCCAGACAAACGTGTGGTTCCTCAAGACGGGCAGCAGCCTTTTCAGTAGTTGCAGGGACAACAGTCTGTATGATTGACTGATCTGGCCTTGTAACACTATCCAAAACGGCCTTGCTGTGCTGGTACTGCGATCGGCTGAAAGCAAGGGGAAACTACAGCCGTAATTTTTCTCGGGGACATGCAACTTTACTGTATGGTTAAATGATGATGGCGTCCTCTTGGATAAAACATTCCGGAGGTAAAATAGTCCCCCATTCGGATCTCCGGGCGGGGACTACTCGAGAGGATGTCGTTATCCGGAGAAAGAAAACTGGCGTTCTACGAATCGGAGCGTGGAATGTCAGATCCCTTAATCGGGCAGGTAGGTTAGAAAATTTAAAAAGGCAAATGGATAGGTTAAAGTTAGATATAGTGGGAATTAGTGAAGTTCGGTGGCAGGAGGAACAAGACTTTTGGTCAGGTGAATACAGGGTTATAAACACAAAATCAAATAGGGGTAATGCAGGAGTAGGTTAAATAATGAATAGGAAAACAGGAATGCGGGTAAGCTACTACAAACAGCATAGTGAACGCATTATTGTGGACAAGATAGATACGAAGCCCACGCCTACCACAGTAGTACAAGTTTATATGCCAACTAGCTCTGCAGATGAAGAAATTGAAGAAATGTACGATGAAATAAAAGAAATTATTCAGATAGTGAAGGGAGATGTAAATTTAATAGTCATGGGTGACTGGAATTCGGTAGTAGGAAAAGGGAGAGAAGGAAACGTAGTAGGTGAATATGGATTGGGGGTAAAAAACGAAAGAGGAAGCCGCCTGGTAGAATTTTGCACAGAGCACAACCTAATCATAGCTAACACTTGGTTCAAGAATCATAAAAGAAGATTGTATACATGGAAGAAGCCTGGAGATACTGACAGGTTTAAGATAGATTATATAATGGTAAGACAGATTTAGGAACCAGGTTTTAAATTGTAAGACATTTACAGGGGCAGATGTGGACTGACCACAATCTATTGGTTATGAACTGTAGATTAAAACTGAAGAAACTGCCAAAAGGCGGGAATTTAAGGAGATGGGACCTGGATAAACTGAAAGAACCAGAGGTTGTTCAGAGTTTCAGGGAGAGCATAGGGGAACAACTGACAGGAATGGGGGAAAGAATTACGGTAGAAGAAGAATGGGTAGCTTTGAGGGATGAAGTGGTGAAGGCAGCAGAGGAGTAAGTAGGTAAAAAGACGAGGGCTAGTAGAAATCCATGGGTAACAGAAGAAATATTGAATTTAATTGATGAAAGGAGAAAATATAAAAATGCAGTAAATGAAGCAGGCAAAAAGGAATACAAACGTCTCAAAAATGAGATCGACAGGAAGTGCAAAATGGCTAAGCAGGGATGGCTAAGCAGGGATGGCTAGAGGACAAATGTAAGGATGTAGGGGCTTATCTCACTAGGGGTAAGATAGATACTGCCTACAGGAAAATTAAAGAGACCTTTGGAGAAAAGAGAGCCAGTTGTATGAATATCAAGAGCTTTGATGGAAACCCAGTTCTAAGCAAAGAAGGGGAAGCAGAAAGGTGGAAGGAGTATATAGAGGGTCTATAGAAGGGCGATGTTCTTGAGGACAATCTTATGGAAATGGAGGAAGATGTAGATGAAGATGAAATAGGAGATATGATACTGTGTGAAGAGTTTGACAGAGCACTGAAAGACCTGAGTCGAAACAAAGCTCCGGGAGTAGACAACATTCCATTAGAACTACTGACGGCCTTGGGAGATCCAGTTCTGACAAAACTCTACTATCTGGTGAGCAAGATGTATGAGACAGGCGAAATACCCTCAGACTTCAAGAAGAATATAATAATTCCAATCCCAAAGAAAGCAGGTGTTGACAGATGTGAAAATTACCGAACTATCAGTTTAATAAGTCACAGATGCAAAATACTAACACGAATTCTTTACAGACAAATGGAAAAACTGGTAGAAGCCGACCTAGGGGAAGATCAGTTTGGATTGCGTAGAAATATGGGAACGCGTGAGGCAATACTGACCTTACGACTTATCTTAGAAGATAGATTAAGGAAAGGCAAACCTACGTTCCTAGCATTTGTAGACTTAAAGCTTTTGACAATGTTGACTGGAATACTCTCTTTCAAATTCTGAAGGTGGCAGGGGTAAAATACAGGGAGCGGAAAGCTATTTACAATTTGTACAGAAACCAGATGGCAGTTATAAGAGTCGACGGACATGAAAGGGAAGCAGTGGTTGGGAAGGGAGTGAGACAGGGTTGTAGCCTATCCCCTATGTTGTTCAATCTGTATACTGAGCAAGCAGTAAAGGAAACAAAAGGAAAATTCGGAGTAGGTATTAAAATCCATGGGGAAGAAATAAAAACTTTGAGGTTCGCCGATGACATTGTAATTCTGTCAGAGACAGCAAAGGACTTTGAAGAGCAGTTGAACGGAATGGATAGTGTCTTGAAAGGAGGATATAGGATGAACATCAACAAAAGCAAAACAAAGATAATGGCATGTAGTCGAATTAAGTCGGGTGATGCTGAGGGAATTAGATTAGGAAAGAGACACTTAAATTAGTAAATGAGTTTTGCTATTTGGGGAGCAAAATAACTGATGATGGTCGAAGTAGAGAGGATAAAATGTAGATTGGCAATGGCAAGGAAAGCATTTCTGAAGAAGAGAAATTTGTTAACATCGAGTATAGGTTGAAGTGTCAGGAAGTCGTTTCTGAATGTATTTGTATGGAGTGTAGCCATGTATGGAAGTGAAACATGGACGATAAATAGTTTGGACAAGAAGAGAATAGAAGCTTTCTAAATGTGGTGCTACAGAAGAATGCTGAAGATTAGATGGGTAGATCACATAACTAATGAGGAAGTATTGAATAGGATTGGGGAGAAGAATAGTTTGTGGCACAACGTGACTAGAAAATGGCTCTGAGCACTATGGGACTTAACATCTGAGGTCATCAGTCCCCTATAACTTAGAACTAATTAAACCTAACTAACCTAAGGACATCACACACATCCATGCCCGAGGCAGGATTCGAATCTGCGACCGTAGCGGTCGCGCGTTTCCAGACTGAAGCGCCTACAACCGCTCGGCCACACCGCCCGGCTCAACGTGACTAGAAGAAGTGATCGGTTGGTAGGACATGTTCTGAGGCATCAAGGGATCACCAGTTTAGTATTGGAGGGCAGCGTGGAGGTTAAAAATCGCAGAGGGAGACCAAGAGATGAATACACTAAGCAGATTCAGAAGGATGTAGGTTGCAGTAGGTACTGGGAGATGAAGGAGCTTGCACAGGATAGAGTAGCATGGAGAGCTGCATCAAACCAGTCTCAGGACTGTAGACCACAACAACAACAATCGAAAAAAGGTCTTCCCTCAAATATGTTGCTCGAAATATTGTATTACTTTCGTAGCCTCATCATGGAGACGTGGAAATTCTACATGAGGAAAGCAACGGAGACATTCTGGACAGTTTTAATGTAAAAGTGCCGGCCGGAGTGGCCGAGCGGTTCTAGGCGCTTCAGTCTGGAACCGCGCGACCGCTACGGTCGCAGGGTCGAATCCTGCCTCGGGAATGGATGTGTGTGATGTCCTTAGCTTAGTTAGGTTTAAGTAGTTCTACTTTCTAGGGGACTGATGACCATAGATGTTAAGTCCTATAGTGCTCAGTGCCATTTCAGCCATTTTTTGTAGAAGTATTTGTCATCAAAGCGGGTTTTACTTTACAAGCTGATCAGTTCAAAATGGTCAAATGGCTCTAAGTACTGTGGGACTTAGCATCTGAGTTCTTCAGTCCCCTAGACTTAGAACTACTTGAACCTAACTAACTTAAGGACATCACACACATCCATAGCTGAGGCAGATTTCGAACCAGCGACCGTAGCAGAAGCGCGGTTCCGGACTGAAGCGCCTGGAACAGCTCGGTCACTGTGGCCGGCTGCTAATCAGTTACATCTCTGCACATCCACGGGGGGCGGTTTCAATTGGAATGGCAAGCGGTCTCGAAAACAGCTGAAAAAGATGTGGAAGATTGGCATTTTCTAAAAATATTTAGGAAGCTATCGTTCTAATTCTTTGAAGGTCACAGTGAATTCTTGAAACCTCGCATTTTCTTAAACGTCAGTGTGCCTAGGGAACTGGACTGAGACTGTCAGTGTGTATCCCTTCTATAACGTGATTTCTTTTTGAATGCATTCCCACCAGATAAGAAAGAAGTTGTTTGTCACCTTGCAATGCGTTTCTATGGGCAGTGTGCAGTGCAGTACACTTAAAATGCGAAGTCTGTAATGTTCTAATTTTAGTTTCTGCACTCCTTTTTTCCTTCATAAATTCAGCAACAGCGAGTTTTACAGCATGCTGTCTCATTTAACCAACGTTAACACATTAAATCACTTTTGACAAAGCTTAGGTATCCGAGTAATGAGGGAATTAGTATATTTCATCAAAATATACAAGGCATTAGGGATAAAGTTAGTGAACTGCTTATAGATGTTGACTCTGAAATTATTGGTATATCTGAACACTTCTTAAATAAGGAGATAATTCAGAGGCTTCCTTTACCAGGATACAGGTTGGCTGGCTGCTTTTCGAGGAGCTCTTTGCGGTGTGGGGGAGTAGCCATGTATGTGAAAAACGGCATCGCATTTGAGTCAATTGATGTTTCAAAGTACTGCACTGAAAAGGTGTTTGAATGTTGTGCAGGTGTGGTTAAATTTAACGGAGTTAAACTTGTAACTGTTGTTATTTATAGATCCCCAGACTCCGATTTCACAGCATTTTTGCTAAAGCTAGAGGAGGTTCTTGGTTCACTTTATAGGAAATACAAAAAGTTAGTTATATGTGGTGACTTCAATATTAATTGTATAAGTGATTGTGCAAGGAAGAGGATGCTGGTAGACCTCTTTAATTCATATAATCTTATGCAAACCGTATTCTTTCCAACGAGAGTGCAAGGGAACAGTAGAACAACCATAGACAACATTTTTGTTCATTCCTCATTACTAGAAGGGCATTCTGTTAGAAAAAAGGTGAATGGCCTTTCAGATCATGATGCGCAAATTTTAACTTTAAAAGATTTTTATGCTGCAACTCGTGTTAAATATAGTCATCAGCTGTTCAGGAAAGCTGATCCGGTTGCTGTAGAGACCTTTGTAAACCTTATAAAGGAACAAGAGTGGCAAGATGTTTATAGCGCTGAGACAGTAAACGATAAATATAATGCTTTTCTAAAGACCTTTCTCATGCTCTTTGAAAGTTGCTTTCCGTTACAACGTTTAAAACAGGGTACTAGCACAAACAGGCAGCCTGGGTGGCTGACTAGAGGGATAAGAATATCTTGTAGAACAAAGTGGCAATTATATCAAAACGTTAGAAACAGTCAAAATCTAAATGCAGCAGCCCATTACAAACAGTATTGTAAGGTGCTTAAAAAAGTTATTAGGAAGGCAAAAAGTATGTGGTATGCAGATAGAATAGCTAAGTCTCAGGATAAAATTAAAACCATATGGTCAGTCGTAAAGGAAGTTGCTGGTCTGCAGAGACAGGTCGAGGATATAGAATCAGTGCGTAGTGGGAATGTCCGTGTTACTGATAAGTCGCATATATGTACAGTATTTAATAATCACTTTCTGAATATAGCAGGTGAACTAAATAGAAACCTAATTCCAACAGGGAATCATATAGCGCTCTTAGAAAAAAGTGTTCCGAGACTGTTACCTGAAATGCTCCTCCATGATACTGACAAGAGGGAGATTGAGTTAATAATTAAATCACTAAAGACCAAGAACTCTCATGGATATGACGGGGTATCTAGCAGAATACTGAAGTATTGTTCTATGTATGTTAGCCCAGTACTTAGCCATATCTGTAACTTTTCCTTTAGGAGTGGTCGGTTTCCTGATCGATTAAAATACTCGGTAGTGAAGCCACTTTATAAAAAGGGAGACATTGATAATGTTGACAATTTTAGACCTATTTCTATGCCATCGGTGTTTGCTAAAGTTATCGAGAAGGTTGTATATACAAGGTTACTGGAGCATTTAAATTCACATAATTTGCTGTCAAATGTTCAGTTTGGTTTTAGAAATGGTTTAACAACTGAAAATGCTATATTCTCTTTTCTCTGTGAGGTTTTCGACGGATTAAATAAAAGGTTGCGAACGCTAGGTGTTTTCTTTGATTTAACGAAGGCTTTTGACTGTGTTGACCACAAAATATTACTGCAGAAGTTGGACCATTATGGAGTAAGGGGAGTAGCTTACAATTGGTTCGCCTCTTACTTTAAGAACAGAAAGCAGAGGGTAATTCTCCGCAATATTGAGAGTGGTAGTGATGTTCAGTCCCAATGGGGCACTGTTAAGTGGGGCGTTCCCCAAGGGTCGGTGCTGGGGCCACTGCTGTTTCTTATTTATA
This sequence comes from Schistocerca nitens, assembly GCF_023898315.1. Taxonomy (NCBI): domain Eukaryota; kingdom Metazoa; phylum Arthropoda; class Insecta; order Orthoptera; family Acrididae; genus Schistocerca; species Schistocerca nitens. The sequence goes on along the minus strand of NC_064614.1, from coordinate 972,082,822 downwards.
TAAATGATATGCCTTCTAGTATTACAGGTGATTCAAAAATATTTCTGTTTGCTGATGACACCAGCTTGATAGTGAAGGATCTTGTGTGTAATATTGAAACAGTATCAAATAATTTAGTTCATGAAATAAGTTCGTGGCTTGTGGAAAATAATTTGATGCTAAATCACAGTAAGACTCAGTTTTTACAGTTTCTAACTCACAATTCAACAAGAACTGACATTTTAATCAGACAGAATGGGCATGTTATAAGCGAGACGGAACAGTTCAAGTTCCTAGGCGTACGGATAGATAGTAAGCTGTTGTGGAAAGCCCATGTTCACGATCTTGTTCAGAAACTAAATACTGCTTTATTTACCATTAGAACAGTATCTGAAATAAGTGACACTACAACACGAAAAGTAGTCTACTTCGCATATTTTCATACGCGTATGTCGTATGGTATTATTTTTTGGGGTAATTCTTCTGATTCAAAAAGGGTATTTTTGGCTCAAAAACGGGCTGTTCGAGCTATGTGTGGTGTAAGTTCTAGAACCTCTTGTCGACCCCTATTCAAAAATCTGGGAATTCTGACATTGCCCTCACAGTATATATTTTCTTTAATGTCGTTTGTTGTTAGCAATATTAGCCTATTCCCAAGAGTTAGCAGCTTTCACTCAGTTAATACTAGGCAGAAATCAAATCTGCATGTAGAATGCAGTTCCTTGACTCTTGTGCAGAAAGGAGTGCAGTATTCTGCTGCATCCATTTTCAATAAGCTACCACAAGAACTCAAAAATCTTAGCAGTAGCCCAAACTCTTTTAAGTCTAAACTGAAGAGTTTCCTCATGGCTCACTCCTTCTATTCTGTCGATGAGCTCCTGGAAGAGCTAAAAAATTAAGCAAATTCCAGTGTTACATTGTTGATTGTCTTCATTTAAACTTATGACTTGTCACCTGAATATGTTTTTTTTTTCTATATTTCATTTTATCTGTTTCTAATATCGTGTTATAATTTCATGTATTGACTCGTTCCATGACCATGGAGATTTCTCCTTAATTTGGTCCCACGGAACAATAAATAAATAAATAAATAAATAAATAAAGTCTCCATACTTATCGTTCAGTTCCATCGAAAGCTGTTGCAGTTGACAGTGGAACAATGCAAATCATACCAACAATTTCTTCAAGTGCTCCATGCCTGCAAATTTAGTACAAAGTGGTTCTTGATGTAAAGACGCCTTGCCCTTTTATTGTCAACTAAGGCTTTAGATTCTTTCTGCATGATACTGTAATATGGCTTCATAGCAAATCTGCGACTGTATAACATATATTGAGAATTCTCATCACTCTCTTTTGTCTTTATCATTCATTTTTAAAGGCTTATGGCTATAGGTTCCTAGACTATTTCTTTCTGTGGAAACAGCTACTCATGCTGTGAATGTCCTTCATAACACAAATCAATAGCAAAGGGTAACAGCATGCCGGCCGCTGTGGCCGAGAGGTTAGGCGCTTCAGTCTGAAACCTCGGGCATGGATGTGTGTGATGTCTTTAGGTCAGTTATGTTTAAGTATTTCTAAGTGTAGGGGCTGATGATCTCACATGTTAAGTCCTACAGTGCTTAGAGCCATTTGAGATTTTTTTGGTAACAGCGCTGACCCACAATTTTGCCGAACCGAAGAGAGTTGTACCGACCGAAAAATGCCACTTCAAATATCGGGCTGTACCGAGTGCTTTCGGGAAGGACCGAGCAGAGCCGAGACAGACCGAGCCTCGGCCTGCGGGCGGCGCGCACACCCAGCGCGCAACAGTCTGGCACACTATGGCAGGCGCAGGCTTAGGGCATGACATATTATTAAACTCCACAAAAACCGCAGTATTTTGTATCTCGACCATGCAGAATCTGTTATTTATTAGGATCGTAGACAATCATTGCTAGAATTACGCGAGAATATTATATATATGTTTCAGGAGGGGCAAGTACCCCCCTTGTCCACACATTGCGACTTCCAGTGAACGTAAGGACTTGTCATGAAACGCTCATTTCATCTGCGATGAGCAGCACTTTACTTTGGAGTAACAGCTGTTACCTAAGGTATCTGTTGCTGCCGCTGGCAGGCAGCACAACGCTTATTGAAAGCTTTCTCAGTCTACTGGCAGAAACTTAATGTTTTGCCTAGTTGAAGGTGTAGCCAGTGCACTCAAAGATCCGTCGGCCTGACTTAAGAGGCCGACGGAGCAGGAAAATAGTCGTCATTAATTTAGATTTTTCACTATTCGAAGCGACTGATGTTAGAATTTTTACATTCACATAGTTCTGTTGCTTATAAAAGGTTTGAAGCTGCAGTAGCCACCACATTTACAGTTCTTTTTCTTTCATTTTTCATACACTCTTTTCAATCTTTCGTGAGAAGCTCTCTTTCACTATTTTCAACCTATTTGTATATAAAATACGTATACTAGAGGACAGTAGACGATATAACACGTCATTGGGCACCATGAATCTTTCAGTTGCTTCTTTCCTGTTTTATGGGAATGTGTTGAAAATTCAATTATCGTTCACAGTTCTCATGCTTCATGGGTAAATGAAAATTTCTCAAATCAATTTTTTATACAATGGCATAAAGAAATACAAGTGAATCGCAATCATATTGCTGGCAGACGTCACAAATACCTGATTTTTAAGGCAACACGTTACATATGATGAACACAACCATAACTCTCTGATGGTGGAATACATGCTCTAAGGTGCCCTTGAATTCATTAGCCAATAAATTTCAAGATACAGACTACGAGTTTGTTACTGGTAATAAGCATAATAAATATAAATAACAGGATGACAATTATTGAACTATATGAAATAAAATCGTCATAACTTCTGAACAGTTTGCGTTAGGACGTTCAAACTTCACGGTTGGCCGCGGGGCATGATGGGAATTACATCTACATCTACATCTACATCTACATCTACATCTATACTCCGCGAGCCACCTTACGGTGTGTGGCGGAGGGTACTTATTGTACCACTATCTGATCCCCCCTTCCCTGTTCCATTCACGAATTGTGCGTGGGAAGAACGACTGCTTGTAAGTCTCCGTATTTGCTCTAATTTCTCGGATCTTTTCGTTGTGATCATTACGCGAGATATATGTGGGCGGTAGTAATATGTTGCCCATCTCTTCCCGGAATGTGCTCTCTCGTAATTTCGATAATAAACCTCTCCGTATTGCGTAACGCCTTTCTTGAAGTGTCCGCCACTGGAGCTTGTTCAGCATCTCCGTAACGCTCTCGCGCTGACTAAATGTCCCCATGACGAATCGCGCTGCTTTTCGCTGGATCATGTCTATCTCTTCTATTAATCCAACCTGGTAAGGGTCCCATACTGATGAGCAATACTCAAGAATCGGACGAACAAGCGTTTTGTAAGCTACTTCTTTCGTCGATGAGTCACATTTTCTTAGAATTCTTCCTATGAATCTCAACCTGGCGCCTGCTTTTCCCACTATTTGTTTTATGTGATCATTCCACTTCAGATCGCTCCGGATAGTAACTCCTAAGTATTTTACGGTCGTTACCGCTTCCAATGATTTACCACCTATGGCATAATCGTACTGGAATGGATTTCTGCCCCTATGTATGCGCATTATATTACATTTATCTACGTTTAGGGAAAGCTGCCAGCTGTCGCACCATTCATTAATCCTCTGCAGGTCTTCCTGGAGTACGTACGAGTCTTCTGATGTTGCTACTTTCTTGTAGACAACCGTGTCATCTGCAAATAGCCTCACGGAGCTACCGATGTTGTCAACTAAGTCATTTATGTATATTGTAAACAATAAAGGTCCTATCACGCTTCCTTGCGGTACTCCCGAAATTACCTCTACATCTGCAGATTTTGAACCGTTAAGAATGACATGTTGTGTTCTTTCTTCTAGGAAATCCTGTATCCAATCACAAACCTGGTCCGATATTCCGTAAGCTCGTATTTTTTTCACTAAACGTAAGTGCGGAACCGTATCAAATGCCTTCCTGAAGTCCAGGAATACGGCATCAATCTGCTCGCCAGTGTCTACGGCACTGTGAATTTCTTGGGCAAATAGGGCGAGCTGAGTTTCACATGATCTCTGTTTGCGGAATCCATGTTGGTTATGATGAAGGAGATTTGTATTATCTAAGAACGTCATAATACGAGAATACAAAACATGTTCCATTATTCTACAACAGATTGACGTAAGCGAAATAGGCCTATAATTATTCGCATCTGATTTATGACCCTTCTTGAAAATGGGAACGACCTGCGCTTTCTTCCAGTCGCTAGGTACTTTACGTTCTTCCAGAGATCTACGATAAATTGCTGATAGAAAGGGGGCAAGTTCTTTAGCATAATCACTGTAGAATCTTAAGGGTATCTCGTCTGGTCCGGATGCAGTTGTTTTTCAATTCCGATATCGTTTATTTCAATATTTTCCATTTTGGCGTCCGTGCGACGGCTGAAGTCAGGGACCGTGTTACGATTTTCCGCAGTGAAACAGTTTCGGAACACTGAATTCAGTATTTCTGCCTTTCTTCGGTCGTCCTCTGTTTCGGTGCCATCGTGGTCAACGAGTGACTGAATAGGGGATTTAGATCCGCTTACCGATTTTACATATGACCAAAACTTTTTAGGGTTCTTGTTTAGATTGTTTGCCAATGTTTTATGTTCGAATTCGTTGAATGCTTCTCTCATTGCTCTCTTTACGCTCTTTTTCGCTTCGTTCAGCTTTTCCTTATCAGCTATGATTCGACTACTCTTAAACCTTTCTTTGTTTCCGTAGTACCTTTCGTACATGATTGTTATACCACGGTGGATCTTTCCCCTCGCTTTGGACCTTAGTCGGTACGAACTTATCTAAGGCGTACTGGACGATGTTTCTGAATTTTTTCCATTTTTGTTCCACATCCTCTTCCTCAGAAATGAACGTTTGATGGTGGTCACTCAGATATTCTGCGATTTGTGCCCTATCACTCTTGTTAAGCAAATATATTTTCCTTCCTTTCTTGGCATTTCTTATTACACTTGTAGTCATTGATGCAACCACTGACTTATGATCACTGATACCCTCTTCTACATTCACGGAGTCGAAAAGTTCCGGTCTATTTGTTGCTATGAGGTCTAAAACGTTAGCTTCACGAGTTGGTTCTCTAACTATCTGCTCGAAGTAATTAGTATGTGCGTGCGCATGCGCCTTTTTGTCGCCGGCCATTTGCACCTGAAAATGCCACGGTACAGCGTGCCTGAGCGTATAGCGCTTATGAAGGCCTACTATGCGAGCAATAGCAGCCCAACTGCGGCGCAAAGTAAGTTTGCAACCGAGTTCGAGCTGTAGACAACCGGTCCAAGAGTGCTAACCATCAAGAATTTGATCCGCAAGATTGAGAGAACAGGTAGTGTTGGTGATGACAGTGTTGGCAATGTCGGTAGTCCAAAAAGGGTGAAAACGCCCAGAAATATAGAGAAGGCACGCGCTGTGTTTCAAACCAGCCCAAGGAAATCGATCAGACGAGCTTCATAACAGGTGGGAATCAATCGGGAGACACTGCGACAAACTGCTGTCGAAGACCTGCATTTCTTCCCATAAAAATTTCAAACTCATCAGCCATTAAGGCCCAGGGTCATCGAACAGCTGTTGTGTTTCGCCATCACTATTGTCCACAGAATTGGCGAGCAAGATTTTGATGTGAATCTGATTTGGTTTAGTGACGAAGCTTACTTTCATTTGGATGGCTCATCAATGAGCAACATTCGTACATTTTGGGGACTGAGAATCTGCATTTCGCGAAGGGTGACTGTGTGGTGTGCAAGGTCAAAAGTGGTTCAAATGTCTCTGAGTACTACGCGACTTAACTTCTGAGGTCATCAGTCGCCTAGAACTTAGAACTAATTAAACCAAACTAACCTAAGGACATCACACACATCCATGCCCGAGGCAGGATTCGAACCTGCGACCGTTGCGGTCGCTCGGTTCCAGACTGTAGCGCCTAGAAACGCACGGCCACTCCGGCCGGCCCGTGCAATGTCCAGTCATGCTATAATTGGTGAGATATTCCTTGATGGAACCAAACGGTACGTGAAGGTTTTGGAAGATGATTTCATTATATATCCATAGGGACCCTGATTTGGACAAGATTTGGTTCATGAAAGCCGGAGCTCGACTACATCGAAGCAGGGGAGAGTTTGAAGTCCTGCAAGAGCACTTTGGGGACCTCATTCTGGCTCTGGGACACCCAGAGGCAACAGGCATGAGCCTCGATCGGCCGCCGAATGTGAACACATGCAACTCCTTTTTGTGGGGCTATATTAAAGACAAGACGTACAGCAATAACCTTAAAACCATTGCTGAGCTGAAAAGAGCCATTCAGTAGGTCATCGACAGCATCGATGTTCCAACACTTCCGCGGGTTGTGCAGAATTTCGCTATTCGTCTGCGCAACATCATCGCCAAGAGTGGTAGACATATAGAACATGTCATAACCTAAATCCGAATCTCGATAATGACGTTTACCTGTTGAGTAAAGTGAGTGCACGCCGTAGTTTGTAGCTTATTTACGTTTTCCCCAAACAGTTCAATAATTGTCACCCTGTACATAAATATAAATAATAATACAATTAAATATGTAATTCAGGTTGGTTTCCGCCGGCCGAAGTGGCCGTGCGGTTAAAGGCGCTGCAGTCTGGAACCGCAAGACCGCTACGGTCGCAGGTTCGAATCCTGCCTCGGGCATGGATGTTTGTGATGTCCTTAGGTTAGTTAGGTTTAACTAGTTCTAAGTTCTAGGGGACTAATGACCTCAGCAGTTGAGTCCCATAGTGCTCAGAGCCATTTCAGGTTGGTTTCCGCATTCTGTTAATGAAACAAAACTGTTATATATTTACGCAGGAGAATAACTGTTTATCTTTATTAGTTTTAGATTGTGTTCGAAAAAGACGGTAGAATAATAACCGATAAAAGTTATAAGTAGGACAGAGGATGGTACTGAGGATTGCACATATTTTTGTTTGATTTATTTTTGTGATACTTGCAACTGTTAAGAGTGTCACCATCATCTGATTACAGATCTTCTGTACGTAACCTCAGTGTTCTTCACGACAGCAAAACTGTCTTGCACGGAGATCTGCTAAAACGTTTTAGAATTATTTCGCAAAAAATTAAATAGTCTGTGATTTATATTAGGTTGTATAACATGTTCTGAAACATGAAATCGTTAAAAACGTACACTTCGCACTGTTGCTGTAGCACAATAGAGGGAGGTGATTCCTACCCTAAATATTTATAACCTGGAGCATTCCAGTGTAACGAAGTATATCAGATTATTCGATCACAACAGAGTTATATCTATAAAGGAAAGAACAATGTTACTTGGTGTGATATAACTGTTCACAGAAATGGTAGGCTCACGCGGATTCATGAGAACGTCACGAGAGGTTAGTGTAAAGACATTTACAAGTATGCTGTATTGAGTATTAAACTGAAACAGAAGCAAATTCAGTTATCTGCAGCTGTTAAAATCGTGTGTATTGCGTATGTTTAAGGATGAGGTTGCTACTGTTTTTACAACAATGAATAATATCCGGTCTAGCGGTTCTAGGGGCTTCAGTCCGGAACCACGCGTCTGCTACGGTCCCAGGTTCGAATCCTGCCTCGGGCGTGGATGTGTGTGATGTCCTTAGGTTATTTAGGTTTAGGTAGTTCTAAGTCTAGGGGAATGATGTCCTCAGATGTTAAGTCCCATAGTGCTTGGAGCCATTTGAACCATTTGAACCATTTTTGAATAATATCCACCAAAAGTTAGTGTGAATATCGCACTTTCTTACTACGAGTATGAATGGTTTTACTGTTGGTATTTTCCCCTCAACTGTTACCACCAGGTAACTGACTCACCTGCCCAGTTACAGAAGTAATTTTATGTGGAATGTAGCGTCAGTTGTTATCTGTCACGTACCTGGAACGTTGTCAGACATGGGATCTAACCTTTAACCCTTTTATTTGTAGTCTGAAGCTTAGGAATGCAGTCGCCAAACAACACATGCATAACATTGTTTCCTATGTGGGGAAGCCTTCCGAGACCTGTGTCAAGAGCGAAGTTACATTCACGATTCCCAAAAATACGTCACTTATCTATCACTCACACGCTACAAGCGTTTATGTAGAAAATGCCTCGTCACTAACATCAGACAACTGCAAAGCTGATACGGATTTTAAAAGAGTAATTTACAGCTTATTCTTTTAAGGAATTCATAAGGTATCTTGACGTGTTCAACTTATACGCATGACGTATTGCTCTCCTCTTTCTACATGGAGCGACCTCCCAGTGAACTGTGTTCTACAACCTTAGTTCATTAGTTTTCTATGTTTTCTCTCATTAACGGTAAGGTTAATGCATTCTCATCTATAAAAGGAAGACGCCCAAACGTAGTCCTATCTCTGACTCACTCTCAGAGCTCTAGTATTTCAGTTTTTTTTCTTTCTCTTTCCAGCTTGTTGTACACAGTATCCTTTTGTTAACTAATAAAGCCACGAATTGAACATATTTACTTTTTTGATCAGTCTGGAATTTATTACTATTTTCAACCTACTGGGCATATTATTTACCTAGTTAGTTATTTGTTCCACAAACCATATTAACGCTAGAGTATTGCGAGGTAGATAGTGCAGAGAAATGACTTAAGAAATCATTCGAAACATTACGCCTTGTTCGATTTAATTCGCAGAAATTGAAATTATCCAATCAGGTCGTTGCGCGCGAACTGAAACCGCCTGCCAGAGACGGTATTGCCAAACTTGTTCTTCGCTTGGTTTCCTAAAATCAAATAGGAGAGCGGAATAAAAATTGGACGTGGGACGGTAGCAGGGATCGAAACCACGCCAAATACTGAGGAATGCGCTGTCATCCACGGTAAGATAACAACTCACACTAAATGTATGTGGTAGGCTACTTGAATCTGCGCACTCAACGGCCTGATTGGCCAACTTCAATGTTAATTAAATCGGAAACGGCTCAACGTATCGAATGTTTTTCTTAACAATTATTTCTCAGAAAAACCTACCCTGCAACAGACTAATAGCTTTACACTCCGTTTCTGCCCACCCTGTGTATCTATATAGACTACATGCTGGCCATTTACAGGTTTTTTCTGTAAAACTGGCTATTTCTGTTCAGGAGTTTCTATTTGGTATGGAAGGAGTTGCTAAGCTGAGACATCTTTAAACGACGTTACAAAACGCTCCTGATATCTGCGACACATTTTATTTACATGAGCAGATTATCTAAAACTTTTATGTTTTGTATTTAGCAACTTTTCTGAAGTCATAGAAGATGGACAGGTAACAGGATACCATATCCAGTCTCTGAAACAATAAACTGCCAATAAATGAAATTGTGTAGGAAGACGATAATTCAAAATAAAATCTTTCCTTTGGTGCGATTATCGGCAACAAATAACCGAAAAAAACAGAAATTGGTAAACCAGTGTGACTCTAAACTTTCCTTTAGGGACAGATCAAAAGCTTGGTTTCAAAATCGAGCTCAAGTTTATAAAAAGCTTCACGGGCTGCTTTATTCTCTTGTTTATTTATTTTGCAGTTCATCCAGCCACTGTCTTCAACTTTCGAAATACAAGAAATAACTGGAATGTTTTTGTGTTTATGGCAGTTGAAAACAACGACCGAGTGGCAACAAATCAAATGAAAAGCAGAAAAAGTAGCTAGGAAAACAAAGAAATGGGACCAGAGCACAGATTAGAGTGGAAGGTGTAATTATCAGTGTCTAAAAATGATGCAGGCAGGCAGGACGCGCAACAGGCGAAAGAGGTAGATGCTGTAAGAATGTCCTTTACAGGATATCAAGGTAAGAGAATTACCACGGCGACTAAATAATGTAAGGCGGCGAGATGACACTAGAAAACTTGCAGGTACACCATGTGGGCGAGGGATACAGTTAAGGCCGAAATACGATTAGAAGGGTAGAGGAGGCTGTTAACCACCAGTAAAGGTTGAATGGCCCCTGCTGCTGTACTTTTCGACAGCAGCTCAATCAGCTATTTGGTACAGCACGACCATGCAGCTGCTACACCTCGTCAATCACAAAAATCGCATTCTATTTGCATCCGCTGAATTCACAGACTACTGCAGTATCATTACTAGTTGCTATCGCAGCCAGTGCGACAACTCGCCGATCGAACGTGGAGTTTACGCCCCGGATGAGCAATTACCGGTGCCGGACAAGTAGTAAAGACGTCTCGGCCGAGGCGGATTTACATAACTGGGCAGGTAATTACCGCATCAGTTACACGAGGCGCGCGTTTGCAATGTGGCGCGACTTCTTGCGCTAGCCCAGCCCAACCCATTAACCCTTCGCCGCCCCGCCGAGCTGAAAGTTAGCAGCAGACCTTCCGACAGGCTCCGTCACTGTTTTTCTGTCCCCGCAGAGGCCGAAAAACCGCAGAGTGTGCGGGGGTTCATTATGTCGCTCGAAGACAAGAAAATCACATGTTCGTTGGTCTGCCATTAGGCACGACACGTAAGCACAGGAAAAGAGAATCGTGATCCTCGTCAGAAGACACGCCGGGAGTAAAGGGTGTAGACTGCCACACACTGCCATCGTCTCACTTCATTAGTTTCACTACCAGTCAGCCAAGTGTTGTAGGATCAGAACTGCAATGTCTGCAAACTGCAACATGTGTACATTTATCAATCACAAATGTTGTATTACGGTAACACGATATACAGAATTAATGATTGTGGTTCAAATGGCTCTGAGCACTATGGGAGTCAACTGCTGTGGTCATAAGTCCCCTAGAACTTAGAACTACTTAAACCTAACTAACCTAAGGACAGCACACAACACCCAGCCATCACGAGGCAGAGAAAATGATTGTGTACGTATGTGTTTAACGGTTAGAAGTGTTTAACGTTGGATGTTTAACGGTGTCTTCACTGGTGCAGTAGAACCACAAACAGTCAAACTGGCTGATAATGTTTTCTGAACGTTGTTTGTGAAAGGATGTAACGTCCTTTTGTTCTTTGAGATTTCTACTGCACTCTGTTTCCGTCTAAACTGACGTACTACACGACTATTCGTAAGCTTCTACCTCATAATGTAGAGGAACCTCGCGAATTTAGGAGCATACGCCAATCCTCTAATGCCGTACCTTGTACACTACTGGCAATTAAAATTGCTACACCACGAAGATGAGCTAAAGACGCGAAATGTAACCACAGGAAGAAGATGCTGTGATATGCAAATGATAAGCTTTTCAGAGCATTCACACAAGGTTGGCGCCGGTGGCGACACCTACAACGTGTTGACATGAGGAAAGTTTCCAACCGATTTCTCATACACAAACAGCAGTTCACCGGCGTTGCCTGGTGAAGCGTTGTGATGCCTCGTGTGAGGAGGAGAAATGCGTGCCATCACATTTCAGACTTTGATAAAGGACTGATTGTAGCCTATCGCGATTGCGGTTTATAGTATCGCGACATTGCTACTCTCACTGGTCGAGATCCAATGACTGTTAGCAGAATATGGAATCGGTGGGTTCAGGAGGGTAATACGGAACGCCGTGCTGGATCCCAACGGCCTCGTGTAACTAGCAGTCGAGAGGACAGGCACCTTATCCGCATGGCTGTAATGGGTCGTGCAGCCACGTCTCGATCCCTGAGTCAACAGATGGGGACGTTTGCAAGACGACAACCATCTGCACGGACAGTTCGACGACGTTTGCAGCAGCATGGACTACTAGCTCGGAGACCATGGCTACGGTTACCCTTGACGCTGCATCACAGACGGGAGCGCCTGCGATGGTGTACCCAACGACGAACCTGGGTGCACGAATGCCATAACGTAATTTTTTCGGATGAATCCTGGTTCTGCTTGCAGCGTCATGATGGTCGCATCCGTGTTTGGCGACATCGGGGTGAATGCACATTGGAAGCGCGTATTCGTCATCGCCATACTGGTATAGGGTGCCATTGGTTACACGTCTCGGTCACCTCTTGCTCGCATTGACTGCACTTTGAACCGTGGACGTTACATTTCAGATGTGTTACGACCCGTGGCTCTACCCTTCATTCGATCTCTGCGAAACCCTACATTTCAGCAGGATAATGCATGACAGCATGTTGCAGGTCCTGTACGGGCCTTCCTGGATACAGAAAATGTTCGACTGCTGCCCTGGTCAGCACATGCTCCAGAACTCTCACCAATTGAAGACGTCTGGTCAATGGTGGCCGAACGACTGGCTCGTCGCCTGCCGGGGTGGCCGAGCGGTTCTAGGCGCCACAGTCTGGAACCGCGCGACCGCTACGTTCGCAGGTTCGAATCCTGCCTCGGGCTTGGATGTGTGTGATGTCCTTAGGTTAGTTAGGTTTAAGTAGTTCTAAATTCAAGGGGACTGATGATCTCAGAAGTTAAGTCCCATAGTGTTCAGAGCCATTTTTGAGCTGGCTCGCCATAATACGCCAGTCACTACTCTTGATGAACTGTGGTATCGTGTTGAAGCTGCGTGGGCAGCTGTACCTGTACACGCCATCCAAGCTGTGTTTGACTCTGTGGTGTCACCGCCAGACACCACACTTGCTATGTGGTAGCTTAAATCGGCCGCGGTCCATTAGTACATGTCGGCCCTGCATGTCGCCACTGGCAGTGATCGCAGACCGAGCGCCACCACACGGCAGGTCTCGAGAGACGGACTAGCACTAGCCCCAGTTGTACGACGACTTTGCTAGCGACTACACTGACGAAGCCTTTCTCTCATTTTGCCGAGAGACAGTTAGAATAGCCTTCAGCTAAGTCCATGGCTACGACCTAGCAAGGCGCCATTTGTAACATTGCATGTATATGAAGAGTCTCACTTTTATCGCCACAATCTCCAGACATTACAGACTCAATGCCCAGGCGTATCACGGCAGATATTACGGCCACAAGGTGGTTGTTCTGTGTACTGAGTTCTCAGGATCTATGCACCCAAACTGCGTGAAAATGTAATCACATGTTAGTTCTAGTATAATGTATTTATCCAATGAATACCCGTTTATCATCTGCATTTCTTCTTGGTGTAGCAATTTTAATGGACAGTATTGTATATGAGCTGGTGCACAACAACAAAAGGAACATATTAAACTGGTTTACGCCGGTCTGAACGCAGATGATGTAAAAAATTGAGGATCGTCTTACGTAAGTATTTAAAGGTCGAGCAGACCTAATCATTGCGCTCCTGCACTCAAAATTTTTCTTATTCCGACATCGTAAGTCGCAGTCTACTTTGCCGATATGAGCTCTCTGAAACAATTACTTTATTAACGCCCAGATACATGGGCGTGCTGAAAATCAGTACCTCCGAATTTTCTGTTCTCCATATCGGTTGGGATATTACATGTCTTGCATAGCACTCGGTCGACTTCCGCGCTTTGCTAGCGGAAGTTGCAACCCTCTGCCGCTAGAGGGCTCCGAATTGCAGTGTCTAACCGACACCCCCGGGATAACAAGGCCGTCCAGCAGTGTTAGTGACGTCACACTAAGCGGCCCATAGCCGACGCAGCAGTCCACGGACACCTCCGTACAGACGCGCCTGATGCTAACGATCTTCTGTCCGTCATACAGAAAGGAGCGAACTATAATTCGAACCAAAGACCAAATTATATATATTCTTGTAAACAGCATAAAGGTTCATAACGAAATACCGATTACATATACGGGCAGGAATAGGTTCTAGAACTCCTCTGAAAAGTGTTTATCTTCAGTACCAGAATGATCATCAAATTGTCAGGTTTTCTAAATAGAAAAGCACTTTGTTAGTAACAGACAGCAATAATGAGACTTGCAGTTGGTGATTTCTACGTGGAAAAGGAAATAAGCTGTAGAGAGATTGAAAATGGTAAGTAAAAAGAGCCTCAGCCTTTTGCTCACATTCTTACATGTAATGCACTTGGTTGTTTTTCATTTCCTTACCTTTCATAACATTTTTAATATTTTTTCAAGAAGTGTATCTTCAATAGCAGAGTGAACTTCAAATTGTCAGGCTTTTTCTTAGTATCACAGTGCAAGACAGAATCTTGTGTTCAGTGATGTCTATGTTAAAAGGAGGATATTTGATATCTATCTTTTGTTTCCATTCTTTATACTGGGGATACACTTGTAAAAATTCTTGAAAAGAGCTGTCACCATGAACATATGAGTAAATTCACAATAGTCATGTGTTTTATGAGATAAAGCGAACTCTTGTTACCTTATTGTAAACGAAAGTTGTGAGGGTTTTGCTATGTATGACAGTGTTTAAGATAATTTACTTTCAGTGTAATTGCTTGAAAATGTTAAGTCCTGCTGTCAGTTGGCATTTGTCACCACCTGTATGCGAGTTTTAAAGCTAAATAGTGTTCTGACAATTATAAAGTAGTGGCAAAGTTCCTCAATCGATTATACTTATCCCTGCCCGTATATGTAATCGGTATTTCGTTATGAACCTTTATGCTGTTTACAAGAATATATATAATTTGGTCTTTGGTTCGAATTATAGTTCGCTCCTTTCTGTATGACGGACAGAAGATCGTTAGCATCAGGCGCGTCTGTACGGAGGTGTCCGTGGACTGCTGCGTCGGCTATGGGCCGCTTAGTGTGACGTCACTAACACTGCTGGGCGGCCTTGTTATCCCGGGGGTGTCGGTCTAACACGGCGGTATGTAACGTAACTCTGTCGGTATACTGCGTGGCCCTCAGAAAACCGAAAGCATTAATTCAAAAGGTACGTCCACACAAGGAGGACACTCATTAAGCACGAAAATGCAAACCACACACGGCCGCTGCGACATCTGCAACAATCCGATCTCATTAGTTCGCTGTCAACGATTATCCTCCATACAGTTTCTACTTGGCCCCATACGATTTTCATCTAGAACTTCTACGACTTCACTTTGATAGAGATGTAGCGGTGGAAGCAAATATGCGGCTGTGGCTGCAACAATGTCAAACATTCGAAAGCAACGGCAGCAACAAACTGGTCTCTCATTGGGAGAAATGTGTCCGTCGCCATGGTGACTACGTTGAGAAATAAATATGAGGGCATGAATAACAGAGATATAGGTTAATAATGTCTGTTTACATTTAAAAAGTTTAAGACTTTTCACACAAAAAAACCCGGAGGCATTATGTTTCAGCAAGTGCTCATAACTTAATCTTTTGATCATAAGTTATGGATCATAACAATCATAATACTGCCACTTTATAACCGGTGGCAGTTAAACACAATGAAAAATAATCACTCCTACAATAGGCATACTGACATTACGTAACACAGCCCCTAGCCTTGATAATAGTCTCAGATCTACGAGGCAAACATGCCATAAATTTCTTCATGTTCGCCATAAACAACCGAAAACGTTCATTGATAATTAGAATGCACAGGGCTATAAGATTCGCCGGGATGTTAATCGTTACTTTTCACCTGCTAATACAAATAGCCCTAGAGATTTTGTGAGAGATTAAGATCGAGTGATTTGCTGGGCCAGTCGAAGTGCGATAGGCCGTCTACGTGCACGTCATTCCAGGAACGTAGGCGTACGTTCCTATCATCATGACATCATCTTAGGGAGAAACGCAATACTTGTTCACACAGAATGTTTAATTAAACATGTTGAGTTACTGGTTTATGTTCAGGATAATCTGAATGAGTGGGTCCCAGTCATATGACAAAAAACACTTCTGAAGCACCACAGAACCACCTCTGGTCTGAAGTACACTAAGTGTTGAACGCATCATTGGGCCATAAAAGTACGTGTGCACTCTACGCTTCGTATTGCTTCAAAAGAGGCAAAACCGCGAATCGTCACAACGCACTACATTCTTACAATCATCTCTGTCCGGTTTCTGTGTTTGCTCCACTTAAGATTTGCAGCTTTATGTGATACCAACAACACGGAAGGAAGATTGTTATGAAATAATATATACTGAAACAGTCACTTGTTAGTAATATTTTATTAGCACAACGCTTTTTGGCAGTATGCTACCATCAGCAAATCCATGTACAGTTACTTTTACATTGCAATTAGTATAAAGTGGGGTTAGTTTCTTTTGCTGTGTGAGCGATTGAGATTAAGTGTCGAAAAAGAGACCTTTTCAGAAAGATAAATATGTTATAGTGTGTACCTGATGTGACAAGCATGATTGGTCATTTCGTTAGTGCATTTTCTTGCATTTCTTCTTGGTAACGTCGTTGCCTGGCACCAAACAAAGAAAAAAACATTATGTACACGCACTAGTAAAATGACCAACTATACTTATCACATAATGAAGGCACGTAACAAAATTATCTTCTTGAATAGGCATGATTTTCTACACATAACCTCACGGCACGCACAGCAAAGGAAACTAACGTCACTTCATATTAACTATAATGTAAAAGTAACTGCAAATGCAGCTGATGAAGGCAGCATGCTGCTGGAACGCGTCGTGCTAATAGTATATTATTAACGAATCACTAGTATGGTATGTATTGTTCCACAAAAATGTTAAATACAGACTAGTCATATAAGAGCCCTACAACATCGATAAATTTGAGTTAAACAGAAAGAAGGGTCTCAAACAGATGTATCAATGCTGTGAATAATGCTTTGAAATACGCAGATAATTCGAGTGAAAAACCCAACAGAGAAAATAAAGTTGTGCTGTTACGTAGCTATCGTGGGAGGGGTATAAGTCAGCAGCTGTATAATGGTCACAGTTGTGAGGAAATCAAATGCTTGTCTTAGCCAGGTAAAATAAACCCCAAGCCAAGAGTTTAAGTATTTTTGCAAAGCATACCAGGTGTTGATAGGGGCGGGGGGAAGCTGGAAACTAGTTAAAAAACTGCATTATTAGAAGTGACTTGGATAAAATAAGAGCAGCCGTAGGGCACAAAAGTGTTAGTTTTGTGGAGGTTCTGTAACGCAGTGACCAGGCCCGGGTTAACTCTGCTGTAAAGCGAGTGAGTGTAGAAGGGAGGGTGAAATCAACTTGCTTCATCAGAGTACTGTGGAAGAAGATAAACTAAATGAACTGTTAGTCACCGCGCGGGATTAGCCGAGCGGTTTACGCCGCTGCAGTCATGGACTGTGCGGCTGGTCCTGGTGGAGGTTCGAGTCCTCCCTCGGACATGGGTGTGTGTGTGTTTGCCCTAAGGATCATTTAGGTTAAGTAGTGTGTAAGCTTAGGGACTGATGACCTTAGCAGTTAAGTCCCATAAGATTTCACACACATTTGAACATTTTTGAGTTGTTAATCAGTTTGAAAGATCTTAGTAGCTGGAGAGAAATTAATTTCATTTGTCGGAACCGTGCTGCTACTACGATCGCAGGTTCGAATCCTGCCTCGGGCATGGATGTGTGTGATGTCCTTAGGTTAGTTAGGTTTAAGTAGGTTTAAGTCTAGGTGATTGATGACCTCAGATGTTAAGTCCCATAGAGCCATTTGTCGGTCTGAACGCTATGTAAGAATAGGCATCGAAATTCTTAATGGAAGTTGTAAATTAGCTGCAAATTCATGTAGATACAAAAATAATAGAGGAATTGTCTGATTCATAAAAATGAAATATAAGTAATCAATTGTAAAAACAAGTTACTCTTGTATAGATAAGGATATAAAAGAATGTGATTATGAGCTAATGTAACAATTGTGATTGTTATGGTATATATGCCCCCCACGGGATAGTTCGGTAATTTTCATGAAAACTCAGATGATTTACTGTGCTATCTATCAGACAGAAAGGATGTGCCACATTGTGGCGATTTTAGTGTAAATTTCTTGAAGTTACCTGACAGGAAAGATAGTCTAACGGTGCTGCTAACCACTTGTAATTTAGTACCGGTCGGAAATTTCCTTACACAAGTTGTTCAAGGTAATGGGACCCCTATAAATAATGTGTCATACAAGAAGTGTAAGTTAAAGAATCACATACCTCGCAATATATTTTTTCACTTATGAAAATTAACAACAATAAATCTATGAGTGTTACATAAATATTCATAACTGCAATATTGTAAGATAATGCGTATCACCTTTTAATGAATCTAACTTTGGCTCGGAAATGTGTGAATATCTGACTATGAAACTTTTTGACGATCTACTCGCTGAAATAAAACGTCTAAAGACGTGCAAGAAGTGTTTTTCCATAAAAACTCCTTTTACCACTGAGGGTTTCTTGGGTAGAAATAATTAGTCATTTGTTCAGAAATAAACCTGTAAATGGCCAGACTGTAATTATATAAATATTTTCCTTTTTTTTTAAATAAGTGTTCCACATTCTTTCAGCTGACACATTCCGCATCATGAAGTATATGGTGAATAAGCTCTATGGAATCTGAAATCAACTAAGTAACTAAGTAACGAACTAATGAAGTAATTAGTTGTGAGGTCCTCGATTTCATATATCTATTGCATGCACCGCCCATCCCAATTTTCGCTCGAAACCTGGCTGAGATGGGCTTCACAGCAGCTATTGTTATCCAGTTTAAAAGGCACAACATTCTTTTGTGTTCTCCGTCAGTTAGGATATTTTTACCACTGCTGTTCTTTCTCTATGTGAAAAGCGAGAGGTACACTAATTCTTGTAGGCACATTGGAGAAGTGAACTGTTTAATCATCTAAAATTAGCAAAACTGTATCGTTATAGACCCCACTGATGCCTTAGAACAGGAAAAGGCGACTCGTAGCAGCCGGAAGAGGCAGTTTTATTTACAAAACAAGATGGCCACACAAACTCCTTTTTTAAAAAAGTGTATACATCTTCGTAATTTTCGTTGTATGTGGGCCAAGGCTTGTTTCTATGCCCGGAGGTTTGTCTCCTAGTACTGGAGACATCCTCAGAGGCTATAAAGACCTCTTTACTTGGTTTGTGAAATCCAAACAACAGTTTATCTTACTTCTGCAACCTTTTTTGTAACTGGAATATACTATGTTAGAAGCAAAATAGCACCTCTATTAATTTGATTTACTTAATAGTTTTTCTGAATATCTGTTAAATAACAATCACGAGAATCGTTAAGTTTGAATTCATCTTTTGATCGTTTAATGTCTATAGACTTCATTCTCTGTTTTCCACGAGGAAAAAGGCCATAAAATTGAAAATATTTTCACTTATAGAGAGGAAAATTTTTCAATCCCCAACCATTATCTATTTCAGTCCCATTCCTAATTCTCTTTTAACATACACAAAATCTCTAACTGCAGTTATAGGTAATCTTTTAACAACTGAAGCATCTGGACTACATATATTCTTTCTATTGCAGCTAGCTGGATTTCCTTACCTGCTGCATGCCCTCTCTATTAAATTAAGTTTCTGTTTTATTACAATTATAAATTCAACGTCATTTTCCATCTGTTGTTAAATGTATCTCTACATAAAAATTTTATATCTCCGTTTTTACATAAAAGTAACTATTACTGTGTGTCATAAAAAATACAATACTTCCGTACGTAAACTTCCTGCATTTCATCATGTAGGCACATTTTATATCTCCGGTATAAATAATATCCCTGCTACTCGCATGTCATTTTATCTGTGTTTACAACATTCAGTTGTTACCTGATAATGCCACAGATGTCGAAACCCAGTTTGTGTCCGAATAAATGTAATTTTTCAGAACGTTAGCAAGAGTTTCTTATTTAATATTGTAACTTGCAGTTCAAGGAGTACTTTTTTAAGGATAGAGGATACCAGAAGTGACCCAGAAGCCGCGTTTCATCTCTATTCATTATTTTACGCCAATGCCTTCCATAAATTGGAAGAAGGACGGAACCAAAGAAGACAGGGCTATCTAAATGCTCAGGTTCCTGGAAGATGTCACGAAATTCTCGGAAGGGCAATGCTGAAGTCGTTCTAACTATCACAGGGAGGGATTTAAAAAAATGTAATGTAGAATATAATCTGTAGTCGTCGCGCGGGAATAATCAGTCTCACTCTCTTCCACTACACCCTCTCCTCCCCCATCTCCGCACACACATAGCTTGTTCTAGCGATTGTGTAACCTTGCTCTGTCCGTGAATGTAAACAGTTTTGATATTCTCCTGTTGAGTCCTTCAGGAAACGAAGAGTAGGTGGTACTGGCGAAAGCTCTTTGTCACCTAGCTGGAACCTGCATGAGGATCTTCTTACCATCACTACGTGGATTCAAACTTTTTCAGTCCGCAGCTCGTGGTCGTGCGGTAGCGTTCTCGCTTCCCACGCCCGGGTTCCCGGGTTCGATTCCCGACGGGGTCAGGGATTTTCTCTGCCTCGTGATGACTGGGTGTTGTGTAATGTCCTTAGGTTAGTTAGGTTTAAGTAGTTCTAAGTTCTAGGGGACTGATGACCATAGATGTTAAGTCCAATAGTGCTCAGAGCCATTTGAACCAAACTTTTTCACTGAAGAGCATAAAACTAGATGATGAGACTACTGGTAAGTGACATGACTGGTAATGTAGTTACAACTGTACATCCTGAAATGCCTGGGCTAGCAGGCCAGAGCGGGTTCGGTTGTGGAAAGGGGCCAAAATGGGGTTGCTGTCAGTTGCACTCCACATACAAACTTTATTTGTCCACACACAGTACTACACAAGAATGCAAAACACTCAAAGTTGTAATGGATCTCTTTTGATTAATTTCAGATTCGCTGAAGGCCACACTCAGAATCCAAGACTCAAGGCTTAAGTAAGAAATTGACATAGAAGGTTCTTCTGGAGGTGTCACCGAAACAGACTGAAGGACTTTGCACTTCAATTTTAATGGCACTCGGCTGGAGGCCGCATATTAAGCATTGTAAGTGTTCCAGTCCAACGGCAGAAGGCCTAATCTTAAAACAATTGAAGCAAAATTCGGCTGAAGATCCAAACAAAAACATCACCGCCATGTGCCTTAAGAGCAAGACAAGAACATTAATTCAGGATACATAAAACTCTACTAAGGCCACATATCAACCAAATTGGTAGGTAGGACAGCTCGGCTGTGGAAGTGGAAGGGTAGCCCACAACATAGACAGACAACAGTATTCACAATTACAAGCACCCAAGCTTTAATGATCTTCCAGCAATAAAGGCTCTTAACAAATCTCAATTAAGCAAGGACATAAACTTGGTTACAAACATGTTAACCATCAACCAGTGGATAACCCCAATTAAGAATTACCAATAAATAAAACGCAGATAAAGGACTGCTTTACAAGAATGCTTAAATTCAGTAAAATCATGAAAGCTAAGTTACAAATTTTATGTTAAGCTTCAACAGGTGAATAACCCCAATAAAGAATTCTCATTTAAATAAAACATAGATAGGAAAATGACTTACCAAAATGCTTGAATTGTGTAAAATCATGAAAAGCTGAGCTACAAATTTTCTCACGAACTACTTAGCGATTTACAGCAAATAAACAAGTTTGATCTGTTTAACCAGAAGGTAACTGCCAAGTCCAAGCGACCGAAGCCACTCAGAGCGGACGACCGCCCCAACGCTGGTCATCAACCGACATCGTCACGGACCAGTGACCACCGTGCTAAAACAGACTAACGTTTCGGTAAGCGACCGACAATAACACAGGAGTCACAGTGACCAAGTCGGCGTACGCCTTACGAAACACGGCACACCCTGAAGCGGGAGCAGGCACAGCTGACTAGCGGCCATACAATCGCGAGCAAACAAATCTCACGCCGCCCGTACTAACGCGGGAAATGATAGCGGGCGACAAGACGTCACGCGCAAAGCAGCAACCGTGCCTACCCCTCGACCACAGAATGTGCCCTGTCTCCTTGCCTATGGTAATACAATTTATAGCACACAAGAAAAGATTTAATAATGGCATTAGTTCCACGCAAGATCAGTTAACAGTTAGGTGCAGTAAAGATTTACCAACGTATTTACCTTCAAACCAACTTCCGGACCATAGGTGGAAATTAGTAAACTTGGCATAAGTTTTCACCAGACCGATAAACAAGGAATCAAATTAAACAGTTGCCAAAAATACAGTCACGATACGCAAGCCCTTCAAGACCTTGCTATCTCGCATTCGGGAGGACGACGGTTCAATCCCGCGTCCGGCCATCCTGATTTAGGTTTTCCGTGATTTCTCTAAATCGCTCCAGGCAAATGCCGGGATGGTTCCTTTCAAAGGGCACGGCCGACTTCTTTCCCCGTCCTTCCCTAATCCGATGAGACCGATGACCTCGCTGTCTGGTCTCCTTCCCCAAACCAACCAACCAACCAACCAACCAACCAACTTTGCTATCTTACAGTTATCATTAACGGCGAAACATACACAAATGAATGACAAGAAATTCACCATTGAAAGCAAAAAACAACGTCTCACAATGTTGTTTGTTGTTCAGTAATTGGCAAAAGATTCCGGAATAGTCCCCCATTCGGATCTCCGGGAGGGGACTGCCAAGGGAGGTTACCATGAGAAAAAGATTGAATAATCAACGAAAGGATAACGTTCTACGAGTCGGGGCGTGGTATGTCAGAAGCTTGAACGTGGTAGGGAAACTAGAAAATCTGAAAAGGGAAATGCAAAGGCTCAATCTACATATAGTAAGGGTCAGTGAAGTGAAGTGGAAGGAAGGGAAGACAAGGATTTCTGGTCAGATGAGTATCGGGTAATATCAACAGCAGCAGAAAATGGTATAACAGGTGTAGGATTCGTTATGAATAGGAAGGTAGGGCAGAGGGTGTGTTACTGTGAACAGTTCAGTGACCGGGTTGTTCTAATCAGAATCGACAACAGACCAACACCGACAACGATAGTTCAGGTATACATGCCGACGTCGCAAGCTGAAGAGAGAGAAAGTGTATGAGGATATTGAAAGGGTAATGCAGTATGTAAAGGGGGACGAAAATCTAATAGTCATGGGCGACTGGAATGCAGTTGTAGGGGAAGGAGTAGAAGGAAAGGTTACAGGGGAATATGGGCTTGGGACAAGGAGTGAAAGAGGAGAAAGACTAATTGAGTTCTGTAACAAGTTTCAGCTGGTAATAGCGAATACCCTGTTCAAGAATCACAAGAGGAGGAGGTATACCTGGAAAAGGCCGGGAGATACGGGAAGATCTCAATTAGATTACATCATGGTCAGACAGAGATTCCGAAATCAGATACTGGATTGTAAGGCGTACCCAGGAGCAGATATAGACTCAGATCACAATACAGTAGGCTGAAGTTCAAGACATTAGTCAGGAAGAATCAATACGCAAAGAAGTGGGATACGGAAGTACTAAGGAATGACGAGATACGTTTGAAGTTCTCTAACGCTATAGATACAGCAATAAGGAATAGCGCAGTAGGCAGTACAGTTGAAGAGGAATGGACATCTCTAAAAAGGGCCATCACAGAAGTTGGGAAGGATAACATAGGTACAAAGAAGGTAGCAGCGAAGAAACCATGGGTAACAGAAGACATACTTCAGTTGATTGATGAAAGGAGGAAGTACAAACATGTTCCGAGAAAATCAGGAATACAGAAATACAAGTCGCTGAGGAATGAAATAAATAGGAAGTGCAGGGAAGCTAAGACGAAATGGCTGCAGGAAAAATGTGAAGACATCGAAAAAGATATGATTGTCGGAAGGACAGGAAAGTAAAAACAACCTTTGGTGACATTAAAAGCAACGGTGGTAACATTAAGAGTGCAACAGGAATTCCACTGTTAAATGCAGAGGAGAGAGCAGATAGGTGGAAAGAATACATTGAAAGCCTCTATGAGGGTGAAGATTTGTCTGATGTGATAGAAGAAGAAACAGGAGTCGATTTTGAAGAGATAGGAGATCCAGTATTAGAATCGCAATTTAAAAGAGCTTTGGAGGACTTACGGTCAAATAAGGCAGAAGGGATAGATAACATTCCATCAGAATTTCTAAAATCATTGGGCGAAGTGGCTACAAAACGACTATTCACGTTGGTGTGTAGAATATATGAGTCTGGCGACATACCATCTGACTTTCGGGAAAGCATCATCCACACAATTCCGAAGACGGCAAGAGCAAGACAAGTGCGAGAATTATCGCACAATCAACTTAACAGCTCATGCATCGAAGCTGCTTTCAAGAATAATATACAGAAGAATGGAAAAGAAAATTGAGAATGCGCTAGGTGACGATCAGTTTGGCTCTAGGAAAAGTAAAGGGACGAGAGAGGCAATTCTGACGTTACGGCTAATAATGGAAGCAAGGCTAAAGAAAAATTAAGACACTTTCATAGGATTTGTCGACCTGGAAAAACCGTTCGCCAATATAAAATGGTGCAAGCTGTTCGAGATTCTGAAAAAAGTAGGGGTAAGCTATAGGGAGAGACGGGTCATATACAATATGTACAACAACCATGAGGGAATAATAAGAGTGGACGATCAAGAACGAAGTGCTCGTATTAAGAAGGGTGTAAGACAAGGCTGTAGCATTTCGCCCCTACTCTTCAATCTGTACATTGAGGAAGCAATGATGCAAATAAAAGAAAGGTTCAGGAGTGGAATTAAAATACAAGGTGAAAGGATATCAATGATACGATTCGCTGATGACATTGCTATCCTGAGTGAAAGTGAAGAAGAATTAAATGATCTGCTGAACGGAATGAACAGTCTAATGAGTACACAGTATGGTTTGAGAGTAGATCGGAGAAAGACGAAGGTAATGAGAAGTAGTAGAAATGAGAACAGCGAGAAACTTAACATCAGGATTGATGGTCACGAAGTCAATGAAGTTAAGGAATTCTGCTACCTAGGCAGTAAAATAACCAATGACGGCCGGAGCAAGGAGGACATCAAAAGCAGACTCGCTATGGCAAAAAAGGCATTTCTGGCCAAGAGAAGTCTACTAATATCAAATACCGGCCTTAATTTGAGGAAGAAATTTCTGAGGATGTACGTCTGGAGTACAGCATTGTATGGTAGTGAAACATGGACTGTGGGAAAACCGGAACAGAAAAGAAACGAAGCATTAGAGATGTGGTGCTACAGACGAATGTTGAAAATTTGGTGGACTGATAAGGTAAGGAATGAGGTGGTTCTACGCAGATTCGGAGAGGAAAGTAATATGTGGAAAACACTGATAAGGAGAAGGGACAGGATGATAGGACATCTGCTAAGACATGAGGGAATGACTTCCATGGTACTAGAGGGAGCTGTAGAGGGCAAAAACTGTAGAGGAAGACAGAGATTGGAATACGTCAAGCAAATAATTGAGGACGTAGGTTGCAAGTGCTACTCTGAGATGAAGAGGTTAGCACAGGAAAGGAATTCGTGGCGGGCCGCATCAAACCAGTCAGTAGACTGATGACAAAAAAAAAAAGAAAAAATTGCCCCGATCGATAGCGGAAATGGTTCAAATGGCTCTGAGCACTATGGGACTTAACATCTCAGGTCATCAGCCCTAGAACTACTTAAACCTAAATAACCTATGGACATCACACACATCCATGCCCGAGGCAGGATTCGAACCTGCGACCGTAGCGGTCGCGCGGTTCCAGACTGAAGCACCTAGATCCGCTCGGCCACCAGTGGCCGGCGATCGATAGTGGAGAAGATGGAGCTAGATGTTGCATAGTCAGGCGTCGTCTCTGTAGCCTTGGTGGATGCTGGTTACGCACACAGGTGTCCATCCACAGTTTATCTGAAAGCCTCTAAAATTTCCAATGTTTCTGGAACTCTGTGTCTGAAACCGTCATCCACCAAGGCAATAGAGCATTGCATTCACAGAAGACCAGGGTTTTCCACGCAGCAGGTAGCTCCATCTTATCCACTGTCGACCGTGGCAATCAGTAGCGATCAGTGAATAGCGAACAACATTGCGAGACGTACCGCCTACGGTCCTTCATCGTACAGTCACGTTCGCCGCCGAAGTAGTGGCCTAATGACAGTCGCTGGTGCCTAAACTTCGACTCCCTGTAGCGTCGATGGATGACGTTTACTAGACACGGGTTCCCAGCTTCGATTTGTTCCACAAGGCATCATCTACAACCCCTCGAAGTTTCTCGCAACATTTCTGGAACACCCTGCAGAAACAACGTAGCTTATTATTTAATCTTTGAATGACCATGACACGCAGGTTTTCAGTTCTACTGCCTCTTGTCCACGCTTCAGTTGTCCTTTTACTTCCCCTATCAGTGCCAAAACAATTATCTTTGGATTTCTATTATTCACTGTCTGCCCTCTGGTGTGTAAGGATTAGGCATGTAATATCTGCTTCCGCTTTGTTTCCCAGCACCTTTTGGGTACACGGATGGAGTCCCCTGTAATATCTATTAAGTGCGACGTATTACTTGGAGCATATTACGAGTATCATTACGGGAACTTCAGGAATCGCATCAGAGCAAGATTTCGTCGAAACTGAAACTTCCAGATGTAGGTTTATTACAGCATATGTTAATACAGATACCTACTAGATGAAAATACACGAACATTCTAGAGCCTAGATGATCGATAGCTCAAGATAAGTGACAGGAGTCTTTTTTCTTTCATATGCCTAGAAAAGGAATAATGGTTTCATAACCTCTCTCCTAACATCTGTTCTAAGTGTCAAATTACGTCAGAGATAAGTGTACATATAATAAATGATCACGCAAGCATCGCTTTTATTGCGCTGTTTCCATGCTTCTTGTTGGATGATTGCTTAAGAGAAAATGTTCGTAATGCAAATTGCTATCACGGTCCGAAGCCCTTAATGACAGTCGCAATTGTATCCGACAGACTCCTCTTCTCACCTCACGTTCTCATTAACGAGCTCCGCCAAACGCGTCAGGACGGATGCAGCAGCAAGAGATCCTGTTGTAACCTACCTCACGAATATCGTGATGCCCCTGCGATGTAGGCCACGGCCGACACAATATTTCTCGGAGGGAAATCTCTTTCGTACGAACTGCCCACGCGGCCATAATGAATTCGGCGTTGACGACGCCATAAAAATCTGCGGTGGACAGGCCGGAGCGCCGAGCCAATGGCGGAGCGGTGGGCCACAGAGCCGCCGCCGCCGCCTACGCCGCCCCCGCGTCCGGCTGCCCGGCTGATGAATGTGGCCGGCGAGCTGCAGCGGCCAGGGCTATGGTTCGCTCCACTTGCCTGGAATGGGTGCCATCTGCAGTAACACAGGAACCAAAGCCATTGGCCTGGCCGATAGAGACGTACTCATCCACATCAGCAGGATTAGGGAAATATGATACGTTGCTTTCAGTCTGAAGTCTCAGAGCTCCGACGGTGTCGCGTGAAATCCTACTGGCCATCACGGACAGATTCTACACATACATCTGTACTCCGCAAGCCACCTTACGGTGTGTGGCGACGGGTATTTTATGTACTACTGTCACTTACCTGTTTTCCTGTTTCAGTCGCGTGTGGTTCGCGGGAACAGCGATTATTTGTAAGCCTCCGTGTGGGCTCGAATCTATAATTTTATCGTCACGGTCTTTCTTCGAGATATGCGTAGGAGGAAGAACTGTACTGGTTGACTCTTCTAGGAATGTACGATCTCGGAATCTTATGAGCAGACCATATTCTGCTGCAGAACGCCTCTCTTGCAGTGTCTGCCAATGGATTTGACTGAGCATCTCTGTGACGCTTTCGCGGTTACTAAGTGAAATCTGTAGCGAAACATGCTACTCTTCCTGGAACTACTCTATTTCTTCGGTCAGTTCTGTTTTATGTGGATCTCAGACTGACGAACAGTACTGAAGTATTGGTCGAGCAAGTCTTTTATTAATTACTTCCCTTGTTGATGGCCTACATTTCCTGTGTATTCTTCCAATGAATGTCAGTCAGACATCGGCCTCATATGTCGTTAATTTTGTATGGTCGTTCGACTTCAAATTGCTCCATATGCATACTCCTAGATACTTAATGGAAATAACTCCTTCCAGTAATTGGTCTGCAAGCGCGTAGTCATACAGTATAGAGTCTTTCCGTCTATATAGTCGCAGTACATTACGTTTGTTTAAGATGAGCGGTAATACCACTTCCTGCATCAAGCGTCGGTCCTCTGCAAGTCTTTCAGAATATCGCTATAATTTTTTGGCATCGGAACTTCTTTGCATTTAACACCATCATTCGCGAAAAGTATCATGGAACTTCCAACGTTATCTACCATGTCATTTTTATATTAGTTTGGCGTATAAGTTTGTAGTGTTTTTGTTTCGCGTGATCGTATTCTGGCTGCTAAGGATTTGTTTATAAGTTGGTGTAAAGGGGTGACAGCAGAAGAGGCAGGCAGAAACATTTGCGCCGTGTAGAGGGAGAGAAAATGGTTTCATCGTTCCAAGGGAGATAGTTTTGAAGTTAGTAACTCTACAGAAATACAACGGCCGTTCAAAAAGTTTTGCACAGTCGTCTCTAATTTTTTTTATTTTTTACAGGAGGAGAATGAAATTTTTTGCGAACATACTTGGAACATTTAGCTATACATTGAGCCTAATCAATGTAGCCTCCATCAGCTGTGACGCATCTGGCCCAATGTTCTTTCCGTGATGTAAATGCACTTGGGTAAAATTCTGGGGACTGACTTTTACACCATCACTTGACACAGGTCTTTCTCACTATCAAATGTTTTACCGCGCAGGTGGGCCTCCAGGCGACCAAAGAGGTAAAAATCAGACGGAGCCAAGTGCGTACTGTAGCGAGCTTGAGGAACAATTTTTCAACCCATTTTCCTGATATTCTCCTGCGTAATAAGGACTGTATGGGGTTTGGCATGGACATGGTGTAGTCTGATGAGCTGACCCTGAAGCTGTGGTCTGTGGGTCTTGATGGCACGCCACAGCTTGTCCAATGACAAACAGTAACGGTCCCGCTTAATTGTGCAGCTAGGTTCCAGAAAGTCAAAGAAACACCACACTGATCCCAGAAGGAGGAGGCCGTCACCCTTAGGCCTGCTGTTCGTGAAAGTCTTGGTTTCTTCTTCCGAGGGGAACCCAGATGACGCCACTCCATGGATTGGGTTTTACTCTCAGGTTCGGACAAAAAGAACCATGTTTCATCCTGGGCAATGACGCCGTCAAAACACTGTTTCCACTCCCTCCTGCAAAAAATAAAAAAAAAAATTAGAGACGACTGTGCAAAACTTTTTGAACGCCCTTTGTACCTTCGGAATACCTCAAGAGTTTGATGAAGATAGTTTAAACTCATTAATCCAGAGCGATCCACGTCAGTGCACTCGAGAACTAGCAGCTGTGATATACTGTAATCATTGCATCGTCCTGCGACATTGGAACCAATGGGGAAGTTCCAAAAATAGGGTGTATGGGTACCGCATGGTCAAAGCCAAGGTCATAAAAATCAGTGGATGGCCACATGTGTATCTCTGCTTGTTTGTCATCAATTGGCTCTTGAACAACACCAACCATACCTATACTGCATCGTTACTGGTAACGAAAAAAGGCGTCTTTAATCTAGCATAAGGAAAAGAAATAAATGGTTGATCCCAAAAAAAGTAGGAACTCCCCGTACTAGATCTTTGTACAGGGATTTCTTCACCAAACGATTCAAAAAATGGTTCAAATGGCTCTGCGCACTCTGGGACTCAACATCTGAGTTCATTAGTCCCCTAGAACTTAGAACTACTTAAACCTAACTAACCTAAGGACATCACACACATCCATGCCCGAAGCAGGATTAGAACCTGCGACCGTAGCGCTCGCGCGGTACCAGACTGAAGCGCCTAGCACCGCTCGGCCACACCGGCCTGCCACCAAAAAATAATGCGATTTCTATGTTCACGGAATCGAAAAGCTACCCCGGCGTTGGCAGATTGTTGCAAATAGTGAAGGGATGACTAAAGCCTCTGTTATGTGTAACTTATGGAAAAACCTACGAATTTATGCACCCAGTTGATATATTACGAAAAGTAATCATTTTCATGTATTGCGAAAAGTAATGCTCCTATATTTCCCTGGGTACTCCGGAAGTTACTTTTGGGTCTGGAGACTCCTCTCCATTATCAACGACATGCTGTGTTCTGTTTGATAGAAACTCTACATTTCATACAACATTTGGTCTGACATTCCATATGCTCGTATTTTGATCATTAGGCAGTAGAACGTCTTCTGGACGTCAAGGAAGAAGGCCTGTATTTGGGTGCCTATAACTGCTGCTTTCTGGGGCTCGTGGAGAAATAGATCCTTGTTTTCGAAACTCATGTTGGTTTCTACGAAAGAGTTTTTCTGCCTCCAGAAATGTCATAATACGCTAGCGTAAAACATGTTCCAGAATCGTACAACAGCCGACGTCTGAGATGTAATCATCTTGTTTTGTATGTCTGTTCGACGACCCTTCTTGAAAACGCGAATGACCTGTGATTTTTTTCCATTCACTAGGAATGCTTGGCTACTGCAGAGATCTGCAGTACAATTCTGCTAGAAGAGGGGCAAGTTCTTTCGCATACTCTGGGTAGAATCGAACTGTTATCCGGCAGCCTCGGCGATGTGCGATGTGTGAGACAAATTACTCGTCGTACTGCTCCGCAGATTTAATAGGAAACGTTTATTGGCGGACTCCGATTAATTCTCTGCATTGCTACACATGTACAATCAGTCTAAATGAGACTCACTAGACCCGATGCGATCTGTGAGGCCAAGTTAAGGTTCTCACGATTCCAAAGTCAATCATTAAAAGCCCTGTAGCTATCCCACTACTCTAAGGAAACATTTAGAGGTCCTACACTGGACTTAACACGTCCACCCCACCATACAATGTCTCCAGCTGGCTACTACCAACTTCCATGGAGAATAACTGTTAAAGCGAAACACGAATACAGTTAAAAGTCGAATAATGACATAGAAATATCACACTTAAACATCCACGAAAGCTAATACCATTTATTGGCTTCTACCGAACCTTGCCAAACCCATGTCGTTCCGTAAAACACCGCCTTCCAGCTAGCTGCTGGCTCCGCGATCTGACGTAAGGTCTCTGACTGCTGAGCTAGTACATTTCACTTAAAAGAAACAGTCCACTAGAAAACTGGCAAGTTTAACCCGAATTCCACGCCTGCTCCAGGGACATACTTCCGGAATCTCTCAAGTTAAGAAATAATTTGACTGATCGTTAAGGGTCACTTTCTGTCAACTTCCGAATTA
Source organism: Schistocerca nitens (assembly GCF_023898315.1). Lineage (NCBI taxonomy): Eukaryota > Metazoa > Arthropoda > Insecta > Orthoptera > Acrididae > Schistocerca > Schistocerca nitens. The sequence goes on along the minus strand of NC_064614.1, from coordinate 972,051,773 downwards.
ATTGTGAACACACCACCGCAGCCACACAGCGCACACGACTTGGCACTCAGCAACGACTGCTGCCCGACTGCTCGGTACATCAAAACCAGCTTCGGTACGTAAGAAGCATAAGGGAAAACTTCTTTCTAGATCACCGTTTTACGTCTCCATCATGCTATCGACCTCAGTTACGTCAGTGTTTGCCCACTGCTGTTGTAACTCCTTGAGGTTTACATGCAATATGTTCTAAACCTTCGCGATAATTAATGGCAGTGTTTACCTTTACAGCTATGTTACACTTTCCAAGCGATTTGGGGTCTGACTTTGCAATATGGGTCTCTGTTATAAACCAGGGTCGCGGAGTGTGAGTGTAAGGTTCCGTATAAAACAAATGATTAATCATAGAAGACGAGAGAATGCAATTCTCATTCTTTTCTTAGAATTCTTCATGTAACAGATCGTTAAGTTTGGCTACTGTGTACAACGATAACGCTCTCACATTCAGAGCAACCAGCTTAAGTTTGCAACAGGTAAACTTTATTGTTAATGGGTCGCCAGACCATGGAAAAGTTAAGGGACAATGTAAAGGATCGTAGAATCTAATTCGAGACTGAGATTAATATATATTTGTTTGTTCTATCAAAATAAAGCTTAAACTGTGGAGAGGTACAGAAAATTTTGGAAGAAAGCGCAACAAGATCTGCTCATTTTGGGAAGTTTGCGAGACCAAAGTTAATGATACAACACAAGTTGCATGGCAAAATAAGCAAGTTACGGGCTACACAGAATATGGACCGCGTTACTACAATTGCGACGCTTACAATTCTCCAAAATCATCAAACCGTGATCCAGTCACCAGCACATGGCAGCCGGGAGACGCGCGATCCTCATGGCGACCGGCGTTCGAATGACCACAGAACGTAGATCTCCCTAAACAGCTCTCTGCTTTGAAGAAAACTCTACATGAGTGGGATGACTGAATTCCGTTGCCATTGTGACAGACGAGAATATCGTTTATTTCACGAAAATAGGGGGAACCCTGTAGAAATTTCCCACTCTTTGCAAACAAAACGCAACTTAGCGAACAAGAGGGGAACTGGGATGGAGCAGTTTCGCGCCGATTGGTCGACTTCTTCACATCAGGCACCGTGGCGGTGCAACTCAATTCGACTGACTGTACCAAATTTTGAAGCGAAAGCAACGGACCGTCCTGCGCTGGTTGGGCAGTGTCCCTGTGTCTCGTCCTTTGATGTCCGAACAGAGTAGGCAAAAATGTCGTGCTCATCTATTCTTTGGGATGGCAGAAACGGCACGCCCCCTTCCGCTCATGATGCAGTGCGCCACCGGCTGTGCCAACAAAAGCAGGAAGCAGGTAGCAGCCATACTTCGGCGAAAACTGCCCAGCTCTCAGCAGACCTCCGCCTTTCCAAACGAAATTCACTGACCGCCTCTTGCCGGCAAACAGAACCCAAAGGTCATACAGGGAGAATACCTTCCCAGTGAGCAAAACGCAAAGCTTTCCTCCTACCGAGCGCGTCCTCTGCGCTATATGGTTCCAATGGTGCGACGAAATGGTAGAAAATAATGAAGCAATGTCGCGTAGCGTATGCTTCAGTAATGTCACGACTTACTTGCTTATTTACCCACCCCTTAATGTCTCCCGCAATACCATACAGCTACGTAGTCTCTTGATTGACGTAGGTGTATAGAGCTCGTTAGCAGAAAGTAGTGATATTGAACAGTTTACTAAAGCAGCTGCGTAGAAGTAAAGGTGCCCGAAAGTAGGCGCTTCAAAACAGCTCAAGAATTCGCATGTGCCTTAACCAAGCGTGTGCAGGCAGCTCTGTACAAGCCTTAGATGAAAGAACGGCCTTTGTTAAGTTCAATTGCAATGACCTTAAACTACGTTGGTTCTGTGAAAACTAACAAGTATACATGTTTCCAGAATATACAGAATAAGTATACATGTGTGTGACTATGGGCCCACGTGCTTGTAACTACACTCCTGGAAATTGAAATAAGAAAACCGTGAATTCATTGTCCCAGGAAGGGGAAACTTTATTGACACATTCCTGGGGTCAGATACATCACATGATCACACTGACAGAACCACAGGCACATAGACACAGGCAACAGAGCATGCACAATGTCGGCACTAGTACAGTGTATATCCACCTTTCGCAGCAATGCAGGCTGCTATTCTCCCATGGAGACGATCGTAGAGATGCTGGATGTAGTCCTGTGGAACGGCTTGCCATGCCATTTCCACCTGGCGCCTCAGTTGGACCAGCGTTCGTGCTGGACGTGCAGACCGCGTGAGACGACGCTTCATCCAGTCCCAAACATGCTCAATGGGGGACAGATCCGGAGATCTTGCTGGCCAGGGTAGTTGACTTACACCTTCTAGAGCACGTTGGGTGGCACGGGATACATGCGGACGTGCATTGTCCTGTTGGAACAGCAAGTTCCCTTGCCGGTCTAGGAATGGTAGAACGATGGGTTCGATGACGGTTTGGATGTACCGTGCACTATTCAGTGTCCCCTCGACGATCACCAGTGGTGTACGGCCAGTGTAGGAGATCGCTCCCCACACCATGATGCCGGGTGTTGGCCCTGTGTGCCTCGGTCGTATGCAGTCCTGATTGTGGCGCTCACCTGCACGGCGCCAAACACGCATACGACCATCATTGGCACCAAGGCAGAAGCGACTCTCATCGCTGAAGACGACACGTCTCCATTCGTCCCTCCATTCACGCCTGTCGCGACACCACTGGAGGCGGGCTGCACGATGTTGGGGCGTGAGCGGAAGACGGCCTAACGGTGTGCGGGACCGTAGCCCAGCTTCATGGAGACGGTTGCGAATGGTCCTCGCCGATACCCCAGGAGCAACAGTGTCCCTAATTTGCTGGGAAGTGGCGGCGCGGTCCCCTACGGCACTGCGTAGGATCCTACGGTCTTGGCGTGCATCCGTGCGTCGCTGCGGTCCGGTCCCAGGTCGACGGGCACGTGCACCTTCCGCCGACCACTGGCGACAACATCGATGTACTGTGGAGACCTCACGCCCCACGTGTTGAGCAATTCGGCGGTACGTCCACCCGGCCTCCCGCATGCCCACTATACGCCCTCGCTCAAAGTCCGTCAACTGCACATACGGTTCACGTCCACGCTGTCGCGGCATGCTACCAGTGTTAAAGACTGCGATGGAGCTCCGTATGCCACGGCAAACTGGCTGACACTGACGGCGGCGGTGCACAAATGCTGCGCAGCTAGCGCCATTCGACGGCCAACACCGCGGTTCCTGGTGTGTCCGCTGTGCCGTGCGTGTGATCATTGCTTGTACAGCCCTCTCGCAGTGTCCGGAGCAAGTATGGTGGGTCTGACACACCGGTGTCAATGTGTTCTTTTTTCCATTTGCAGGAGTGTATTAAGGGCACTGAGTGAACCAGTAGCTGCCTAAGTGGAGCCACCAGCAGTATATATATAACTTCCAGTCCTGTTGCCGCATGTGTCGTTTCCTCAGTGCAATAAGTAGCAACAGATCGAAGATTAATAACTCTGGAGTAAAGTCTCATTAAGTTCGACTTACGAGTCAAAGCGAGGCTTCGATCATTATTGAAACAGTTCTGACACTTTCAGCCAGTAAAACGTTTTCTTGGCAGCGACGAGGTAATTTCTTCGGTAAGTCGAACAGTGTGTGTCGTAATCGTGTGTCAGGCAGCTTTCAGATAACGTAAACGACAGAAACAAGAACTTTTTTTTTTAATTTCATGGTGGAACGTATCATTCCCGTAACTGAACTGAATTGTGAAAGAAATTACGCGCACTGTGTGGGAAGAAAAGTAAATGGATTGCAGTGATGTTATTGAATGAAGATGGGAAATAGGCAGTTGTCTATTAGCGTCTGCCATTAGAGTGGCCCATAGATAATATCTTTTGTCTACCGAACAGATAATGAACTGTCATTACCAGTTCCTAACATTACTCCCATTCGTATTTTTCCACTGTGCCCGAACAGACAAGAAGGCACGCCTACTCGTCATCACTGATTTCGACCAAAATTATGGTATACGCAGGGTTCAGCCACAAATGAAAGTGACAGCAGCGGAAGCATCGGATAGTCAAGCTTTTAGATAAAATAGCATGATGCTTGCGGGTTGAGTGAGGGATGTGCCATTTGTCTTAGCATACCAGTTTCCAGGCATCAGTTGGCGTAGTGGAGAGGGTAGAGAACGGTATTTCGAGGGCCCTGGGGCCAGATTTTTCCAGTGAAAGCGAAGAAAATAACACATTATGCATTTATTATTCATTTGCATTTTACCACGTGTATAGTGCAGCAACACAACTGTGGACAGATTCGAATAAATCATTTGTATCATAAACTTATATCACGTATTCACTTTCTTGTAATACATGTGAGATTCTTATTTTAGGACAACACAAATGTTCTGTGGCAACTGCCACAATTCTGTCGTTTAGTGTCTCTAATTTACTTCTAAAAGTAGTTCAGATAATACTTCAAAGTAGAACAGAAATACTGTTCAGAAATCAGAAGTGAAAGCTAATTTCTGACGACTGAATAAATAAAACATGAAGACACAGAGGAATTAAAGACATCAGCTGCCAGTTGGAATTGAGGTATATCAATGGCAAGTTGAAAATTTGTGCTGGATTGACATTCTAACCTGGGTCTGCTGGCAAATGCGTTGGCCACTACATCATCCGTACACAGTTGTCATAACCGCACGGACTATCCTAGCTCGTCTCCCGTCAGACCCAAATTCTCAACTTTTCCCATACGGTACTGAAGTTGTGCTCCTGTTCGCTAGTCTCATTACTCGCGGTTTCTCGCACGTTACTTTAATGAGTTCGAGCTTGGTGTGCATCTGCAGTGAAGAGGTCATTGGCCGTCATCACCGTAATCATATATATGTGATGTCTTTTCTTTAGTAAACAGGAGACCCTGTTTCGAATCCCATTTCAGCACGAATTTTCATCTTGTACCACTAATATAAATCAATGCCCACTGTAAGCTAATTCCTTAATTGGTTCAATGGCTCTGAGTACTATGAGACTTAACTTCTCAGGTCATCAGTCCCCTAGAACTTAGAACTACTTAAACCTAACTAACCTAAGGACATCACACACATCCATGCCTGAGGCAGGATTCGAACCTGCGACCGTAGCGGTCGCGCGGTCCAGACTGTAGCGCCTAGAACCGCTCGGCCACTCCGACCGGACTAATTCCTTAATTCCCTTGTGTCTTGTTCATAGTGGCTTCAAGACAAAAATCATGTCTGTTCTTTCAGACATGTCCGAAATAGCAGACACTATATGTATAAAAAAAATTAAATTCTTCTGGATACAAATGTGTACTGAATTATTTCTTTTTCTCTCTTTGTTACTTTAATTGTAAGAAATTCCTTCCTTAAGGTAATAATTTGAAGGATCTGTTGATAATGCTTCACTGTTGTACATCGTTGTAATCTACTGTATTTCAGCTCAATTTCGGTAAAGTAACTCGGCTCACTGGTACACTGCTAGACGCCTCCAAAAGGCATTTGGTTCCATCCTTGGTCAGTCATAGATTTTTATTCATCAGTTTTCTCTTTTTCATCTCTGACAGTCTCAGTGTGGAAGATGCCAAGATACATCGTGGTTTTGTATCCTCGTCAGTGAGTCGGTACTAAAGTCGGGCTAAAACAAAGGCGTTCCACATCTAATGGAAACATGCCAGGTAAAGTATTGTTGGTTGATGACAACATTATCTTTTTTCCACTAGTAGCACCATCAGTTTCAAGAAGAGATGACCAAACGAACTTCACATTTCACCAACCACAGAGTTTAAATAATATTCACAGATATTCCACGCTAGGACTAAGGTACCTAACATCTATATCGAAAAGCTGCTTTAAATGGAATTACTGATACTCACTTCATGCAGCCCACAATAAATTTCTGTTTCTGTCCAGCAGTCAATAAGGGAAAGAAAGTCGACTACAAACTGACTGCAGAAAGCGATGCTGCGCCTAGAAGTGACCAGCCTTGCTACATTCCGCTCATAAATGTATCCCTTGCCTAATCCACTGCGCGAACGAAGTGAGCTCATTACAGCAGCGTGAGAAGGTCATCTGACTAGTGACTCAGGAAGTAAATGTTCAGTACTCCACTTCGCCCATATGTATTAGTTACTCAGGGAAACATCCAGTTTGTAGAACAGAATGTCAGGCGTTAATTGATGAAATAAGCATACGCTATAATCAAGGTTACTCAATGTGTCCCACCTACCTGTCGTGGAGAAGTCATTAAAATCACTCAGACTCCTGCTTTCGTAAATTTTTTCACCTCAGCAATGAAACATCCTGTTCCCAAAAATAGTGTTAGTTCCATTGATGACAACTCCTGCTGAGGAGACAACAATCTCTACCTGATCACGCAACTGAAAACTTATTCCGCTGACTAAACCGACAAGTGAAAAGTGGAAACACAATAATGAGTCAGTTCCACCTAATCCGTTTATTCAAGCTGGTAGGGGTCCCACAATAACAAAACGTTAGTATGGGTCCCACAATAACAAAACGAAAGATTCAGTCAGACGAGAGGATTGGAGCAACCTTTTTTACGGGTGAATTTCCTTAATATTCTTCCACTGAATGGTGGTATGTTATTAGTCTTCCCCGAAACTAGATCCTCCGGAAGTTTTCGATTTGGTTTCCTTGTTTCCTGTTCTTTAAGTCATCAGTCTGTCTACTGGTTTGAAACTGTCCTCCAGTTTTTCTTATGTTGCTTTAATATTTGCATCTTTATGTAACGGATACACCCAACATCTTCCATCACGTGCTGTGCAAAGTCTAGTTTTGGCATGTTTTTGTTACTTTTCCACTCTCCAGTCTTTTCACCAATAGGTTAATTATTCTAGGATGTCTTACGGGATCTCCCCCTAAAATGTCCCTTCTTCTTGTAAGAGGACTTCGTAGACTTTCTTTTTTGCCTGTTATTGTTTGTGCTTGTACATTATGTACTCTATCTTCCACATAATTTTTAACATTCGCATTCTGGTTTTAGTTCTGTACAATGCTGTGCTATACACATACATTTTCAGGACTCTCTTGCTCAGTTCTGTATCACTGTCTTGTACCAGTACAGCCAATTTATTCAAGATTGGTATCTTTGTTTGTGACAATCTGTTTCTTCCTTGCTTTGGGCCTCCTGTGTGGCCTTGTTTCCTAGATAAGAAAATTCTTTCACTTTTTCCAGTATTGTGACGTTCCCAACTTTGATGTTATAACACAATAGTTCTCTTCTATTTTCTGTTTAATCTTGTTTCCTATATAAGAAGATAATTGGGTGAGAAGACCGAATATCGCATGATAATTTTTTCATGTATCCATTTATTCCATCTGGCCCGCTCTTATACTTAACCAGACATCCGTAGCGTGTCAAAATTATAATTTGTGCAATACGTGAAAAACACACAATAACAATAACAATAATAATGTCAAAATGTGTAGTAATCATTACAGGGTATTTCAAAAAAGTGTCACATATTTCTACAGGAAGTAGTTTTGGTCAAAACTAGAAGGAAAGTTCTTACAATGACGTATCCTTAGTCCAGTACCTATTGAGATGCGGGCCATTTTACCTGTGACAATTAATGTATATTATTCGGTGGTGTAGGCTGTCATACTGTTGCAGTTCATTACGCATGTGTGAATGGTTGCAGTCTTCGAGCAGTCATGGATACTAGGTGTCAAGATGGCTTTGATGTGGGTATATGAGGAGGAAATGGCGGTGACTGACTCATGAGGCCATACATCTTACCAGATTTACATGCACTGTGTTTCGCCGATTTGTACGCAATTAATTGGCAGTGCGACTGGAGAACGCTAAATTTGCAGAAAGACAAAGACTGCAGTATATATGTACGACAACGTTTCGTGGGAAACTGGTCGACGAAATTCGGGTCTTGTACTCCCCGTTCACTGGACGTGCATCCGTTGGATTTCTGGTTATGAGGACAGCTGAAGGTATCTGTGTGTGTTCAACCGTCCGACAGTACGTAGATTTTACAGGAGTGTGTGACCAGTACACGTGAAGCAATATGAATGTAGCCAAGTGTGTTCAAAAGAGTGCGTGATTCGCTGCGAAGGACTAAAGAATGGATCAGAATGCATGGTAATCACATGTACCCGTGCCTATTGTATCTTTTTTCACTGTAACAAATGAAAAGACAGATTGGCCCATACCTCAAAAAATATTGTTTTCCGGACATATTATTACAGAAAATTTTCTTCTAGTTTTGATCAATAGTATCTCCTTTGGGGATATGTGACATATTTTTTAACACCTTGTATTTGGAATTTAAGGAACATCATTCTTATAAACAGCGTATTAGATTAATTCTTCATGTTCTTTTACAGTGTGTGCAATGACACCTAAAAGAAGGGTATGGCTTCCGTATAGAGAGAACCAATATGGAGAAAAATCGAGTGGTCAGAGGAGGAGAGAATATACTGATACGGTAAGATGAGCAGATGAGATGGAAGAAGAAAGCAGAAGTAGAAAGAGATCAGATAACAATACATAGTTTACCTGTGACAGAGGTACCGGTCCCATGTTTGATAGATGGAGAACAGATGGCATTTGCCGAGAGAGAAATTATGCCGATGATAGCAGATAAAGCTTTAACCGGCTTTTGAAAGCAGTTTCGGTAAGACCAGGTTAAAGAGTAATTTTTTCCACAGTTGTGTGGTGGAAATGGGGATGGAAAAAAATTGTGTTATAACATGGTAAAGCCAAGATGCTGAACGTATCCGATCTGGTACTGTAGTTATTGGATGATGACAGGAAAACGATATGTAGGGAGATATATTGAGTACACAAACGTCTGATGAACCGACGAAGTAAACACAGCGTGTGAAACTCATGCTGCCAATCTAATCGCATCCACCCTAACTGAGTACAGAAAGGACTGATACAATCAAATACCCTAATGTTCGTTCTAGTCGTTTGGAGTCGTACTGAAGTACTTCGCAGCAGTTAAGATTTGCCAGGAGTAAAGATCCGAATAATGTTTGTTTAATTTGAGGTGGAAATGTTTATCTAATTATTTCGACTGCATGTAGGCAGGGTAGAGATTTCCTGCATGTTGCAATATTTTCTTCTTCTCAGTACAGATGCTCATTCAAGATCATGACGAGGTGTTTCTACTTTTTTTATTTTTATTTGGTTACCGTTAATAAGCATCTGAGGAACTGTTTCACAAAAATTTCCTGTCATCAACTTTCGATATGGCATGAGAACAACCTGTGACTTCTTAAGGTTTAGTTTATGACCCAGGTTTTGTGTCGTTAGCGACAGTAAACAAAAATACTTAGGTGCAACTGGATATCGTCAGCATATAAGAGGTAGTTTGCAAGAGAGAAGCACAGATGAAATAACGGTATCATTGATATACATTGAAAAAAGCAATGGACATTATCGCGATACCTGAGACAATTCGCAACAACTCAATATTTTAAGTTTTCTATCGAAAACGTACAATCTTACCGTCCTCGATACACAGACCTATCTCGAACTATTCCACTACACTTCATCTGTTGTGTAGTGGAGCTATACTGGTTTGGCCACATATTTATGTGCAAGAGACTACATTTGGTTCTGTTCAGAATTTAATTTGAACATGGAAACAGTAGCAACAATGGTTCCAGCCTCCTATTACCCGCACCGAAACAGGATTTGTTGTGCGGTTTCACTCCCTCTGATTCTAGTAAGGCCAGACAGTACTCTTAAAGAATTGTGGGAGGCCCTTTACTAGTTTATTAACAGTTGGAGTATTAAACTCCTCGCTTGTCTCCTGTCTTAAAGGTGAAATGGATCTCTTTCCCCTCTTTATTTTTTGGAGATCTTAGATACAAGACCTTTCAATCCCTCCATTTTTGCTTAGGAGGCCATTTTTTACCTTCCCTTTGCTTTTATTCTTCGTCCTATGAGCCCTAGACGAGGATTTATTCTTGATTTTGATATATTCCCCTATCCAGTTGCAGAAACAGATTACATCGGCTCCAGTCCTCATTTCTGAATGTTTGAGGTCTCATCATGTACCCCAGTTTTTGTTTTTCCTTGTTTCTAGCTCTCCATTTCGCTCGCTCGAGAATTGGGGACATATTCGGTCGACGCCACGGTATCTCACGCGGTCCACGGCTAGTTACTTAGGGATGTCGCCCGGTATCCTTTAGGCTCAAACACTTACAACAGACTCAGATACTTACAGCAGGCTCAGATGCTTACAGCAGTGGAGCACAGGTGAAAGACGTTGACATACAGTGCGGAAAGCAACGGAGGTTATCGCCGAACGATAGCTGGAAGAATTCACAACAATTCAGTATTCAGGATTGTCTATCGAAATCGTGCAATTTTCCCGATCTCAGTACACAAACCGAATATTTAATTGTGAATTATTCCATTGAAGGTAGAGCTGTTATGAAGTAGAACGATAATATGTCTTCGCACCTACGTACGGGTACGAGATTACATTTGATAGTACATCTACATCTACATTTATACTCCGCAAGCCACTCAACGGTGTGTGGCAGAGGGCACTTTACGTGCGACTGTCATTAACTCCCTTTCCTGTTCCAGTCTCGTATGGTTCGCGGGAAGAACGACTGCCGGAAAGCCTCCGTGCGCACTCGATTCTCTCTAATTTTACATTCGTGATTTCCTCGGAAGGTATAAGTAGGGGGAAGCAATATATTCGATACCTCATCCAGAAATGCACCCTCTCGAAACCTGGACAGCGAGCTACACCGCGATGCAGAGCGCCTCTCTTGCTGAGTCTGCCACTTGAGTTTGTTAAACATCTCCGTAACACTATCACGCTTATCAAATAACTCTGTGATGAAACGCGCCGCTCTTCTTTGGATCTTCTCTATCTCCTCTGTCAACCCGACCTGGTGCGGATCCCACACTGATGAGAAATACTCAAGTATAGGCCGAACGAGTGTTTTGTAAGCCACCTCCTTTGCTGATGGACTACATTATGTAGGGACTCTCCCAATGAATCTCAATCTAGTACCCGCCTTACCAACATTAATTTTATATGATCATTCCACTTCAAATCGTTCCGTACGCATACTCTCAGATATTTGACAGAAGTAACTGCTACCATGTTTGTTCCGCTATCATATAATCATACAATAAAGGAAACTTCTTTGTATGTATTCGCAATCCATTACATTTCTCTATGTTAAGGGTCACTTGCCACTCCCTGCACCAAGTGTCTATCCGCTGCAGATCTTCCTGCATTTCGCTGCAATTTTCTAATGCTGCAACCTCTCTGTATACTACAGCATCATCCGCGAAAAGCCGCATGGAACTTCCGACACTATCTACTAGGTCATTTATATAGTACTGAGAATCAGTTTCCATGGTTGACACACCTACGAGATGAGCGAAGCAGAGCTCTAGTTTCCAGGAGACAGGGGTGTTCCGTGCTGGCAGGTCGCCGCTCCCGCGGTCCATGGACGGTCTACGGGCGCAGGCCTGCTCTGGACGAGCTGCAGCGGTTTCTCCCGACGGCACTCCTACTTTCTCGCACCCGAAGCGTAAAAAATCTGTCGCAATAGAGAAAACGGCCTGCGCGAATTTCAGCAGGTGTATCGCTCCATGAGACGCCGGTTGCTGCGAAAATCTGGTCACCCTCACGTAAACAGAAGCCGTCCGGAACAGGATGCACTGTTTCCCGTGTTGAGGTGCAAACGCTTCATTTCGAGTTGCAAGTCACCACTTGTTCGTCACTGCTCGTTGTGTTAGGCACTGATACACCTGTTCCTCTAAACTCACCTGACTATTGGTCAGATTGTCGCGGAACTTCATCACGCTACATTTTTATGTAGCAGTTGTGTTACGTTCAGTTTAAAGAGCACTTTAGTACAGATATATTATGTAGTGAAATACGAAATCAAAATTATACATCATTCCCGAGAGAAATTACCCGATAGTTAACGTATTACTGCATTATTGGTAAACCTAAGGGACCTGTGACATCATATGAAAACATAAAGAGGCAATATCATGAAGCGACATGAAGCGCAATGAACACGTGATTCCTTGCTAGGAAGGATGAAAGGAATTATACTGTGAGGTAAGTACAATGCGAGTGTACGGACGCTTGCGCGACCTACTGTAATGTAGTATAGCACTTTTTTTTCTTATCGAGTAGGCCTGACGAAGACTTCGGAGTAATTAAGAGACTGCTAAGGTTATAAGAGTGCTGTATAGGTCATACGAAAGTGAATCGAAGAGTTAGGCTGTTACCAGATAATAAAAGCGAGCAGGCACAACATATAAAGAGACGCCCTGGCACCAGATTAGCCAGAGAAAAGGCACAAGTGACAGCGACGTGTTTTACGACAAGAGGAGCTTAAAAACAACACTAATTTTACTAGAATTTCCAACACGTTAATTACAAATATCTCCTTTGATTGATGACCACTCCATTCAAGATGACAGAGAACAATTGGCAGTAGGGGAGTAAACACAGTAATTGGCGGCCCCGGGCCCAGAAAAGATTTCGGCTCTCCTTCCCCTACGTCTGCCGTCACCCCCTTGCGCAACTCATGGAAAACGTACCGCACACCTCGTCCCTCTCAGACACATAAAAAGCCAAGACTTCTTTTAGTAGAATTCACAAGATATTAATTACAAATATTCCCTTTAATTGATGACCACACCATTCGTGTTCCTCCCTGACGTACGCAGCCCCTGTCTGGGGATACGCTGCGCCAACTCGCCTGCGCTGTCTGCAGCTCATACAGAAGAAAGTACTCAAAATCATAAGCAACGCTCCGCGCTACACACGCATCGCGGACCTTCACCGGGAATACCGGCTAGATACTATCTTGCAGGTATTCCAAAAACTCTCCACACGACTGTACAATAACACGAGACACTCGCGCAACCCGTTTATCCCTTCTCTGGGTAACTACGACCACAACCATAGATGGAAGCATAACAGACCAAAGACATTACTGGCTAGGAACTGAACATCTATGGTCTATAGAACGCTAACACGACAGTACTGGCGAGCCCCTGCAACACAGTTATTACTGGAAACCCAGATGTGCGACTAGCCAAAAAACAGGCAACCGCAGGGAAACCGTACTGTACACAGCACGCAAACCAGCCACACACACCCCCTACACCGTCCGTGAGCCGATCTATGACCGATCGCCCACTAATCCACAACGACCTTGAACTGTTGCAGGGACGCAGCAACTGCAGCAAGCGCCGCAACAAGCTCCAACAACGACAAAGGTAACGATGCACGATACCTCGAACTAACACAACCACACCTTGCATGCACTGTCGCAGATAGCAATCCGCTACTGCCCTTACTACCCGTCCTACTGTCGCAGAGGTTTTTTCCCTTGGCTCTTGCCTTGGCACTTTTTTTCCTCTGCCCTTACAACCGCTACCCTTCAATCGTTTTCGACCACTTCTATCTCCTGATGGACCATGTTAATGAGTAATCTTACCCAGACGCATGGACAACATCACAGCCCGCATCCTGTGACGCCTGATTCAAAAACTAACATGTTTACGGAGGTGACAGTAGAACTTTTGGTTTGGTCACCACGTTGGTGTGGGCGTGGAGGGGCCCCATCCCTTTGCATTCGTGTTCCTGTCCCCCCTCTGAGAACTACATCATCACCCAAGTCACTCTTTTGCAACTTGGACTATAATGGAAAATAAGTAGTAGAAGCTTTTTAGGCACATACTCCAACTAATTTTTAATATTTTACAGAAGCGGAATATGATTTTTAAGGCTCCTAGAGAAACATCAAACTTGAAAAAGCTACTCGACTGCACGTCATTCCGCATATCAAATCCGGCTCACGGTTGATGTTGTCGCTGGCCAAAAACTTGCCTGATTCTGATTTCCACGGCTTTGTATTGTACGCAAGACACTTCATTTCTGCGTAACTATTGCCACCTATGTCCCTTGAACCTCAATGACGAAACTACAGTAATATGGTAAACCAAACGAAATTCGTGGCTGCACTGAGTAATTATTGGAAGGCAGGAAGCAGCTTTTACTCCTGGATGGAAAGTCATCAACAGACGATTAAGTAACAAGGTTCAAAAATGGTTCAAATGGCTCTGAGCACTATGGGACATAACATCTGAGGTCATCAGTCTCCTAGAACTTAGAACTACTTAAACCTAACTAACCTAAGGACATCACACACATCCATGCCCGAGGCAGGATTCGAACCTGCGACCGTAGCAGTCGCGTGATTCAGTACTGAAGCGCCTAGAACCGCTCGGCCACCAGGGCCGGCAAGTAACAAAGCTACCGTAGCAAATCATATTACGATGTCTAATGTTGTACGCAGATCACTTGGCAGACAATATTGGTAGCGTCCTCAGACTCTAGGATACTGATAAATGTAGTCAGTCTTCAAACGACATTGTTTACAAAACATGGAGGAAGCTAATCGCCATCATACACCTGTCTACTGTATGTGAGATTTAGGTACGGTTTGTAAGGTCTGAAACCCATGGAGTTCGCATTCGAAGAACTGCTTCCAGAACACAACTGTTATTCATCAGTTTGCTACGGACATCCGCGAATATGCACGATTCATGTCGTATTTTCCGCTTTTCCTTCTTTTCCAATTCTTTCCATACTTTCTTCCTCCTGGGTGCTCGCGTGTCCTGGTTTCGAGAGCTGCCGATCATTGCACCGGCCGCCCCAGCCTACTTACGGCGCTAACTGGCTGGAACGTACCGAATTCTCCTCTTCCAAGTTTTCGTCTTTGGACATACTCTTTGGAAACACGTCGAATATGAAGAAAACAACATTCCAGGGGAAAACATTGTTAGCTACAGTCAGAGATTATCAGAGATTCCAGAGTTTTACATGATGCCGGAATACGTCGAAGAGATGACAACGTAAGACAGGAAGATTATTCTGGACATTCAGTGGATGGAATATCTCTTTTAGAGGTCGATTCAGACATGCAAGATATCAAAAACCAATGAAGAACGTCATAAAAAAAAGGATTGACCAAGAAAATTCCAGAAAATTGTGACTTCCAAAATTAGTGCCCTATGACACAGCTTATGTCCATCTTCTAGGACCTTTACAAGAATACTAAACAGTATGAGGTACAATTCTCGGGCACACGGGCTAGATTCCTCAACAAAGCACCTGGGGACAGGGTGGATAAGAAGGATGGAGCCAGGGGGAAAAGAGAGCGGCTTGTCATCGCAAGTGTCGCATTTAATAACTGGACACCAACAGTATCTCACAGTTTACCCCAAAACTCGCTACGTAGGATCAGCAGTTGACTAGAGTGACTTTACAGTTGAAATAAACCTTAAACCCGAAAACGTAACTTTTTAAATATATTTTCTCTGCGGATTCGAAAGGAATTCGTCTTCCCAGTCACCAGTATCCAAATACTGTCACATTCTGCTGACATTATAACACATATCATCTTCTGTTGCAAAACCCATATGTCGCTGATATCCGTTTATATTCAGTGTAATACAGCCCCAGTATGTAAACAATATTTTATCTTGACCACTGCTTCTGAGGTGTCAACATTTTATGTATACGGCTTTACTTTTGTCTGCTTACAACAGTGAACCATGTAACAACCAGCCATGACGTAGGACTTTACTGATTAAGAGGTGCAAAAACTGGATACGCTTGCTCTATCATATCTGCAAGAGTACTGAGCGACCTGCATACCTGTGAATGTTGTTTTGTGTTGATCTACTTACTGCAAGGTTCTGCCATAGACACTCGAATCTAGATCACACGGAGTTAAGTGAAAACCTCGTCTGCTTAACACAATAATGGAAGACAACCAAACTTACTTACAAACTCAGGAGACAATTGAAGTGAATTGTTATCTTTAGCAAGAAATATGCTGCCAAGAAAATGAGTGCTTAGCTTAAAATTCGTCTAGCGAACGCAGTGTTGACGAAAACATTGAATCTGAAGCTGCACAAACAAAACAAGCACTGCACATCAGTATTAAAAAAAATTAAACTAGGAAGCAATGAAGGAAGCAATGAAGGAAGCAATGAAGGAAGCAGTACAAAGGTGTAACTACAGGGCAAAGTTGGAAATATAAAGTGAGAAGTACACCACCCAGTGACAAGGATACACTGAATACCTTTCACACTTAGGAACTATTCACAGCCACCGATTACGTGGAGTGGTTAATCAACGGGACTAGCATTCAAGATAATGACAAAAGTCCCCACGTACTGATCCTTACGTTGATCTTAAGGAAGTTTCCCTAAATTATTACATCAAAACCAGGATGATTCCTTCGAATAGGTCACGACCAATTTCCATCCTGACTGTTGCTCAACTGATTATCTTTAGAAGTGTGTACTTGTGACAGAATTAATATTAAGAGTGATCTTTAAAGTGCCTTTGGACATGCATGCATATCCAAAGGAACAGGCACTGTGGCGACTACAGCTGTTATGAAATACATCACATGTATTCGCAATTGCGAATTGTAACCATCAAGTGTATAATGGAATGACGACAATGAAAATTTGTGCCAGACAGGGGCTCGAACCAGGATTTCCCTCTTGTAGCGAGCGGTCGCCGTACCATTTGTCTATCCGTGCATGACTCGCGGCCAGACCCAGAATTGCAGGACTCGCTGCCAGACCCAAACTTCCATATGTCGTCAGCCGAGCGTCTCAGATGTTACGGCGTAAAGTCAAGCGCCGGCACGCCAGTCTGGAACGAGAGAGAAGAGGTGGCAGTGAGATGACGTCAGCCAATAGCGCGCTGATCGATCCCCTCCAGGACGACAACACGACAGCAGTGGCCTCTATGTAAAGGGGACGTAAGCGCCGCGCCCGACTGGTCGCGGCCCAGTCGAACAAAAGTTTTAAGACTATCGACTTGCATAGAAGCATCAAAGCTCATTACTCCGCTTGAACCGTCTATGTATCAGACTTTGGAATTGTTATACTGAAGAAACTTGGTTATTTTGTATGTCGCTCTTTGCTTGCGACACATCTATGTAAAACAAAGTCAAGTATTGTAATTACTCAATTTGTAACAAAGCTCATTAATATGATCTGTTTGAATGCTGTCCATCTTCGGCGGTAATTCAGTCGAATACCGCCCTCCGATCTGTGCTCTTCTGGTACCGATCGAAGTGTTAGGTGTTGTAGGTGCCAGCCAGCCAGCCAGCCAGCCAGCCCGCCAGCCAGCCCATCGACGTGCAGCAACCAGCAGCCAGCAGCCAGCAGCCAGCAGCGGTCCCTGCCAGCGGCGGTCTTCCCCAGCAGCGGTCCCCACCAGCAGCGGTCCCCGCCAGCAGCGGTCCCCGCCAGCAGCCAGCGGTGGTCTACGCCAGCAGCCAGCAGCGTCCCCGCCAGCAGCACGCAGCGGTCCTCGCCTACGCCGGCCCCAGCCAGCAGCCAGCAGCCAGCAGCCAGCAGCCAGCGGCCACCAGTCCGCGGCCACCACCCGGCATCCAGCGGCCTGCAGCGGTCCCGCCACCAGCGGTTGCAGCCAGCGGCCAGCGGTGGTCCTAGCTGCCCCCAGCAGCAGCAGCAGCAGCAGCAGAGGCGTCCCCACCAGCCAGCCGGCCGGGTCGCCCCCACCCCCAGCGGCAGCAGAGTGGGTCTTCGGTCCCAATCTCCTTCGTCATTCTCCGTCCCTCTCTCCTCTGTGTCTCTCGTTTGCTCCTTTGTCTAGTACTGTGTTTTTTCCCCCTTATCATCATGTCCACCCCCACCACCTCTTCCACAGCCACCACCACTGCCATTATCTCCACCTCCCCCTCCGCTGCTGCCGCCACTATCACGTGGTGTGCCGCTTCACTTCCCCCTCAGTCCATCCCCCCACTCCTCACTCTCTCATCTCCCTCCCTCTTTGTCGCCCCGTCCCCGGCTCCTCCCTCCCGCGCCTCCTCTGATCCCTTCCCTCCACTCCCTCCCTCTGCTCCTTCCGTTTCTGCGGCCCCCACCAGGGTGGTCGCCCGGCGGGCTACTGCCCACGCTCCACTCTCCCCTTCACCTTCATCGTCTTTGTCATCGGCTTCACCATCGCCTTCGCCATCGCCCTCACCATCTCCGGCGCTGACTCCAGCCCCGGGACCTGCCACTCCCCGCCACATTCCAGTTGTTCCCATCCCCCACACCTCCTCCACCGCCGTCAAGCGCCCCAGCGGCACCCCTGCCTCCTCTGCTTCCAAAAAGGCTCCGCCTCGTCCCCCTTCCCCCACCCCTGATACCATGGATGTCTCCCCGCCCGTCCCTGCCCCATCCTCCTCCTCCTCTACCCCCTCCTCCTACCGCTACCTCCTCTCCCGTCCGGAACCCTCCCTCCTTGAAGCCCGGAACCTCACCCTCTCCCTTCGCCAGAATTGTCCTGGTGCCCCCATCTCCCTCCTCACTCCTCGCCGTGATTCGGTCCTCATCTCCTCCCCCAGCCCTACCCTCCACACTGACCTCCTTTCCCGCATCCCTGTCACCCGCTTTGGCCCTCGTGCCTCTCTCACCCCTGCTCCTTCGCCACCTCCCTCCCGCCAACCCCAACCTCCGTGTCGCCTGCCGACCCTCACCGCCGTGATCACTCGGCTCAGTCCAGTGATCACAGAGGAGGAGGTGTTGGCGGAGCTTCAGGCCCATCCCCATCTGGAGGTGCGTGCGGTTCGCCGCATCCATAACGCTGCCGGTCCCACCCGCCTTATGCGGTTTTTTTCTGAGCACGCCCCCTCCATAGACCGTCTCCTGAAGGAGGGTGCCCTCCTTTTTAACCAGCGTTATAAAGTTGACCCCTCCCGTTCCCCTCCTCAATCCCTCCGCTGCCAAAGGTGCTTGCGGTATAATGCGCACTCAACATCTGAGTGCCGCGAGGCCCCCACCTGCCCGCACTGTAGGCAAGCCCACTTTTTACGGCAGTGCCCCAATCTCCAGTCCCCCCCCCTCCTGTAATACCTGTAACCTCCCTCATCCCACCTACTCCCAGAAGTGTAAGGCCCGACCCCCTCCTACCACTCCTGAACTCACCATTCCTGTCTGCCCTCTGGATGCCCCCACCCCTCCTGGCAACTCCCTTCGCCCACCCCCTACCGCTGAGGACATCATCAGATTCCTCACCATTGTCCTGCAGAATGTTCATCCACACACCCTCCAACAGATCTCCCTCGCCGCCCGTTCCGTTTTTCACCTCAAAATGTACGCCACCTACTCGAACAACCAGGCCCATTTCACCTTCTCCCGTCTTGACACCCTCGTTTAAATCCCTGTCAGGGCCCGGCAGCACCGTATCCTTTTCAACAACATCCGCTCCCTTCCCACCAACAAGAACCTCTTCCTACACACCCTTGCCACCCACCGCATGGACGCCTTCTTCCTTAATGAAACCTTCCTCCAACCCCACCACACTGTCCACACTTCGCCCTACCTCCTCCACCGCTCTGATAATCCCCTCCCAATTGCGCGTGGCGGAGTTGCCATTGGGCACCATCGCCAGATCCCCGTTCGGCTCCAACCTCTTCTTCCCGACCCCGCTGAACACCTGATCCTTAGTCTCTTCTTCCCCGGCCTTACCTTTACCTGCGCCACCATCTATGTCCGCCCCAACGCCCCTATTCCCTTCGACTTCCTCTCCCACGTCGACCGTACCTTCTCCTCCTACGTGATCGCCGCCGACATCAACATCCATAGTCGTTCCGCTGTCCAGTTACGGCGGTGGCATCGGTTCCTCTCCTCCCTTCAAGGCGACCTCATTCCCATCGCCCAGCACACCCGTCCCAAATCCGACTCCACTCCCGATGTTATCCTCTCCTCCTCCAACCTCCTTGGCCGCATAACGGTGGATGTCCTGGAGCCTATTGGTAGCGACCATCTCCCTGTCCTCCTCACCGTTTAAGACGGTCGTCGCCCCCGCCCCGACCCCCGTCATGACCCCCCCCCCTAAGTACGTCCATGATTATTCCCGTACCAACTGGAATGCCTACCGGGATGCCCTCTCCGCCCGGGTTGATAGCCACCCTTTCACCTACCACCACCCCGATGATGTCACCCATGCCGCCTCCTTTCTCCAGCAAACCTTGTCTGAGGCCGTGGAGGCCCACGTCCCTACTGTCGCCATCCATCCCCACCGTCCTACCTTACCCCCACAGGCCGTCCTCCTCCTCCGTGAATCCCGCCGTCTCTACGGTGCCTTCCTCCGCACGCGTGACCCGGACACACTACGACGCCACCGGCAACTCCAGCGACACATTCGTAATTTGCTCACGGCTAAGAAACGCCGGGACTGGCGACAGACATGCACCCGTTTAACTGGTACCCTACCTATCAACTCGTCCAAGTTCTGGTCAGCCTTCCGTCGCCTTACCGGAACTAAACCCTCCCCCTATTATCCTCTTCTCCAAGATGATCACCCTTTCCCTGACTCCCTTAGTAAGGCCAATCACTTTGCCTCCTACCTCTCCGATGTATTTTCCATCCCCGATGATCCGCAGTTTGATTACTCCCTCTTCCCGGATATCCGCGATCGAACTGACACCTCTGTCCCTCCCCTCGCTCTTGGTTTCCAGTACTTGGACAACATTGCACACACGGAACTCAATCCCCCTATCACAGGATCTCATTGCTACCCTCCGCACAAAACGCAACACCGCTCTTGGTCACGATCGTGTCACCTACCGTCACCTTCATGAAGCTCCTGTCTCTTTCCTCACCACCCTGGCCAGGCTCTACAATGTAGTCCTGTCCACCGGTTACTACCCTGACCTGTGGAAAACCTCCCGTATCCTCATGTTCCTTAAACCCGGCAAACCGCCGTCCGCCGTCTCCTCCTACCGTCCCATCAGCCTTACCTCGGTCTTCAGCAAGGTCCTGGAATCTATCCTCACCCGACGCATCCACCAGCATCTCCGCCAGCACCGCCTCCTTCCCGTTACCCAGTGTGACTTTCGGCCGTCCTTCTCTTCCGACGACCTTCTCCTTCACCTCACTCATCTCGTTTCCGAACAGCTTAATTCCCGTCGCTCTGTAATCTTCCTCTCCCTGGACCTCGAACGTGCCTATGACCGCGTATAGCATTCCGGTCTCCTCTTCAAGCTCCAAACCTTCGCCCTTCCCATTAACTACGTCCGTCTGATCGGCTCCTTTCTCTCCCGCCGTCCTTCCTATGTCACCATCCATAATACAGATTCCTACACCTTTTTCCCCTCCGCTGGTGTGCCCCAAGGCTCCGTCCTCTCCCCCCTTCTGTACCTTTTGTACACGGCGGACATGCCGCCGCCGTCACCCCCCGTCCACCTTCTCCAGTTTGCCGATGACACCGCCTTCGTTGCCCTTGCCCCCACCCTGCAGCGCTCCCAACGCCTTCTCCAATCCCATCTTGACCGGTTCACCGCTTGGTGTAACCAGTGGTTGCTCAAGGTCAATCCCTCCAAAACCCAGGCGATCATTGTAGGCAAAACCACCCCTTCCTTCCGCCTCCTTGATTTCTACATCACCATCTATGGCCGTCCTATCGCCCTCACTCCCACCCTTAAGTACCTTGGCGTCACCCTCGACCGTCGCCTCTCCTGGACTCCCCACCTCCAGACAATCCAAGCCAAGGCACGCTCCCGACTCAGTCTCCTCAAGCTCCTCTCCGGCCGTACATGGTGTCTGGACCCCTCCACCATCCTCCACACCTATAAATCCCTCGTCCGCCCTATCCTTTGTTACGCCCATCCGGCTTGGATCTCCGCCCCCCTTCCTTTTATAAATCCCTCCAAATCCTTGAACGCCACGCTCTCCGCCTCACCTATCGCATCCGTCTCCACTCCCCTACGCGGATCCTGTACGATCTCATCCCCTTCCCCCACCTCCTTCTTTTCCTTGAAAGGATACAGATCCTGTACACCTCCCGTAAACTCGATCCTCCTCACCCGCTCATCTCCCCGATCCTCTCTCACCCGCGTCCGCTGCCGCACCTGTATTCCCATGTCCCACCCGGTCTCCATCTCTCCACCCTCCTTACCCTCTCCCAAGGTGGCTTCCGCCAGCTCCCCCTCCCTGATGATGTCCTCCTCCCCTCCATCTACCCCTCCTATCAACTTTGACCCTGCCCCGCCCCCCCACTTCTGGTGTCCTTTCCTTTAGGCACCCTCCCTCCCTTCTCTTCCCTTCCCTTCTCTTTCCTTTTCCCCCGTCCTCTCCCTCCACCGCTCTTCCCCCGGGCTTCCCCTTCCTCCCTCCCCCCTATCTCCCCTGCCTGTGGCATCTCTGCTCTCCCCTCTCGCTCTCCCACTCCCCTTCCTCCTCCTCCTCTCT
The DNA here is from genome assembly GCF_023898315.1 of Schistocerca nitens. Classification (NCBI taxonomy): domain Eukaryota; kingdom Metazoa; phylum Arthropoda; class Insecta; order Orthoptera; family Acrididae; genus Schistocerca; species Schistocerca nitens. The sequence goes on along the minus strand of NC_064614.1, from coordinate 972,029,465 downwards.
TGGCAGGTCCCCGGACTCGCACACGCATAGTGAACATTCGCGCGCCGGAGATCATCGCCATCAGTGTCTCGTGTGTGTGCTTCGTTTTGTGTTTCGCGTTCTTTCGCAGTTACAACTTCACTGTTCACATGTGCCGTCGCCGTCCTCCGTGTTTTGTGCGCCGTGTCAACAAGTGTTAGTGTTTTTATCGTCCAGCGTGAACGGCTTCATGTTTATTGTTTTTTGTATTCTCCATTTTTTGCCCGCCGTTTTTTATATTGTCTGTATCACCTCTATGTCATGTTATTGTTCCACTTAAGGCTAAGAGCAGCGTAATATGCTGCTGACAGCTCGCCTGTATAGGTGATTAAAATTGCAATAAAGAAAAAAAATGCTGTCTAGCAATCCGAGAAAGCCGGTTTCGTAGACATCCCATTTTGGCGACTAGGCTGGATACAACAGTTTGGCGACGAGAAGTCAGCGGATGCCAAAGCGGCATCCCAGTGCCTGGCTGCCACAGTTTTTCGTGGGCTTTTGTGTTTTTCTGCCGCTTTAATTCTATCCCGTCTTTTGCTTCCAGGGGTGTGTTTACTTGCTTTCAAAATGTGTCTTATAGTGTTTCTGCTAATCAGTGTTTCGAGATGAGGGTTGCGGAAATTTTCTTTGCTTGTGTGCTTATTTTAATGCTTGCCTTGTCTGTTTATCGCAAATGATCAACCCACCTAACTCACCCCATCTCAGGTGCCTCAGCTGCAAGCAAAAGATGCAACGCAGCTAACACGGATGTTTCAGTCTCAGGCCCAGCAAATCTCAACACTACTAAACATGGTACAGCAGCTCCTGATGAATCAAGCCCCAAATACAGTGCAACACGCAACAACTGTAGCTCCAAGAGCCACACCGCCTTTTCGCTGGTGGAATGGCAGAAAATTCTACTTAGTAACGGATCACAAGCCATTGCAGTTCTTGTTTCATCCGACGAAGCCAGTTCCTTTACGAACTGCCCAAAAATTGCAAATATGAACTTTGTTATTCTCTCAGTACCAGTGCGAGATTGGGTATCGTCCGACACATGGTAATTCGGACGCACTTTCACGTCCTCCGATTATGCCTGATAGGGACTTTGTCGCCTCTGCTGCATCTTGCAGTCACATCGATGTGTTGTTTCAGTCATTAACTCTGACCTGTAATTGCACAGGCCACGGAAGCTGATTCCGATTTTATCATTCGCACATCTTGGCCTCGCTCCCTGCCACAGCTTGAAGAACTCAGTAGTTCGCCTATACTTTGTACGTCCGCACAGCCTCGCTATACAGCAAGGTTGATGCTTGTTCAAAATGACAGTGGACAGTCACGTGTGTTGATCCCCAAAGTTTTGCGGAAAGAGGTGTTGCAGTTACTTCACCAAGGACACTGTGGCAATTGTTCGCACGAAGCAGTTAGCGCGTCGATGCTGTACTTGGCATTGTATGGACACCCAGGTAGAACAGATCACGTCACTACATCACGCATGTGCGGAAAATCAGTCCGCAGCGCCACAAAAATTCTCTACTTGGTCTAACTCGCAACCACCATGACAACGTGTGCACAAAGATTTTACGATACCTTTTTGAAAAACGCGTTGTTTGATTTTCGTAGACTCTTATAGCAAGTTTCCTTTTGCTGTGCCAATGAACTCCACAACGTCACGTAACACAGTTTAGGCGTTGTCCTCGATTTTTTGCCTCGAAGGTTTGCCTGAAGACATGGTGTCGAACAACGGCCCTCACTTCACGTCAAACGAGTTTGAAACATCCTGTGAACGCAGTGGCAAACAGTATATAACTAGTGCATCGTTCCATCCACAGTCCAACGACGAAGCGGAATGTTTTGTCAGGACACTCAAGCAGCCGATGACCAAACTTCGCACTGCACACACCAGGGATGAAGCATTGTAACTCTTTCTCGCCTCCTATCGTTCGCATCCACGAGATGGACCATCGCCAGCGGAATTACTTCATGGCTGACGCCATCGGGCACTACTCCACCTGCTCCACCATCCTCAGCATATGGCGCTGGCGCCGCAGGACGGCCGCAAGCATCTCTTCGCGCTACATGATATTGTGTTTTTCAGGGTTTTTAGCGGCAGCAGATAGTGGGCTTGAGGCGAGATCCTTCGTCGACTTGGCGCATGCATGTATCTCATTTCAGGCCCAGACGAATTGCAGCACCGACATCACAATCAAATTCGCCACTTGATGAGCACGGTGATCCTCCTCTATCTATTCACCCGGATTCACAGATACCGAGGACAGAGCGGCCACAGAAGCCGACAGAGGGGGTCATTACGACCTCGCTAGAAGACCGCATGGCGAGCGAGCTTTCGCCTCCTCCACCTCCTCTCGTCCTACCGATGAAGCTGGATCTGCCCAAGCCGTCGCAGTCGACGCTTTCTATATCTTCGTATGGGCCTCAGGAGGTGGACGTGTATCCTTCTGGTCATTTTCCGGGGGACGTCTGCACAAGAGTGAAGGCCGGATGGCAGGGTACGACTGGAAGTCTGACGTCTCCTGCAGCTGCTTCCAGTCCTCTCAGCGTCCACGCTCCTGCCTCCCCTCCCATTGTCGTGCTCCTTATACGACGACGGTCCATCGCTTTTGGGGGCGGGGAGCAGAAGAAATGTTACGGTGTAAGCGCCGGCACGCCAGTCGGGAACGATATGGCAGTGAGACGACGTCAGCCAATAGCACTCTGATCGACCCCCTCCAGGACGATAACGTGACAGCAAGAGAAGAGGACATAAGCGCCGCGCCCGACTGGTCGCGGCCCTGTCGTACAGCAGCCTCAAGATTAGCGACTTGCATGGAAGCGTCAAAGCTCATTACTTCGCTTGAACCCTCTACGTATCAGACTTTGGAGTTGTTATACTGAAGAAAGTTGATCATTTCGTACGTCGCCCTTTGCTTGCGACACATTTGTGTAACACAAATTAAGAATTGTAATTGCTCATTTTGTAATAAAACTCATTAATGTGATTTGTTTTAATGTTGTCTAGCGATCCGAGAACACAGGTTTCCTAGACACCTATTATTAACACCTAGGTTGGATACAGCATTCAACCTGGACTCGTACATTCATTACATATATTCCCGTACTGGTCAGACTTTTAGTTTGAAAGTCGCTTGCCTGGTATTGGCAGAGAAATACGATATTGCAGTGCCTGTGTTATTCTGATTACGATGCAAAGTTCTTTTTGGACATGCATGCATGTTCGAAGGAATGTAGGAGTCCAGGTCGTAGACGCAAGGTAGACGACATATTGAAATTTGCGTCCGACTCTGAATCACGCACTGATAGCCAAATGGTGAGGCGACTGATCCCGATAAGCGGGAAATCCGGATACGAGCCCCGTTGCAGCACAAATTTTCATTGTCGTAATTCCATTCTACAGCTGATGGTCGTCATTATTCGCAACTGCGAGTGCATTTAATGTATTAGGGTTTAGGTGGGCCACAGGTGCTTATAGGTTCACCCCATACCTAGCCTCTTTGCTAAAGTTGGGCATCCAGCATATCCCATCTGTCAACAGCTTCTCACGGAGCGTCAGATGTACAGATTCTTCTCTATACCGTAATAATAGTAGCACCGAATAGTTGTTCGCCCTACCATTAAGAAATTTTCGCAAATCGCCGAGCAAACAGACCATTTGAGAATATTGAGGAGTACAACATAGTGGTACTTGTTACGGCAAAAATACCAACTCAGGATAAGGTCCGAAGAACCTTGGCTACTGAGAGTGGTCATAACAGTTTTAGATTTCTTGAGGCACAGAGAGACCGCACTACTGAGTATCCTTTTAATTTAATGTTATATGAAATTTTAAATGAGCACAACAGATATATAGCCATATACAGGGTGGTCCATTGATAGTGGCCGGGCCAAATATCTCAAGAAATAAGCATGAAACGAAAAAAACCACAAAGAACGAAACTCGTCTAGCTTGAAGGGGGAAATCAGATGGCGTTATGGTTGGCCCGCTAGATGGCGCTGCCATAGGTCAAAGGGATATCAACTGCGTTTTTTATAACAGGAACCCACATTTTTATTACATATTCATGTAGTACGTAAAGAAATATTTATTTTTCGCTTTGTGATAGATGGCGCTGTAATAGTCACATACGTATAAGTACGGTATCGCATAACATTCCACCAGTGCCGACAGTATTTGCTTCGTGATACAATACCCGTGTTAAAATGGACCGTTTACCATTTGCGGAAAAGGTCGATTTCGTGTTGATGTATGGCTATTGTGATCAAAATGCCCAACGGGCGTGTGGTATGTCCTGGACGACCGTTCGTCGGATAGTTACGTTATTAAAGGAAACAGGAAGTGTTCAGCCACATGTGAAACGTCAACCACGACCTGCAGCAAATGATGATGCCCAAGTAGGTGTTTTAGCTGCTGTCGCGGCTAATCCGCACATCAGAAGCAGACAAATTGAGCGAGAATCGGGAATCTCAAAAACGTCGGCGTTGAGAATGCTACATCAACATCGATTGCACCCGTACCATATTTCTATGCACCAGGAATTGCATGGCGACGACTTTGAACGTCGTGTTCAGTTCTGCCAGTGGGCACAAGTGAAATTACGGGACGATGACAGATTTTTTGCACGCGTTCTATTTAGCGACGAAGCGTCATTCATCAACAGCGGTAACGTAAACCGGCATAATATGCACTAATGGGCAACGGAAAATCCACGACGGCTGCGACAAGTGGAACATCAGCGACCTTGGCAGGTTAATGTATGATGCAGCATTATGTGAGGAAGGACAATTGGCCCCCATTTTATCGATGACAATCTAAATGGTGGAATGTATGCTGATTTCCAACGCAATGTAACTAGAAGACGTTTCACTGCATGACAGAATGGTGATGTACTTCCAACATGATGGATGTCCGGCACATAGCTCGCGTGAGGTTGAAGAGGCATTGAATAGCATATTTCATAAGAGGTGGATTGGTCGTCGAAGCACCATACCATGGCCCGCACGGTCACCTGATCTGACGTCCCCGGATTTCTTTTTGTGGGAAAAGTTGAAGAATATTTGCTATGGTGATCCACCGACAACGCCTGAGAACATGCGACAGCGTATTTTCAATGCATGTGCGAACATTACGGAAGGCGAACCACTCGCTGTTGAGAGGAAAGTCGTTACACGTATTGCCAAGTGCACTGAGGTTGACGGACATCATTTTGAGCATTTATTGCATTAATGTGTATTTACAGGTAATCACGCTGTAACAGCATGCGTTTTCAGAAATGATAAGTTCACTAAGGCACATGTAACACGTCGGAACAACCGAAATAAAATGTTCAAACGTACCTACGTTCTGTATTTTAATGTAAAAAACCTACCTGTTACCAACTGTTCGTCTAAAATTGTGAGCCATATGTTTGTGACTATTACAGTGCCATTTATCACAAAGGAAAAAAAAGTGGTCCAACTAAAACATTCATATTTCTTTACGTTCTACGCGAATATGTAATAAAAAATTGGGGTTCCTATTTAAAAAAAACGCAGTTGATATCCGTTTGACCTATGGCAGCGCTATCTAGCGGGCCAGCCATAGCGCCAACTGGTTTCCCCCTTCAAGCTAGACAAGTTCTTTTTAGTTTTTTCGTTTGATGCTTATTTCGTGAAATATTTGACCCGGTCACGATAAATGGACCAACCTGTATACTGATACGTCTAGGGTAGGTGACTCCTTTGTGTGCCCTCTCCTATCATCATCGGACAACGCAGTCTTAGAGGCATTCTAGCAAGAGAGATGTACTTGGGCTGCAATCATCGTCTTGTACCCTGACTTCCTGAGTGCCTTTTTGTCCATGCAGTGTGTTGTAGTTACACATAAGTAGGTGAGCTATTCGGCCATCTAGGGTTGTTGTTGAAGAGAAGTGAATTTGCTTGCTGGCTGGATGCGGGTCGGCAGGGCGAGAAGGACGCTCAGCCGCTCCAGACGAGCTGAGGCAACAGGAGACAGTCTGCGTGTGGCCAGATGTGGGTATCCCCAGAGCAGGGAGAACCAGGTCGGCGGTTGCCAGCATTGCAGGAGCGCAGAAGATGTACCAGTAATGGCGGCGTTTAAGGCACTCTGACATATGGCTACTTAGAACTCTTAGAACTTCAATAATAAATCACAAATCCATAGTAAATCGAATGTGAATAAATCAGTGAGTTCTGAAGATTGAGACTCTTCCGATGAAACAATAATTTTTTCAGTATCTTAAATACTACAAAAGTGAATACACTACTGACCATTAAAATTTCTACACCACGAAGATGACGAGCTACAGACGCCAAATTTAACCGACAGGAAGAAGATGCTTTGATATGGAAATGATTAGCTTTTCAGAACATTCACACAAGGTTGGCGCCAGTGGCGACACCTACAACGTGCTGACGCGAGGAAAGTTTCCAACCGATTCCTCATACACAAACAGCAGTTGACCGGCGTTGCCTGGTGGAACGTCGTTGTGATGCCTCCTGTAAGGAGGAGAAATGCTTACCATCACGTTTTCTACTTTGATAAAGGTCGGATTGTAGCGTATCGCGATTGCGGTTTATCGTATCGCGACACTGCTGCTCGCGTTGGTCTAGATCCAATGACTGTTAGCAGAATATGAAATCGGTGGGTTCAGGAGGGTAATACGGAACGCTGTGCTGGATCCCAACGTCCTCGTGTAACTAGCAGTCGAGATGACAGGTATCTTATCCGCATGGCTGTAACGGGTCGTGCAGCCACGTCTCGATCCCTTAGTCAACAGATGGGGACGTTAGCAAGACAACAACCATCTGCACGAACAGTTCGACGACGTTTGCACCAGCATGAACTATCAGCTCGGAGACCATGGCTGCGGTTACCCTTGACGCTGCAACACAGACAGGAGCGCCTGCGATGTGTACTCAACGACGAAGCTGGGTGCAAGAATGCCAAAAGGTCAGTTTTTCGGATGAATCCAGATTCTGTTTACAGCATCATGATGGTCGCATCCGTGTTTGGCGACATCGTGGTGAACGCACATTGGAAGCTTGTATTCGTCATCGCCATACTGGCGTATCACCCGGCGTGATGGTGTGGGGTGCCATTGGTTACACGTCTCTGTCACCTCTTGCTTGCATTGACGGCACTTTGAACAGTGGACGTTGCATTTCAGATGTGTTACGACCAGTGGCTCTACTCTTCATTCGACACCTGCGAAACCCTACATTTCAGCAGGATAATGCACGACTGCATGTTGCAGGACCTGTACGGGCCTTTCTGGATACAGAAAATGTTCGACTGCTGCCCTAACCAGCAGATTCTCCAGATCTCTCACCAACTGAAAACGTCTGGTCAATGGTGGCCGAGTAACTGGCTCGTCACAATACGCCAGTCACTACTCTTGATGAACTGTGGTATCGTGTTGAAGCTGCATGGGCAGCTGTACCTGTAATCGCCATCCAAGCTCTGTTTGAGTCAATGCCTAGGCATATTAAGGCCATTATTACCGCCAGAGGTGGTTGTTCTGGGTACTGATCTCTCAGGATCTATGCACCCAAATTGCGTGAAAATGTAATTAAATGGCCGGGTGGGGTGGTCGAGCAGTTCTAGGCGCTGCAGTCTGGAACCGCGTCACCGTTACTGTCGCAGGTTCGAATCCTGCCTCGGGCATGGATGTGTGTGATGTCCTTAGGTTAGTTAGGTTTAAGTAGTTCTAAGTTCTAGGTGACTGATGACCTTAGATGTTAAGTCCCATAGTGCTCAGAGCCATTTTTTGTAATCAAATGTCAGTTCTAGTATAATATATTTGTCCATTGAATACTCGTTTATCATCTGCATTTCTTCTTGGTGTAGCAATTTTAATGGCCAGTAGTGTAATTTAAAGTGCCTTGATATCTTCACAATAATCATTGAATTTAACAACTTTTAAACACGTCACCGATTTCAAGAAGCAATGTCTTGTATGAGAGCATAGGCTATAGCTATCATAAATCGAAGCAACTCATTTGTTTCTATTTTATGTACTAATTTATTACCTTTTTGTATCCTCTTCAATATGCAAATGTCTGTCAGAAAATAGTGTTCTCCCCAATAACACAGCACCTGCATGCAGCGTGAATGCCTCTTATCTTGTCATACTTGTGTAGTTATTTAATTAGTATATTACTGTTTTGCCAGTAACTATATTTAAATGGTAATTACAGTTCACATTAAAACAACTGTAAGTTAAAAGTGGTCAGTCATATGCATTCGCTGACACAACTACTTACGAAAGTGACAAAAGACTCGTCTAATGGCCCTAAGAAAATCAGTATTTAACGATATTTTACTGTTATTTAACATTACTGCACACATGAAATAATGCTGACACACACACACACACACACACACACACACACACACATATATATATATATATATATATATATATATATATATATATATAGGGTGCGTCGAAAAAATGTATACACACCTTGAAGCGTCATAGAAAATTTATTTCCCGTTCTACAATGTTAAATGTCTGGAAATGGAAAGCTTAAAGTCCAATTGGAAAAATAAATGTACTTTGAAAATGTGATTAATGTTCGAACTGGTGGCGTTCAGCATCAATACATTTCTGAGTACGAGTCACCACTGATTCCGTACATCGTACCAGAGTGTCCAATGAGATTTCTGCGCACACCGCCTGAATCTCATTCCAGTGTGTGTCCAGGTTACGTGGTTTACGTTTGTTCACCTCATCTTTTACTGTGCCCGATAAGAAGAAATCCAGCGGCGCGAGGTCTGGAGAGCGTGCAGGAAACTCGATTCGTCCCCTGCATCCTATCCACTCTCTTGGCACATTGTGTTCCACGTATGCTCGTACGTCCCTATGATAGTGCGGCGGGCCGCCATCTTGTTGGAAATGAAACTCATCATTACCGAATCACTTGTAGCTGTACGAGGTCGCCCTGATCGACCTTTATGCACATCACACACTGTTCCATGAATTTCGAATTTGTCTCGTAGACATGTAATTGTTAACCTTGAAGGTGGTTCTGCACCATACTCACTTCTCCACTGTCTTCGAACCGCAGCTACATTCTCAAACGTCCAGTACCACCTAATTATCTGCTTCCGCGCTTCAAAGCTCAAACGCACGTCCGCCATGTTGCAGTTACTTCCTTTCCACTGCTGCCACCTGTTGAAGAAACATAACATTACTTTCTCACAGATATTTAACCTTGTAGAACGGGAAATAAATGGTCTATGACAGTTCAAATTGTGTGTACATTTTTTTGAAGTACCATATGTGGTGTCACCGCCAGACACCACACTTGCTAGGTGGTAGCCTTTAAATCGGCCGCGGTCCGCTAGTATACGTCGGACCCGCGTGTCGCCACTGTCAGTGATTGCAGACCGAGCGCCGCCAAACGGTAGGTCTAGAGAGACTTCCTAGCACACGTCCCAGTTGTACAGCAGACTTTGCCACAGATGGATCACTGACAAATACGCTCTCATTTGCCGAGTCGATAGTTAGCATAGCCTTCAGCTACGTCATTTGCTACGACCTAGCAAGGCGCCATTACCAGTTTATATTGAGATTGTAATTATGTATCATCAAGAGCGATGTTCTCTAATTATGGATTAAAGTTAAGTATTCCAAGAGCTCCCTACTTTATTTATTAGACCCAACTCCTTTAACTGTTCCAGACCTCACGCCAGTCTGCGTAAGTTAAAACCCGTGCATTTCGGCCTCCTCTAGCAACACGGTGTTGGCTCTTCTGCCAACACATCACCATATATATATATATATAATGCATGTATCAACTATTATTTATACTTGATAGTAATCTGAGTGTGACCAGATCTTTATAATATCCTTTTATTAAATATTCTTGTACTTTATTACTTTAGTGTGGAGAGTGGACGAGTCAGATGATGTCTGTAGAATACAAGAATGATGTAAATATAACAGGGTTGGGCTTCTGCCAGTGATAATTAGGCAGAGGTGGAACACTACTGGAGCCAAGTGAAGACCTGAACTTTTTGAGGGGTCTGCCCAAGGGAGCGATTGAGGGCACTTTTTACGTCACGATCTGGATGAAGAAAGCCTGACTGTGGTAAGGGGTGGTATTCGGGCGCGTTCTTGATAGTTTCTGGGCGGCGAACGGCCGCTAGAATGCTTTGGCTTAGGAGAGACTAACCTTCGCGAAGTCTGAAAGTGCTCCAGTTCAGAACTTCTGCTAGCATTCTTCTTGACACACCTGATGTAACTTTATTACATTTTAATAAGGTTACATTTATGACTGTATTCTAATTATTAGCTGTAGGACCACTTTCCATTTATTTTAGACTGCTTTGTTGAATAAACATTATTCGGTATAATTCTCTGTGTCCCCCACACCAATGCCAGACGTTAGAATAGAACCTTTTTTTTAATTAATTATTCCTTCATACTTTGTTTCATATTTATTATACTTTTATTAATTTACAATTCTAGCCAATGCAGGCAGTACTGTTTGACTGCAGGACCACCGGTAAGTGTTATTATTTGCAGCGAGTTTAATTGCAGGACATGAAAGCAGACGCTTGCGACTCGACCCTACAGCTATATCAAGCCATCATTTTTAAACAGAATTGCGTGCTGCCCAGCTGATTACGTACGGTAAAGTCGCAGCGTGCATTCAGCAGGCAAATATGTTCAGCATATCAAGAAGTCCCTTCTTGCCTATAAACATAGGCGAAGATTTTATCATTCAGCAGGGCACGCAGAAATTCAGGTGGTGGAACTGATGGATGTGACAGCCAAGGAAGCGTCAGTGCAAAATCCCGTAACTCACTGTAATGCCCCTCTCTGCGCTGTATCCACGCTATTGGGCTTCAGGGCCATATGTCTGTGGGAAGAAGAGTGGCTCACACTGATAGACAAATAGCTACGGGAGACAAAATCAAATGCTTGGAGGTGCTGTTCTTCTTTCTGTCCACTGAAGCGAGATGAAGTCAGAAGGGGTGCAGTCCGATGACTCACAGTATTTTGCTCCGATGGAAGAACCCTCCAATGTGTGGTGCTTCAACGTATTTCGGTACGACGCCTTTTAACTAGACCTATTTTATGTTGGATAAGGGAACAGACACTAGTTTATCAGATGATATGAAGAATTTGTGAAATCTCTCCATAGACTATTAGCGAGAACATTTTAATGTGCGATCAGATTGACTGGCTTATTTTGGACTTTTTGTAAGTTATTAGACAACATCACTACTTTCATTGTTTATGAAGTATATACAGTATTTAGTCATGGTGTAACGGCATATTGCAGCATTGGCAAAACTGGCAATTTTTTGTTCTGTATGACTGAGTATGGGTGGGTGAATATCACCGAGAATGGGGAGCGACCGACATTTTAAAAGGGTTTGCATTTATGTTTCAACTACATTCTTCACAAAGTATTTGAGCAAGAGCAATAATGTCAATTTTTTTTTAATTCCAGTCTTTGGTCACAATATCAATTCTTTAGACGATGACCGTAATGCCATAATGGCATCGTCAAAACATGTAAATATAATCAGCACAGCATCGTCACATAGATCTAAAATAAGTTGTCGCAGTTAGTGAAAAGAGAAATAATGACCTAAGTGTCGAGGGCCTCAAACCCACAAAATACACTCACGCTTGCGCATGCACACACACACACACACACACACACACACACACATACATACATACTTACGTACGAACACATACACACGGACACACGCACGCACACACGAACTCTAATTATAGAAATTTGCAACTGAATGAATGCAAAGTGTAGACAATAAGAGACAAGCCTCAGCAGCAACGATGAAACGGAGTCTGAAATATCGTTCCCGGACTTGAGCGTCCTTCAGAGGTAAGCGGCCTGTGTATGTTGCGTTGCCAGCTAGCAACCGAAATCGGGTTATACTGCTGGCAGTTATTTGTGCGAAACCATTACGCAATGCTAACGCATGGACATAACTTTCGCTAACGAGGAGGTAATTACAAGACAGATAGCGGGCAACTTTCACAGACCTTCCAAGTCCTCGAAACTGAGCTCATTACGTTCGTGTGATTGGGATAATACAGTCGTTGAGCTGCTTGTTTATGCAGCAACAATATTATCACAATGACATCTTTATTTTATTTTGAGGCCGAGCGGTTCTAGGCGCTACAGTCTGGAACCGCGCGACTGCTACGATCGCAGGTTCGAATCCTGCCTCGGGCATGGATGTGTGTAATGTCCTTAGGTTAGTTAGGTTTAAGTAGTTCTAAGTTCTAGGGGACTGATGACCTGAGATGTTAAGTCCCATAGAGCTCAGAGCCATTTGAACCATTTTTTATTTTGATTTTTATAATAACTTAAGGATACGGAAAATAACTCCTTACGGAACGTGTGTAATTTATCTGATCAAAAGCCTCCAAGTGCCCCTTTGGAACTTGGAATTCACCACTAGGCGTCACGAGAGGTGGAACAACCACCATAAAAAGTCGCAGGGAGTATTGTGTTGTCAGTAGAGGTGCAGTAAGAGCAGGACGGGTCGGTCAGGAGAATTCGGTAGCTTTGTTCGTGTATTAGTCATTGGATTTTGCCTGAGTAACAAATCCGTCAACGTCATTTCAACCCTTCTATTGTTACTGAAGTCGACTGTTGGTGATATTACTTTGAACTAGAATGGCTAAGGAATGACCACAGCTAAATCAAGAACAAGCAGTACTCTTGTACTGTTGGACAAGGATCGCCGAAAGTTGCGGAGGGTGGTTGTAAAAAAATCTCATGAAATCAGATGAAGGAATCAATCGTGAATGGCAAAGTCCTACGAGCAGTCCTTTTAGCACAATGATCGTGTATTAGCAGGTTAAAAAGAATGTAGAATGGTCGAGCAGCTCCACGTAAGCCACCCATTTCTGTAGTCAATGCTAAACGGTGTTTGAGGTGCTGTAGCTAGCGACTCCACTGGACGATTGATTTGGATTGATGAATCACGTTATAGTCTGTGGCAATCCGATGGCAGCGTTTGGGTTTAGCGGACGCCTGGAGAACTTTACCTCCGTCATGTGTAATGACAACAATGAAGTCCGGAAGAGCGTGTTAGGGCATGGAGGTGTTTTTCGTTGTTACGGTGTACTTCTCTTACTGTGCTTCAGAAAACGCTACATGCGGAAGGACATGAATACGGCGCACAACACTGTGCAACGCGTACAGTGATGGAACAATTCTAAGACGATAATCGTTTGTGTCACCATGATAATGTCAAATGTTTGTGTGTGAATTGGCTGGTTCAAATGGCTCTGAGCACTATGGGACTTAACATCTGAGGTCATCAGTCCCCTATAACTTAGAACTACTTAAACCTAACTAACCTAAGGACATCACACACATCCATGCCCGAGGCAAGATTCGAACCTGCGACCGTAGCAGCAGCGCGGTTACGGACTGCAGCGCCTAGAACCGCACTGCCACCGCGGCCAGCTGTGTGTGAATTCCTAAGGGACCACACTGCTGAGGTCATCGGTCCCTAGACTTGCACACTACTTACACCAACTTAAACTAATTTCCAAGAGAATGAAGGGATTAAAATCGAAGGAAAGAGACTGGCAGACGTAGCCTATGCAGACGACATCTGTTTACTCTCTAGGTCGGAAGAGGAGTTGGAGCAAATGACCAAAGCACAAAAGGAGGCTGCCAGCAAATTTGGGCCAAACATAAACGAAGCCAAGTGTTGTGTACATAGTTCCGCGTAGTCAGTGCGTACACAACTTTCCCACTAGAGCGCGCCCCGCTAAGCACAACAGCGCAGGCGCAGCGCTCGTGCGTCTCCGCACTACGAGATGGCGCTGTCTTAGAGACGGACCAAATTCTGCTTCCGCCGATCCGCGTATTAATATGTAACGCAGCCAATGAGATTGCTGCTAACGTAGAACCTTTTCTCCTCGCGCATCACACTCGCGCAGTGATACCTGAACGCTCGAGGTATTGTGACGAGTGTACAGACCTCCGATTTGTCAGTCTGCGTTAGTCTGGAGTCAAGTCTCAGTCTGCGCCTCATAAGATTATCATATTCCTGTACATAGCCATGAAGATAAATGTATAGACACTTTGTCAAGTATCAGAGATATGTGGGAATAAGATTAACGTACAAAGACCAAAGGAACTTCAGATTGTCAATTGTAAATATCCTCTAGAATCAAGTTACGTAATATCTATGATTTTTATTATTTTAATAAATGTGTGTGAAAATTAATCAAGTTCTGTTTAAAGTTGGTCACCGTCAATCTGCTACTCTAAGCGTGCAAGTGGCATTTCTATCATCTGACCTAATGGCAGAAGATAAACACGCCACGATAAGACCACGAGACATATTGTTCACACTCGCCTACTTCGTTAGAGCGACAAGTCAAATAATCTGATGGTGTGTGTACCGAAGGTCTTACAGTACGCACACCACACCAAGACAGAGTACTTCGTTAAGACACGTGGTCATTGTCAGACTGCAGGTCATCTACAATCACTGCAGGTTGGGGACCAGTCCTACAAGAGAGTGCAAGAACTCAAATACCCAGGGGCACTTTTCACTGAGAACTCGTAATGTGGAGCAGAGATAAATGCCAGAATACAAGCAGGAAACCGATCTTACCACAGCCTAGCACAACTGCTTCGGTCCAGATATCTCTCCAGACAGTTCAAGATTCGTCTGTACAAAACCTGATCCAGCCTGTTGTTCTATATGGCTGTGAGACATGGAGTATCCGGAAACAGGACTTCCATAAGCTCCTCGTTTTTCAGAGAAAAGTGCTTCGGAAGATCTTCGGTCCGGTTCTGGATGCAGATACAGGGGAATGGAGGATCAGATACAACCAAGAGCTTGAGGCAGCAGCCCAACATAGCAGGAACTGTCAAAACCAAACGAATGCAGTGGACCGGCCATATGGCCCGGATGGAAGATCACAGATAGCCTCGGAAGCTCCTGGATTTGACACGTATAGAAAAGAGCCCGGGAGACCCAATAAGCGTTGGAGGGATGGAATCCATGAAGATTTAAACCAAGTGTCAATAGATGTGGACGGATGGCGGATAACAGCAATGAACAGAATACAGTGGAGGAGGAAACTTGTAGATGCGTGCGGCCCACTGGGCCTGATCGTGTCGTAATAGTAGTACGAGGACAACACACACACCCATGCCCGAGGGAGGATTGGAACCTCCGGCGGGAAGGCCCGCGCAATCCGTGACATGGTGCCTCTAAAAGCGCGGCCATTCCCCGCGGCCCGTGATAATGCACTCTGTCATAAAGTATCAACTGTGAGGGAATGGTTTGTGAACAATAACATTCCTGAACTGGATTGGCCTGCTCATAGTTCCCACCTGAAACGAATGTACCACCTTTGGTATGAGTTAGAAAGTCGGTTTAGCTCCATACCACTACCTCTGACTTCAGTATCTTCTCTGGTTTCGGCTTTTGAGAAAGAAATGTCTCCCATTCCTCCACTTATGGCCAGACATCTTACTGAAAGTAGCAGAGTTCAGATCGTTAGAAAGGTGAAGGATGGGAACATTCAGACTTACACTGAGGTGACAAAAGTCATGGGATAGCCATAGGCATATATGAAAATGGTGATAGTTTCGTGTAAGCACGGTATAAGAGGGCAGCGCATTGGAGGAGCTGTCATTTGCATTCAGACGATTCACGTGAAAAGCTTTCCGACGTGATTATGGCTGTACGACAGGAATTATCATACTTTGTACGCGAAATGATAATTGGAGCTAGATATGAGGGATAATTTCATTTCGGAAATCGTTAGGGAATTCAATATCCCGAAATCGACAGTGGTAAAAGTGTGCCGAGAATGTCACATTCCAGGCATTACCTCTCACCACGAAGTGGCCTTCTGCCTTCATTTAACGAACGAGGCTGTGCTTACATGGAGAGGGCTGATCATTTGGTCCAAATAAACCGATCACTGACTGGAAATAGTTATGTTCACCTACTTGGAGACAATTTGCACTCATTTATGGACTTCATGTTTCCAAAAAGAACGATGTCATGCCACCGGACCACTATTGTTCGTGATTGGCCTGAACAATCCGAGCGGACGATGTGGCCACCTAGATCGCTCGACATGAATCCCATCGGACAGTTACGGGATGTAAACGAGAAGATAATTCGTGCACAAAATCTTGCACTGGAACCACTCTCGCAATTATGGGCAGGCATAAAGGCAGCAAGGATCAATATTGCTGGAGGGAACTTCCAACGTCTTCTTGAGTCCATGCCACGTCGAGTAGCTGCACTATGGCGGACAAAAGGAGGCGCGACACGATATTAGAAGGTATCGCATGATTTTTGTTACCTCAATGTAACGTCCACAAATGGGTGTCCTGATAATTTTTATCGGGTACTGTAGGCCCTGCACGCCTGCTACGTTCCTACCGAAGCCTGATTTTTCTTCTTTGCCTACTGTACGAAGGATAACACTCCATATGAACTCCAGTTAACGAAATAACGCCCGAGATGCAATTTATCCGGAAACGGACTTCATTGTTTATTGTTTTGAAATATCTACCGTTTTGCTTGAACAGTCCACAGGTATACTGCCGGTTCATAGTGTCCAACGGGCACAATATTTCGGCGATCAGACATGTCGCCATCGTCAGGTGCGCTGACGATGGTGACATGTCTGATCGCCGAAATATTGTGCCCGTTGGACACTGAGAACCGGCAGTATACCCGTGGACTGTTCGAGCAACAAATACGCCGGGAGAAACTGAAGAATCATATCTACCGTTTTGTTTGTTAGAAAATTGTTGAGAAACTTGCACTTCATGCAGAGATTGTTTTCAACTAGTTTCTCCATGGTGCCGACTACTATATGTAGTTATACAGGCCATCGAAAATGAATTTTTTTATTACTTATTGTTGGGTAACAGCTTCAGTTCTGGCTGCTGAACGGTATAGAAAAATGCCGAAGTTAAATACAGATTTAGTGTCCAATGTCTATGTTTAACCTCAGCATTTTTCTATACCGTACAGTTCTGTTACAATCGAAGTATTTGAGATGTGGATCAAAGATACTTGTACGTAGAACACGGAACGGCAAAACGGTTAGAATGACAGGACATGTGTTAAGACCTCAGAAAATAACTTCATCTCACTAAATGGAGCCAAACGGAGCAATCATTGTAGGGGAAGACAGAGACTGGAATATATATATCAAAATGACCGCGAGTGTACTCGTAAGGTGGAGGAAGTCTAGGTGGGTCGCATATAACCAGTCTGAAAGCTACTAACCCTTGGACAAGTATTCATAACGATACCGCAGCAGGCACTGTTGTTTGAGTGAAGAGAATCATGCTGTTCCACCACAACAAAGACCACCTTCTTTGAATTTAAGAAGGTTGGTTAGGCTCGGTTGATTGAGCACCACTTTAAAGATGGTTCAGTAATTCTAGCTATCTCCTACAGTTCTTCCTGAATATCAAAAGGTGATACCTTGTCAAATGTCGTTTCTTCCTACTTAATCTCAATATACGGATAATAGTAAAAATGTGTTCAGTTGCTGTTCCCAGTTTTCATGTTCGTTTCTGATCGCTCCGGAGAACTTGCCTCAGGTTAGTCGAGGTGCAGAGGGCTAATAGTCGTCGAATGAAGAAATAATGGAGAATGTTTTAGTTTCCGTGATAGCTCTGAAAGAAATGTACATTTACAGATACCTGAAATAATCGGTGATATTAAGCATCTAGGTATTTATTCGGAAATGATCATTATTTCAGCAACCGGCTGAATTGTACGAAAATAAACAGTGATGCAGCAACGGTTGTATTCTAGCAGCCATCAAGCTTTAGTGGTATTCAGGTCTTTTAATCACGAAAGAATGCTGCGAGGCGTCCAGTTACCACACAAGGACAAATTCCGTTTCAGCTGTGGTTTAAATAACGACCCAGGCATCACTAGAGGCGGCTCCTTATTAGGAGTAGGAGAAATGCTCTGGGCACATAACTCCCACGTCAAGGAAGTGGCTTCAAGAATGTCTTGAAAGGCTAATTATTCCCGAGCCTCTACACAAGCGTCAAAGTCACTGAAGCTCTGGCCAAGGAATCTGCTGTAGAAAATTAATTTCGATTTTGCTACAACGTATTTTGTTTTTGTGTTTCTCTCTTTCACCATATTTTTCTTTTAGTACTATACTATACTTTTTTACATTAAGTTACACGACCGTGTCCTCTTTTCGTAGGAATTACATTATCGGTGATACGTCAAGTGAAACAGACTCACAGATACCCACCCACAGAAACACAAAGCGCCCCCACGCGTGAACCCGCTTCTTGATCAATACAGTGCTCTTTTTTCTCTAAAACACACACACACACACACACACACACACACACACACACACACACTCACACACACACACAAGAATAAGTATATCCTCGCGCTAAGGAAAACCCACGTGTACTGCGTTTCTAACGTCCACTCCCTGTATGAAACGTGACCCACAAAGTTAGCAGAGGTCAATGGTATCGTTAATAAAGTGCCACCTGAAGTAATTCCTCATTTTAGGATATGGTAGTGGATGCAGTTTTACGCTAATATACACTTCATGTAGCACAAACCTGACCACATTTTATCGCCTCTTCGCTCACTTATAATTTTTCCACTCAACTTTACAGTCACAGTGTAACACTTTATTTTCAATTGACCAACTTGTGCGGTCCCTCGGGCTATGTTATCTATGAGAACGTGGTGAAAAGTAGTGCCTTCGAATATTTTTATGTGAAAGCGCAAATAAAACAAACGTTATTAACATTCTACGTCTTCGTCCTTCATGTAGTGGACTGACAAGGCAACACCGAGCGAGGTGGCGCAGTGGTTAGACACTGGACTCGCATTCGGGAGGACGACGGTTCAATCCCGCGTCCGGCCATCCTGATTTAGGTTTTCCGTGATTTCCCTAAATCGCTCCAGGCAAATGCCGGGATGGTTCCTTTCAAAGGGCACGGCCGACTTCCTTCCCCGTCCTTCCCTAATCCGATGAGACCGATGACCTCGCTGTCTGGTCTCCTTCCCCAAACCAACCAACCAACTGACAAGGCAGCCAGTCCACAGTGACGGGTAACCGAAAGGCACGCGTACACACACGCCGACTGGCGTTAAGTCTGAAACAGGATACGTGATGAAAGCTATAAAGAAAAGAACGGAGCTTCTCGTATACTTAACTTTAATTCATTGTGGTACATTTCTCTTGATAATACAAGTGAGACTCTCTCCAGATATGGTTAATGGCGCCTTGCTAGGTCGTAGCTATGGACTTAGCTGAAGGCTATTCTAACTGTCTGTCGGCAAATGAGAGAAAGGCTTCGTACGTGTAGTCGCTAGCAATGTCGTCCGTGCAACTGGGGCGAGTGCTAGTCCGTCTCTCTAGAGCTGCCGTGTGGTGGCGCTCGGTCTACGATCACACAGTGGCGACACGCGGGTCCGACATGTACTAATGGACCGCGGCCGATTTAAAGCTACCACCTAGCAAGTGTGGTGTCTAGCGGTGACACCACACTTCATGTCTACATTTATTTCTCAATATAGTCAGCCTCGAGACGAACACATTTATCTCAACGAGAGACTAGTTAGTTGGTACATTCACTGTATAAAGTTTGACTTTGCCGACAGACATAGAATTTCACCTCTGCTTGTACCGCTTTGTCGCTATGAAATTGAAGTCTTGGAATGTGTTCTTTAAGGTGTCGAAACAAATGAAAATCGGATGGGGCGAAGTCGGGACTGTATGGAGGATGATCGATGACAGGTCGGCGTCGAATTGTTGTGGATGTTGCAGTGATCGTGTATGGTTTGACGTGGCCTTGCTGAAGGAGAGAGTGCTCCATGTGTGGACGAACTTTTCGGATTAGAAACTCGAGTCCAGCACAGTGTTTCTTATACATCGACATAGTTATGTTACACACGCCGTGTTACACACTAAAATTCGGAACCTTCCACGGCATAGGGCTGCAAATATCTGGTCAAAAAGATTAAAGATGTGGAGTGTTAATAAAGTTTGTGCTGTTCATATAGTTTTAAGTGTTTTCACATAAGAAATTCAGAGGCATTACTTTTCAGCATGCCATTGTATCACTAGTAATTTATATAATTTAGATGTATACTGCAGGTCATTAAAATCGAAATACTGGAAGTGAAGACTATGGAAGGAAGAATACATTACTAAAACTGTAGATATGTTAGGTTTATACAGTATGCGAAATTCAACAACAGTAATAGGTCTAATATGACTGAATATTGAGTCGAATAGGACTTCAGTGACAGACGTGGATATGCCATTCCATGCTGTTGCCACTCTATGATAACTGGTACTGGTTGTCACGTGGTAAAGTGCTAATCTCTCGGTACGGCCAGGTCTTTTCATTGGGTGAGAGATCTGGCGAAGACGCTGTGCACAGAATGTCATGCTGTCTACCTCGAAGGTAGGGCCCTGAGACGTTGCTGGCTCATGCTACGCGTTGGATTAAACCTTGTTGCTACTCTGTGATTCGCCTCCCACGGTTATCGCGATTAGGCTGTTATCCTCTCTTTTCACGGGTAGCAGCAGCGGTGTGTATCGATATTCGCACCTTGTACTATCTTTGGCCTGGCGCTTATACTTTACTGCTGGGCTGTGTGCGAGCAGTTGGTCGGTTGGCGTGGAGCAGCGAGGAAATCTCCGCGGCGCGTTGTTTGGCCTGGCGCGTTGGCGGCCTCTATGCGGTGTCGGAGTGTGTGGTGCTGTTCCCATTGCCACGAGGTTCGTGGCTCACCCATCCTGGACATGAAAGTTGAGTTTTGACTTAATCTACCAGCAAGTCACGACTGTTCACATTGTGTCGTTTGGAGTTCGTTGTCGGCTGTTGGGATATTCCCGCGAACAACAAAGTGTGTTTCCAAGTTGGAAAATTTTAGCCACCCTCCGGTGAAGTTTAACTGTACTTGATTACTGAATTGAAGTGCACCAGCGGAATCTTTTGCCTGGTGGCCGTTAACGTTCCAGTTACCTGCCCTGGCCGTTGACGTAAATTCAGGCCATGTATTTTCCTCATCGGCTTGTCGCTGTCCGGCACGGTGTGTAGTTTGACTGCTCAATGTCTGATTGGATGTGGGCGCCAATATCTTCTACGTTGTTCCATTGAACTCCCTGTTGTGCGCTGGTCGGGTGAAGCCCAGGTTATCTTGTTGACTGTCTGTTGGTTGGGTTGTCGTCGGATCGACAATAGTTGGGCCGACTGCCTGTCTCACCTAAGCGAGCGTTAGTGTCTGATTTCCAGGCCAACCCTCGGAACTTCTGAGCACCCTTGGGTGTACTGCCTTCACTTGTTTGTTCTTGTTGTTTGTACTGGTATGGCTTCTAGCCGATTGTTAGATTAAGGTTGTTTTGCCCTTAAGGCGTCAGATGGTTTGGGCCTTCAGCCTAATTTAAGAACTGTTTTACATAAAGCATTTGGCATTTTTAAAATTAATGTTATTGAGTCTTAAATGTTTGGCCTTCAGCCGATTTTGAATTTAAGTTGTTTGCTCTTAAAGTGTCAGATCTTCAGCCTAATTAAGGAACTGATTTAAGATAGGGCTTTGCCTTTTAAATTTCTGATTTTGGTTGAGCTTTAAGTTATTGTATTTCAGCTGTTTTTAAATTACAGTGATCTTGCCCTTAAGGCATGAGATCGTACGACGTATTCAGCTGCTAATTAAGTTCCCAAATTAAAGCTGTGTGTTTTTTTAATTTTGCTTGGCTCTTGTAAAGTTTGATCAAATGAAAGGTTGTATGTTCGAGTTTAACTGACAGCCGCTTATTTTTGTCTCCTTTGCACAACTTAAGCTACCCTTCCTGTCCTGCGGGCTTTGCAGGGCGTATCAGGCACAGCAACAAGCCTTAACAAGTCAGAAGCGGAAGTTCCGCTATTCAAACCAGAAGCGACTGTGTTCTGTACCCAACGGCACATTCATCCACATACCAGGTGTTGGGTTCGTATGAGGATAGGGAATGTAATTGGGAAACATTCTCTCTTCTGTATGCCACCAATCGAACGGCATCGGGATTGGGGCCATCGTTAACAGTGCGCAGCGTGTCAGTGTCAAACGCTTTCCCAAAATTAGGAATATGGAACCTGCCTGTCGTCATTCATCCGTGGTTCGTAGGATATCGTGTGAGAAAAATGCAACATGATCTTCGCACAAGCGAAGTTTTCTATATGCGTGTTGACTTGTGTATAGAAGCTTTCTCTCTCAAGGACGTTTGTTATTTTTGAACTTGGAATATGCTCCACAATTCTGTCGCAGGTTAAAGATATGGGTCTGTAATCTGGCGGTTCAGTTATTTTACCCTTGTTATAAACGTGTGCCAGCCGTTTTTTTAAAATTGTTTTCCAATCGCCAGGGAGTTTCTGCTGGGCGAGAGATTCGCGATAGATGCAAGCTAAGTAAGAGGCCAATGCTGAGGACAAATCTCTGTAAAACCGAACTTGAGTTTTATGTGTATCTGTTCAACATTTTCAGATGCTTTTCAACGTCAGGTATACCTGCAGCATTACATTTTGTTTGAATACCTACTTTCTGTCTATGTTAGTCTTTATTATTTGCAACGTTCGCTCGTCATACTAACAAACTGCTGCAAAACAATTATCAGTACTGTTTGTCGAAGAGAGTGACTTCACAGCTATGTGAACAAGTGACAAATATCCTCGAGGTTCAATTTCCGGTCAGCTCCAGGTTTTTTCGGTTACTATTCGCTTCTTTTCTTTCCGTTAATGATTCTAGACGAGAAAAATGCCAACTTTCAGCGAGGTTCGAAGTTCACATTAAACGCTAGGTCTTCCCATAACTGGTTGGGTAAGTTGGTTTAAATGTTACTATGCCCAGTAAAGCATTGTCATGCTGTGGCTAATCTTTGTGTTGGAAAGAGTTTCATCGTTTTGAGCCAAGAAATTAAGAAATGGTAACAACAACAACCCAACAAGGGTTTTAAGTATATTCACAGTCTTATGTTGGGTTATACAGCTGTACCAAGAGAGAATGGAAAGAGCACTGATGTCAGTGAAGATATGAACAGCACTGATTTCAAAAGAAGATGTTCTACTGGTTTCAGAAAAAGCTTAGAAAAACATAGTCTTCACCATTTTGCTCGTTAAGTCAGCGGTATTAAGTCTTTCCTTCTGCAGACAATTTGTGAAACATTGTAGTAAAGTTGGTTTGCAATAAATTTTTATGTTTGAAGTGACAAGTTGAATGTATACTGAACAGTAAATACAGGAGACACAGAAGCCAATCAGTTCAGAGGCATGTTTGCGACATCAATGCATGTATAATTTCATAAGTAATGAGAGGTTGCTTAGAGAGAGTCGGCTGCCAAGAAAAGCACCGGCCTGTTGCCAAGAGTTAACCACTTAAGTCATCTACTTAGAGGTCTCAGTGTGAAATCTGACATAGGAGTGCATCTAGTTCTTAACGA